>NC_132926.1:83259048-83569548 GCF_047675955.1 Chlorocebus sabaeus
GGTCTTGTATACTCAATCTGGTAGCAGAATGCTTTTTTTTTTTTTTTCTTTCTGGAGTTGGAGTTTTCATTACTGAAATAAAAAATGGGTCAGAGAAATATTACCCATGAAGAACTCAGTTAGAAAATATTGCCCTGTTGCTTTCTTCCTGTTGAAGTTTGATAGACCTACTTTATTACATTGCAGTTGGCAGGACCAGTTTACTCAGTTGCTTTAACATCATTCCAAGGAGGCTGAGGGCAGCCATTTTGGCTTTGTAGAATGTTAGCGTATCCTGCTGGGTGCTGGACGCCCCAGTCTTCTTGTAAATCTGTAGCATGATCTTAACGGAGGTGAGACACAAACATATCACCACTCCAAGCACATATTTCACTGGCAGGGAGCCATGACATAACCTTTTGGGTACAAAGGACAGCATATTCTATTATTTAGTTGATAGGATCAAATGGCATGCTTATTAGAGGTACTTGGGGGAAGAAGAGCAGATTTTTTTTTTTTTTTTTTTTTTTTTTTTAAGTCTCGCTCTGTCACCCAGGTTAGAGTGCAGTAGCATGATCTCAGCTCACCACAACCTCTGCCTCCTGGGTTCAAGCGATTCTCCTACCTCAGCCTCCGGTGTAGCTGGGATTACATGTGTGCGCCGCCACACCTAGCTAATTTTTGTATTTTTAGTAGAGATGGTAGTTTCACCATGTTGGCCAGGCTGGTCTCAAACTCCTGACCTCAAGGGATCTGCCCGCCTCAACCTTCCAAAGTGCTGGGTTTATAGGCGTGAGCCACTGTGCCCAGCCAAAGAGCAGTAAATTTAAAGGAAAATACCATCTAAATAATAACAATTGTTTGCATGTAACTTGTCCATTTGGAAGATATACAGAAAAGGGATAGAAGCAGAAAGAAACAATATGATGAGTTAGGTAGTGAAATAATAAAGAACTTTGAACTGCTCCTTGAACATCCCGATTACTTTCTCTGTGGGGGAGACATTGGTTCACATACAAATAGGACAGGGAGAAAATCTGCAGCAAAGTATCTTTGCTCAGAAAGGACAGCAGCAATCCAATACTGTGTTATTCCGGCTAACCCCAGACAATAGAATGCTGCCAATGCTACAAAATTAAAAATAAGACAAAAAATAAATCAGATAACAGGACTCTTAGGGTTGTGTCACTGTTGGGATTTTGGAGTTGAAGTTTCATTCCCAAAGAGCTGGAGTTCTGGGAATGAAGAGAGAATGATAAAGAATTATTTTTGACTTTTAAGCATAAAAGTCAAATAGTCTATAGCACATTTCATTGTGCTATAGATTATTTGCATTCACTCAGCACAGAAACATCACTGGGTACTCAGTGACTATGTCACTTCATTCCTATTTTATGTTGTTCAGCTGACATGATTTTTTTTTTTTTTTTGCTCTGAACTACTGCATGTAAATAACCAACTGCAATGATTAAGCTTATTTAAGAAATGATTATGGCCAGGTGTGGTGGCTCATGCCTGTAATCCCAGCACTTTGGGAGGCTGAAGCGGGCAGATTGCTTGAGTCCAGGAGTTTGAGACCAGCCTGGGCAACATGGTGAAACCCTATCTTCAGTCTCTACAAAAAATACACAAATTAGCTGGGCACCTGTAGTCCCAGCTACTTGGGGGCATCACTTGAACCCAGGAAGTCGAGACTGCAGTGAGCTGAGATTGCACCACTGCACTCCGGCCTGGGTGACAGAGTGAGACCCTGTCTCCAAAAACAAAAAGAAGAAAAAAAAAGAAAGAAGAAGAAATGATGTATGTTTACCCCAATCAGAATTTGATCCATTTAGTATTCTACCTAATACAAGTAACACTGCTTTCCTGTGCCTTTCGTTTATTTTCCTAACTTTTCTACTCTTTGGTGTGTTTCTTGAACAAAGACCAACTTATGATCTCTTGATGTCTCTTTTTAAAGCCCAAGAAGTGAAGATTTATGTTTTCAAAGCCAGAAAATCCTGCCCTCCCAAATCCTCCCCACCAGGAGGAAGTTATTACGGTTCATATTGCCTTAAAAAGAACTAGAGTGCAGGCTGCATGTCTTCCAGGGACCAAAACTGTTACTAAAGACAGAACTTTGGGACAATACTAGTGGACAAGTCTTACAGATACTGATTTGTAACTGCTTAAAATTTAAAAAGAAAAAAAATGACAGTAGTGCTATGGTTTTGAAAATCAGTGAATTTGTGGGCAGGTGGTATGACTTATCAGCAACCTTTAGGGATCCGCCCTCCCCCGACTCCCTTTCTTCTGCAGTTCTCAGTTCTTCCAGCAGGTGTCCCTATAATCACAGAACAGACATTCCACAGCATGGTATGTAACTTTATTTTTCTAGCGTAATAATTTAAAAGTATTTACACACTGCACACTCACTGTTTTACACAGATACGTATTCATATATCTATGAACCACATCTAAAGGTTTCTTTGCAAAGACTCGACACACTGTGTGTGTGGGGGGGGGTTCCAAGCATAACAAAGAGGACAAGTTTTGAGTCTTTTAAAGACAGCCATGTGGAGCATCTGTGAAAACCAGTGTTTCCCCCGGTTTAAGCTCCCCTGGGAGACCTCTGAACAGCTACAGCCTATCCACATGTTGGCATGACCTGAAACTCTTCTAGCTAAGGTTTCAAGAACCAACATGTGCAAGCAGCATTTTTTTTCTAGAAATCTCAGGAGAAAATAAACCTGGCCCTTATGTAGAGAAGTACATCTATTTCTGAAAGTAATCTGTGGGGACTGTTTTACAGGGACACCGATTATAAGGGGAGAATAGCAAAATACACTATTACTAGTGATGCAGGGCGCTTTGAAGCGTCACTTCCAGCTACATATGGCAAAATAACCCAATCTTCATTTCCCAACTATCAGTAAGGGTGGTTTTGTAATTTTCCCTGTAAAGAGCAAAGGTATATTTATTAATCATATACACTCTAAACCCAGATCCTATAGAAATTTCTTCTATTGCTTTTACTTCACTTTCGTATTATTTGCACAAAAATAGTGGTTAAAGTATCCTCTGTATTTTTCCTCACTTGTACTACTCAATTATAAAACAAATTATCAACAATAGCTTCTGAATTTGGTACATGGCTCCACAGGTGAATAAAAAAAGCCACAGTTCAGAGCTGATGGTCAGTCAGTCCCTAGTCCAGCTTCTGTAAAAGGAAGGTGGGTTTAGGTTTCAACTCTCTACAGTTGAATCTCTATAAGTAAGAAGCAGATGCCTTCCTTATTTTCCCAAACTGCCCAAGATTATTCCTACAAACACAAGGTAGAGGTTTGCCACCTCTACATGAATTCACAACTCCACTCTGACTGGATGGCACATCAGTTCACTAAGAAATAAAACTTTACAAAATGACATCCTCTTTCTCCTGCCAGTCTGGGCCTCTGGCAGTGTCACTGATCAATAGGACATGGCAAAAGTAACTACCTGGAGACCTAAAACTAAGCATAATCTTGGCATAAACTACTACTGTATTTAAAGTTCGTACCTTTTATTTATGTAAACTTATCAATAAATTATTAAAGCACAAACTGTATCACTTCTTGTTGGAACCAAAGATTTACATCTAGATATAACAATAGAAATCTACCTATCCTGGAGTTAACTTTCTCAGATTACTGTTCCTGCCTTTTGCTGTTCTTTTCCTTTTCCAAGGGGGTGCCAACAATGGAATGGAAAAGGCAAGGAGAGATCATACTTTATAGAAATTTCTCCAAGTTACAGTGAGCAACTGACTAAATCATATTCAATTACAGGTGTGAAGAGGGAGAGTACCTGACTTCAGAGACCACCTGGGAAGCAGCACAATGCTTAGTTAACAAGAATATCTGGATTAAGCAGTGCCGAAGTGGCCACACACTGAGTCAGGCCAAGGAAGCTTTTCTGTCATTGCTGCCCCACTCTGTTCCACTTTGCATGCAGACACATCAAAGACTGTGATGAAGATCATGGTGGACAAGGAAGAATGAAAAACTTTGTGATGGGATCTGGGCCTCTACATTAGAGAAAGAACCCAGTTCTTTGGATTCGTAAGGTGAGGTTGAGGAGGGCTTACTGGAGGTGGAGACAGGGAGAGCTGTTTCTGGGTCTGACAGCCAAGAAAAGGTTAAGATCAGGGGCTTGCACCAGTCATACAGATTAAAAAAAGAGCAAGGCATGATAATTACTAAATGTATAGTTTCATGTTTTAACACAGAAGAGTCAGAGGAAAAACTGACAATTTAAAAAGGGGCATGGGATGAGAAAAAGTCTGGGAGTTTCTGAGGTCTAGCAAGATGCCTCATACTTATCTACGAAAACTGCCATCACTACACCCTTTTGACCTACAAGAACAACAGTTTCTATGGTTCAACCTAATACACTGTATGGGCTCAAATATATAACAATTAGAATTGAGAGTAATCAGAATACCAGTAATACCCTCCCTCCTGAAAAAGTAACAGCTGTTAGAGAGGAAGAGCGCTTCTGAAGATCAGTGTTTAAGAGTCAAAGCACCTGTAAGGAAGAGTTAACGATCCTTTCAAATCAAGTGAGGGCAGAAGGGTGAGGGCATAGTTCAAAGGAACAAGGCAGCTCCACCGGAAGGTGGCGAGTAAAAGCTGCACACCATGGCAAATCAGTAGCAATGGGAAAGGGCAGGAGGGTACAGCCAAGAATAGCTACAAACAACTGGTCACTTCAAAGGAAACGCTGCGTATGGGTGTCTGTGTATATGTACTACACATATTAACCAAGCACACACATAAATATTTAATATATAAAAAATAAAGTGCTTTCTAACAGGTCCCTGGGCAGGGACATTATAAAACATTTCACAAAACTGCAAAACAAAATTGATACAATCAAAGAACACTACATCCAACATATGTGAAAACAGCCAAACACAATATGTACAATCTGGTGGGTGTCCCAGGACAAACGTCCTGTCATATACATGGTATATACATATATACTCTTTTACTCAATATATTATGACAATACATATTTTAAAATTTTGTTATAGACAAAAAATAAAAAACCAAAACAAAAGACAACCCCTACAAAAACACGATAAGGATCAAGCATGTGAGTCCTAGACTGACAGACAATTCACTGCCTCCACGGGGAGTCCCATTGCCACTGCTGGGGAAAATGTGCCAGCGTTCCTTCCTCGGGTGCAGGGCCTCCACGTCCTCCAAGGCACTGTGGGCTGCGGCGGTAAAGTTGGCATCACCAGTGGTGAGCAGGTCGAAGACACAGGACTGGAAATAGATGTCCTTCACTGGCATCTTCTCATGGCATTGAGTGTTGGCAGTCTCCAGTGTGTAGCCAGGCCAGGCCTGCACTAAGGAGGTGCGAGGCAGGCTGTGTCCCAGGATGGCAGACACCTGGCCCTGCCCATCATCGATGCGTTCACTCACGGGGCAGCCATTCATGCACAGCTGCAGGTCCTGGCTCTCCTCGTAAGACATGGCCAGGTCTTCAGGCATACGGATGGCAAGGGTCAGGTAGCGACCCACTTGCCGTACAAACACTGTGGTCCCTATATAGAGGGCATGCATCTCCACATAGTGGCCACTCTCCCTCTCCACGATACGCAGGCTCTTGGCATCGCCGTCCCCACCACTGGTGGTGCCATCCACAAAGGCGGCTGGCAGGTCATCTGTCACAGCTTGGTAGACTTTCTGATCTGTACACTCATGGTGGGCTTTGAAGATAATAGTGATCTGTGGGAAGGAGCATGTACAAGGTTTAACAGAATGGGAGGGAGGCAGAATGGGGTAACTCTCTGTAGCAAGAGCTCCCATCCGTTTTGAAGTTGAATGGCTTAAGGCAGTATCTCCAAAATGGACCCAACTGCTTGTACCTCAAAAATGGGTATCACTTTCAGAAAACATTTTTTAAAGTCCCATATATTTAGAATTAAAATTTAACATAAATCCAGGCAAGGTACATCAAGACAAAACTTTTTTACTTTCCTAAGAGAAAGAGCGTGAGCGAGCAGTGTTGCTATCAGAATATAGGCTTTCTTTCTTTCTTTCTTTTTGTTTTTGTTTTAAGTGATGGGGTCCACTCTCTTGCCCAGGCTACAGTGTGGTGGCATATTCATAGCTCACTGCAACATTCAACTCCTGGGCTCAAAGGGCATTCCCACCTCAGCCTCCTGAGTCCACAGGACTAAGGGCATATGCCACCATGCCTGGCTGATTTAAAAAACTTCGAAGTGATGGGGTTGGTGGGGGGCTGGATGGGAGGGGGAGGTGGCAGAGGTCGGGGGTTCCTCGCTATGTAGCCCAGGTTGGTCTTGAACTCCTGGCCTCAAGCGATCCTCCCACCATCATCTCCCAAAGTGCTGGGATTACAGGCATGAGCCACTGTGCCATAATCTGTGCCAGGCCAGATTATGGGCAATTTTTATTGATAATTTATATCTTGTCTCCTTCCACAGTGGATGAGTCATGGCATAGTTCTGAGAAAAGAACAAGGTTCGTTTCTAAGTTATGATGCAGAAACTTTAAGGGGCTTAATTAACAATATACCTAACAGAAATTTGCTTCCTACAAAGATTCTTCATAGAACTAAAAAACCATATCCCATGACTCACCACTACAAACTTACTCATTAGAAATACAAAGAGAAAGAGTTGAGGAGGGGGCACCCCAGTAACAGCCACTACTCATGTACCCCAGGAAAGATTTCCATTAGTCCCTTCATCAAATGTTTCACATCACAGGCTAATCCCTGTGACAGGGAAATCACCTGGCAAATATAGCTCCTAAGCACTGGCAGAGACTGAATACCCTAAACCTAGTTACAGCAAATGTTTTCCCAAACAGCACCAGAGTCCCTTAACTCCTCAGAAATCTTTTCCCAGCCAACTCTCGATTCTCCAAACTAAGCACATAAATTCATCAAATAAAAAAAATTACTAATAATACAAAAGCCTCTCTTTTGTAAACCCATGTTCTTTCCTGCAGAATCCTTTAATTAGAACAGTTATTTAAAAACCTTGCACACCTTCACCTCCAACATATCCAACATCTCTGGTACAGGTGGTGGAGGGAAGGTAACTATGAAGAGACAGGGGCTGCTGTGTCACACAACAAGGAGAACCTATTTCAAAGAAAAAAGACCACATTTTGAGATTTGTATCATTCCTAGTAACTGAGGCAACAGGGTTCTCTCTTCCTTCTTGAAAAAACAAAAACTATCAGGTGATTTCAGTCAGGAGGAAGGTAGACAGGCCAAACACCCTATGAATTACCCTGGATGGAGGAAACCTACCTCCTGCAAGGAAACTAATCAAAACAATAGACCCTTGTGAAAAAGACCAGAAAATGGCCCCCCTGAAGTCCTCACCACCACCCTCAAGTTTATGTCTGAAGTTTTTCTCTAACTCGGCCAGCATTTGCTCACACTATTTAATTCCACATGTTCCCACTCGTGTTACTTGACTGGAATTTTCCAGCCATTTCATTTTACTTCAGCCAGTTATAAAGCCAGATCTGAACCAGCTGCACTGTAGCAACTGGTTAAATTCATATCCGTTGTTTGCAGCTGCAACTAAAAGCCAGACAATGTACTATGAAAATGCTGGGTTTTCTCCCTTCCTAATTACCCTGAGCCACAACTTGATTTCACTACCAGCCTTCTCACATTTCAACACCTTCTTAACAACCCAAAGGAGGTGCATCAGAGATGATTTCAGGAAATTTGTTGTGCATCCAACCATAGGTCTTTTCAGAGTGAGTGGGGTTTGCAGCTAGATATCTAACGGGGCCATAAAATAGCTTTATTTGGTGGCTCTAAAATCAGTTGGCAAGTGTTTTTTTTTTTTAAGGTATGCTGGGATCCCTTGGAGATGAAAAGATTGATTCAAGAAAATCTTACACCTGAAAAAACTGAACGTTAACAATACAGATGGCTAAAATAAGAGTTAGCAATAGACTTTTTATATAATCACTCTGATCATTTTCACCTGTAACATCCACTCAACGATTACCCTCTTCAACAACGGCTAATTGGTCTCTCTAGTCTAACCTAAAATTTAAACCAACTTGATATTATGTGCAAGAACTACTTTTTTGTTCACCTTAGGAAAAAAACAAAGAGGATTTCCTTGTGTTGGGCCAACAAAGCAAAGGTAACTGATTCCAAACAAGTTTCCAAAAAGCAAGCAAGGGTCCATATTGAGATGAATGGAATGGTTCCATTCGTCTCACCATGACTGTTTTTTTCATTAAGCACAACAATTCCAACTCAGGAACTCAAGATTCATTTCAAACACCTCCCACATTATTGTCCTCTGCTATGCCAGTGACATTAACCATAACTCCTACCTATCTAGCAGCTCAAAACTTGTCTTCTGCTCTAGTATCTACACCTACAAAATATTCTAGTTAACCTAACAGATTTGTCTTTCCAATTTACTAGTAGTGATTTGCTTGGAGACAAGTGGATATTTCTCGTTTCCCTACCGAGCAAGGTAATTTGTACACAGCGCATATGTGTAGAATTATTCCTTGAATCAAAATGCTGAGGGTGATGAATTGATTGTAAAGCATGAGTGGGTTTCCTGAGTAGTCCCTTATAGTTTAAATATGCACTGAACAGGTACCTAGAGATACAATCAATGTAAATTTAGAAAACACTGGGTAATAGTTTCACATGACTTAAGTTTTATAATGCAATTTCATTCCTTATAACAATTACAACATGAGCTTTTAAAAGGCAAGCACTCAGCCAATGAAGGACAAAAAATTCCTTTTCAGACTGTCTTCCTCTTCAGAAAAGCAAAATTTATTCATTCTTAACTCTTACTTTAGAAACATGCACAAAAAATTTAATTGGAATTTTAAAAAACACCAAACTTTTAATATTTCCAGCTAGCAGCCACTAGAAAATAAAAATTGAATATTCAAAATTGTATTTCAAAAGCTCACACAAAGATAATTTAAAAACGCTAGCTATGCTACTTACTTTTCCCCTCTATGAACTAATCTATATGCCGTCATAACTCAATTTGGCACATCTGTTCTATGCCACACCATTTATTATTGATAGATGGCATTTCTGTGCATTTAAAACATCAATGCCTTTTGTTAAACCTCCTCCACCCAGCCCCTCTCAACCCCCACCTTAGACCAACTACTCCAGTTCTCTTCATTCATTTTTAATGTTTCACTCTCCTAGATCTTTACCGCCCACAAGGTTTATTAGGAAGAGAAAGACAGCAGCTACAAATCAACCTTTCTACGTGAAACAGGCAACAAGAACTTACGAAGGTTTGCTGTGAAATAATTCTAAGAGGCACCTGCCTCTCCTTTCCACCAGGAGAAAAAAAAAAAAAAATATATATATATATATATATAAAATGAAAATGAGGTAGCCAACAAGGAGGGAAATACACAGGTACTGCCTCGCCAAAAGATAGATATCTATCTATCCAAGGCACAGCAGCCTTGCAAAATGCCACAAACAGGTTTTAAAATAGCAGACTTCTCAAATGGCTGTGCACCTTGACTATTTGTGCATAACGTATTTTGGAAGAAACATTTATCTGTGTTTAATCAGGCCATTTGGCACTGTGAGTGTAGGACTTTTCTGGAATCCTCAAATATGAGAACCAGACTTTAGGAGCTCTCATCTCTGGGCTCTAGCTTGGTCAATAAACTAAACTGAAGTAGTCACAGAAACTAGCTTGAAACACATGGAAACATAATTTTGATATGCACCTGGTTAAAATTCTGCTGTGTCAAAAAAGTCAATGAATTGTATTTCATATAATTAGCTGATGTGTCTACTTTGCCATATCCTCTGGGTGCAATGATAGGTTGAAAAATAGAAGACTCTAAGGGAGACTAAGAACATGGTGCTCACAGCCCCTTTTACTCTTAACACATGGTAACAGCATGCAGCCTCTACAATCAGTCTTCCCCAGTGAACAAAAAAGAAACCATTCCAACAAGAGCACATACTTCAAAGGAAAAAAAAAATACACATGCTCTCTCTCCATTCCTAAGAAACCCAAATTTTACTTCCAAGGGTCGATTTTTCTAAATGTTAAGAAGTCAGAGACTAGGATGCTCTGAAGCACCTAAAGGAAGTAGAGGCCTTTGAAAGCAACTTCGAATGTCTTCCCTGGTCCCATTCCTCCCTACCCGCCAGGGTAATTTTGAAGTGTGGATCTTGGCCAGAGCAGAGGAACTCTGTCCAGGAAGGGTGGCAATTGTCCCCTGGTTACATAAAAACTGGGGAGAACTCTGTCTCTCCCTCGAGGGAGGAAAAGAGGTGTATTGATTTAGAATAACTCTGAACAATTTCTTGCAAAATTCAGGAGAGTTTTTATATATGCCATGTTTAATTAAAAAATACTGGACTAGAAAATATTTTGTGTCATTGATAATTTCCTTTAAAAATTATGAAAAAAACTGTTAGGAAGCTATGAACTCAATGAACTGGGATGTAATTTTACTATCACCACTCAGCCAATGTATCAAATATCTTATAAAACAAGTATCTACCGGAAGCTGAACTTAAGATCCACAAAAATACATTTTGTTAAACAATTTTATTGGACTAGGACAAGATACTAACAGTAAGACAGTACCTGTGTTTACGAGGTGAGTAGCAGATTAAAACTCATACTGTGGACTCCTTTTAGGGCTTGAATGAGACTAAGAAATGGGCTACTTTCAAAAGAGGTATCAGTTTCTCTATCCTCACGTCTCTTTCCACAGAGCTTGGAGCACTTACAGGATCCAGAGAAATGGAATGGACCAAACTTATTCTTCAGTGTTGCCCTAGGTAATAAATACATGCAGAAACAGGGGCCGCCTTGGCTTCAGAAGGGGGTACTTGGCAGCAGATAGAGAACGAAGAAACCAAACCAGAGGGGAAGGACACCCAGAACTGAAGGCAGCCAGGGTGGTCTAGAGAAGCAGCATCAAGCTCAGTGGCTAAAAAGAGAATGAAAGGGAAGCTGGCCCCGAAAAACACATAAAAGGAACAGGC
The DNA here is from genome assembly GCF_047675955.1 of Chlorocebus sabaeus. Classification (NCBI taxonomy): domain Eukaryota; kingdom Metazoa; phylum Chordata; class Mammalia; order Primates; family Cercopithecidae; genus Chlorocebus; species Chlorocebus sabaeus. The sequence goes on from NC_132926.1 coordinate 83,270,071, forward strand.
ACAAAAATGCTGGCTTCCCAAGAGTAACTTCGGTACAATTAAGACAATGAAGGCTGGAAGCATAAATAGGTGCAGAGATAGGCAAATTGGCCAACTTCCTTGTAGAGACCTGAGCAATGCTAGGGTGAGCATGAGGGAAAGGCCTTTGTCCTGGAAATCTTGGTCATTCCAAAAACTCCAAATGGAACCTCTCCCTTAGCTTGTCTGTTGTGTTCGGACTGCATGGTGAGGAGGCCAGCAAGTGTAGGAACTCACTATGCACCCAGATATGAAGTCAGGCCTTTGTGGAGAATATTACAGGCCTAGTATGCCACCTTGCTTAAGACTAGAGGCTAAAAATATTTTGAACGGAGAGAGCCAGGGTTGGTGGCAGTAACTCTCAGCCGAATCTGTCCTAGCAGGTCTTGCCTTCAGGCATTCCCCCTCCTGGTGGAGAGAAGCTGCAGAACTACAGACCCGAGGCCCTACTCTGGGCCTAGGTTCAAGCACAGCTGTTCTCCAAACCGATGGGATTAGAAAACCACAGCCTCTTTGATCATTTTTCAGCTTTGGGAGGTGAGCAAAAAAAGCAAAAGGGCTTGAAGGTCTTCACAATACACTCACTTTCTGTCACTCGTAGGTTCAATTTTAAGTCACGAGGGCTTAAAAAAAAAAAAGGCCCATGAGAACTCAAGAATGAGGTGGTTAGAAGTGGTCACCATGCATTTCAAGAAGTCAGTTAACTGAAATCCTACAAAACAATATCTTTATGTCTGCATTTTCCTTGGGTAGGGAGAGTGGAAGACCTCAATACCACGTAAAAGCACATGCACGTACATCTCTGCATGCACACACACGTCTTAAATGGAAACTGACCCTCATTTCAGGAGCACACGCAGAGCAGATGAGAAGTGAGTTTTAGAAGGTGTCATATCATCCTATCCACAGTATACATGCTATGTCCCAAAAGGAAAGAACCCATGTTCTTCTGGCTCCAACTCTTAAAATAACCAGTTAACTGGGACATAAAAAACTCCTCTTTCCATAGAACCAGTTTCACCTAAACTTCTTTCTAGACCCACTAGCACTGTGATTTCACTGCAAGGCTGTCCAGTTCAAGTCTGTAACTTAGATGTATGTTAGCTATTCCTTTAAGTTATCACTTACTGACAAGTTGGCCAGCTTCCTTGTCAGTATGAAAAGTCCTTAAGTTACCCCACCCACAAGAACACAAAATTCAAAACAGTGGAAGAGCAAGTTCTACTGCAGTCAAAACAAAAACAAAATGGGTAAGGTAGCAGTTTTCATTGTTCAACACTGTAGGTAACTTTTCACATGCCACATTCCACACGAGCAGAAACTGGTTAGCATTAATTGAAGCCAACAAAAAAAGGACCAATCGCCCAATGTTTCCTTCTCACCCTCTCCGCTCAAAATGTTGACTCAAAGAAAATTTAACCAGGCAAAGAGACATTTGGAAATGTGACAGAAAAACAAGTTCTAACTCTCAGCTGTGTATCAGACTTGGCCTCATGCCTCTGGTTGAAACTATGGAAGAGTGTGGATTTGTTTTAAAGCAGTAGAGCCCCATAGCACCCTCATGGAATCTTGACTGGCTCACACAGGGGTAGGCGCTGGGTTAATTTCACTTACAAAAGGGGGGGTTCTGAAAGGTTCTTTTTCCTTCCAAACCACATCTGGGACAGAGGGAGTGGCACAGTCAGGGAGATTAGAAAGATGGTAAAAGACTCATTACCCAGAATTTTTAATGTGTATGAACGAAATAAAGGCATAGCTTGTTTGAAAAGTATAGCATAAACAATAAACAGGCAGCTCATTTATCTTACAAAATGATTTTTCAGACTTATAGGTTCATTATACAACTAGTAATTTCCCCATTTTTCTCTGCTTCCTTTCCCCATATCCACTTGGAAACCTTTTCACCTCCAGGCAACTTCCTGAAATGATATAAAGCAAAGCTGAGTACTACCTGGGCCTAAGACCTTACAATCCAGTATGCACAAGAGCTGCGTGGTAAACAGAAAAGGACAAATAAGAAGACTGCCACGTGGAACTACAGCTGATTTCTGCTCTTCTGAAAACCTGCCTTTTCATGTTTCAGTATTGTTTCTACAATAAAAAAAAAATTCACGGAGAGTAAAAATAGCAAATATATGCTTTTATGAGAATTTTAAAGATGAGATGAGGCTCTGGAAAATGAATTTAATTAAGAACTGGCGACTGTGATGGTCAAATTCTAGAAAGCTTTTGGTATAACATCAAAGATCAGCAGCCTTTCAAAAGTGGGAGCCGGGGTTCTAGGCTGTGCTAGCTTGCATGCAGATGAGGAAATACAGAGCAGGTGGGCATTCTTACCGTGGGAGGTGGAAAGAGACTGTGCCAAATCCCAGGAGTAAAGACAATGATTTGGCAAGGAGAGGTGTTAGCGTGGGACGGGCCTTTGTAGCAGCCCACTCTTCTGGCCCTTCTTGACACCCCTGCCAACTTGCTAAATGAATAACATCAATTGGAACCAGCTTGTCAATGTGGTTCACCAGTGTTCCACAAAGAAACCCTGAAAATGCTGGGTTTACACACAAACCCCACGCTTTCCCACCGACTGCTGCAAATTTTAGTTATGTGCTTAGATTGAGGCAAAGGCTACATTCACCTCTACATCGCCCACAGTGGACCCTTTAGTACCTTCTCTTTCAAATGCAGCACCAAATTAACCATATATTTATCAGAGAATGATTATCAGGGAAAGAATTACATTAAGCAGGGAGCTGTAACTGCAACATCCTTTCCCATCTGTTCCCAATATGCCTCAACCAGTCAGAACTTCTTAGCATCTTCATAAAGCAAGGCGGTCACAATAAGGAGCAAATCTCCAAAAGATGGCAAGAATGACCAATGCAGCAATATAATCACAACCAAAATAAAGAGCAATCTCAGACTATAAGGATTAGTTACAACGTATCACCAAGAGAGTTGTAGTTTCCTTGTGGAGGGAAAATGGTCTATTTTTCCCCCAAAAATACTATGTGTCCCCCTCTTTATAACACTGCGTGCAAGAACAGTGTCTTGCATTCAAACACAGGCCTATCAATGGAAGAACCAGATCCCTTAGTCTAGAAAAATAATGATAAACACTATGTAGCTCACATGGTTTCCATAAAGATGCTAAAAACATAACGGGCTGCAAAAACTTAGCTACAATAAATGTACTAGGTCTGGGGTCAACAGAGGACAGATTTCCAAACCTTATGCAGAGATATACTTAAAATGACAGCTGAAAGCTGTTGCAATGCAGGCATGTCTGGTTCTGATTTTGTAACCAACAAAGAATGACCCAGAACACTGGTTTACATGCCCACATGCTGTCGCCAAACAATAACTACATGCTGAGGGGCACCAGAAAGCAGTAGACCTACCTCATGCTCTAGCAGCCTACAAGGCAATGGTGTTTCTTACAATGGAAAACTGCAGGTTATAGTTTGAAGAAGACATTAACCAACAGCAAACCAAACTAAGTCTTTCTACATCTCTAGTATCTTCAACCAGTGGAAATTTTCAAGAACTCCCAAGAAAGTAGCTGCAGAATTTGAAATTCAGGGTAAGTATGGAATTTAGACTATATCCATAATACATGATGGGCAGGGTATGCTACTATGCTTTGGACAGGTGGTGAGTGCTGCCCATAGGATTGCCAGGAGCTGGTGGCCCTTGGCAGCTCCAAAAACATACAAGACCAGCACCTCAGAGCATCTGCCCATCTGGCCAATGGTCATCTGGCTTGGTCAAGTACAATGAGCACAGTCCTTTCCCAAATTCAAATGCCTTAAGGTAAACCACCTTTTCTACTCGAGAGTGAGGCACAGTAAAATGTGTAGTAGAAGCTCTGCAATAGGACCTGTTGTCATCCCCAGTCTCACTCCTGCTTTTCATTTTGTGTTACTGAGGTAGGATAGAGTAAGAAAGCAAGAGTGGTGAAAAAGGATACAATCACATTAAAACAAAAGGAAAAATAAAGGGAAGGAATTCAAACTACTTGCACAAAAATAATTACTAAAAACATTTCCATTATTTGTTTAGGTATGCAACTTAATAATAAATGATTTCTGAATTGTTTTTGAAAAAGGAGTAATTTTGAATTCCCTGGACACTGCCAATTTTAATATATGCTATTGGGAATACATTTGCAAAAGCAGAATCTTTCATAAAAAAATGTATTCCCCAATCACCTTCTGTGATCATGGCATATACAGATTCTTATTGAACCCACTTAAACAGAGATACAAAGATCCATAGAATGAATGAAACAAGAGTTGAGACTGAGAGGCTGGCAAAAATAACATGGAAAAAGTCAAGCATCCTCACAAACAGATGATCTGGTTTCTCTTGAGTGTATGAGGTACAGGACAACTGCTGACATGTGCCCTCTCTGGAGCCTGTGAAGGGTGGACTACTTCCTCCTACAAAACAAAACCTGCCTTTCTTCTCAGTGTAGCTAATTCTGCCAGTTCAGAGCCTGTCCCTCTCACCTCTTTCTGAGTGCCTGCATGCCTGCAGCTGCCTCTCACAGCCAAAGGTGGGGAAGATGGCCCAGAGCTGATGTGGATGTCAGCCGAGGTATGTGTGTGTGCCAGACACCCCTGCAGCCCCCGGGGTGGAGAGATGAAAAACCAGCCCTGGCTTCCCCTTCAGAAACACATCTACCTGGCAAGGTAGCCAACTGGCATAGGCTCCTCCAAAGACAGGGAGGCAGGCAGAGGGCAAAACTAAAAACACAGAGGCCTTGAGAAGGCATACCTGTGCACACCACGACCGACGGGAAAACAAGCCTACCTTTCCCAAGGCAGGGGAGGAGAGGGCCATGGTGGGGAAGAAAACAGTACACCAGGGGAGATGAGGCAACATCATTAAGCACCGCAAGCCTGTTTGCCTTGAACTCATTGCTTGCCATGTAGAAAAAAAGAAAAGGTTTAGCTAATATATGACCCCGGATGACTTCATTTTAATTTATGGTGTTTAGATTTTCCCCCCACTTTGTCTTTTTTGTGATAAGGAAAAGGGGGGTACTTAGGAGCAGGCAGAGCTCACAAAGTTGGGCTTGAAGATGGCTTCCTTAAGAGGCCAGGTATCCAGGACTGAGGAGCTGTCTCAGTAGCCTCACTGAGCAAAATATCCTAGGGTCTAGTGCTTCAGTGCAGTGCTAAAGGGAGCGAAATGAATGGATGTTTACAAAAATTTCAGTATCATAGCTGGCTAGCTAGTCAACGACATCATCAGTCTTTCAATCTAGTGGCACTGCGCGTGTGGCTTATTAAAAACGCTTGACCACGCAAGGATGATCTGGTATCTATAAGGCACAGTACTAAGTTACCCAACAACTGGTCTATGCACTTGCTTAAATTCTCAGTAAAGCTGAGATTCCCATGAAAAAATTTTTCAAAAGATTTTTAAAAGAAAGTATTGCGGTACACATTAAGACAAAATTTCAGATCTTGTTTAGAATTTATTTAAATAAGCACTTTGTGCCTCCTATTGTTTTTATTTTTATTACCACCACTTTTTTGTGCTTAAGGTTTTATTTTGGTCCTATGTGGGTAAAAGGAAATCATATTGCAAGATTCTAGGACTTTCTTTGGTTTCACCAGCACACGTCATACTAGTATTGAGACAGGTCTTCAAGAGCAACCTTCCAGATGCTTATGGTGCTTTGGAGAGAGTTACAAAGAGAAGGGGGGTGGGGAACCAAACCCAACAACTCCTAGAGGTCGTGAAATGAAGCTACAGAATAGCTTGCTGCTAAACAGCATGGTCACCAGATGTGGGAAAATACTTTCCAATAGTGCAATTAAAGACCAAGCATTCTCATCATCTACTTGAATTTATGTCAGAGGACCACTTTCTCCAACTTTTTTTGAATGGGTAAAACCTTTGATCCTTATTCCAAACTGAGGGAGAAAACAAGATTGTCCTTTTTATTTATTTGCTGAAAATTACAACTAATTCAACTGAAATAAAATGATCTTAAATACTTCAGTGTAAACTGTTCCATTTATATAATAGCAATTTTCATAAGTTATCCCCCACATATTTTCACCATAATCAGTAACAACAGAATTCTGAAAGACTGAATAACAAACAGAAGTGACATGAGTGGATGGAAGACATGGAGAATAAAATTTGAATACTGGTTCTTGTGACGAGAACCAGTATTTCCCCATGTACAAGCTCTGATTAATCTCTATAGTTTTGTTTGAAGGTTACTCTGCCAAGTCCTCAATTATTTGCACAATTGATGACTTTTTCCATTCTCAATGGACTGCCTTCTTTCAGTTACCCAAAGACAATTCCTAGCTTTCATGTGCCATATGACTCTGCAGTAATGATGGATTTGGGGCCACGGTTTCTCTTATAATTTTGTAATTCTATAACTCTATATAAAACATAGCAAATACATATTCTGAGATATTTATAGAAAAAATGATTTGCATACATACAAAACCAGAGGGAGAAAACTTTATTTTGAGATATGGAATTTGGTAAGGCAAAATAGAAGCTTGAGCTTTTACTGAGAGTTGAAGTATAAACATTTTGGAGCTCCCCTAAGATGTCTAGACCAGTGTAACAGTCGTCTTTGTTTAGGGAAATGACTTCTAGTCTTAAATTTGTGACACCCCAGGGTGTCTCCAGATATCTCCCGAGGTGTTGTAAAATTCCCTCCACAAAATGCCAAGTAAAATAACTCTAATTCATTTAAAAAGTATGCCACACATGTTTAGACGCAGGGGAGGGTGTCCTGGAATCAAGAGAACAGTCTTAAGTATTTCAAAAGCCTGCGTCTTGTCAATTACATTAAAAAAATCTAAATCAATGTTTTTGAATAGATACAATAAATGCAGGAAATAAAGCAAGATGAGATGATCTATGCGTGTGCTTTTGTGGTTGGAAAAGACAGGGAAGGAGGTGGTTAGTTGGGACACTATTTTAGCGGAAAACTCTTTTGACTTTACTTACTAATGGTTAGATTAACACTGACTGTCAATTAGAAACCCAGTTCATAGGTCCTCTCTACCTGGTTGCACTAAACACTGGTGCCTTGAAGTCAGTTTCAAAGATCTCTGTACAGTAGTAGTTTCTTTAAAACAAATGAACACAGAGTACAGAAACTGGCAGCTAGTCATGGTAAGCTAAATTTTGTCAGTGTTTCTCTTAGCTTCTGACTGAAACTGTTAACCTGAGGCCCTGAGATTACACAGAGGTTAACACATTGCTGCTCTGCAATATCCACTTATTAACCTTCTTGGTCATCAAGAAGTTAGTAACTAAAACACCACCTTGGGTTTACCACTGAGAAGTTGGCTTATTGCCATTATGTTTTACTATAGCTTCCAAATCTCCAATAAAATATGTTTTCTGATAGGTCACTGCCTCAGGCCTCACAGCTTTCTTTATTCAGAACACCCACGTCAATCATCTGATAAATCTGAACTTCGATTTCTTCAAGAGTCATACATATATGCACTCAAAAAAAGACATCACTGAAAAAAGCATCCTTTTTTTTAATTAAACAGGCCTGTCTTTTCCCTGGAGAACTCGATTTCACTGTTTACTTTTTATTCTTCATATCACTGTCTATTTAAAATTAGAACCACGTTTACATTCCAATGAGAAATTCCTTACTAAGTAATTTTTATTTAACCCTTTATCAACTGTTAATTGCTTTCCAAAAAGAAGTTCCTTTCAAACTAGGCCCTTTTTGGCACATTTCAAAAGTTATCTGAAGAATCAAACATCTGAAAGTTGAGTAGGGAGAGGGAAAAAAGAAAGTATACTTGCCTTATTTGTAGCAGTAGCACTGGATCCAGGGACCACAGGCACGTTTGTCACTTGAACTGAAAGATAATTATTATCTATGAGTGGCCAGGCCCCTTCCACTTTGCATGTTTGGAAGTGATCCTTGAAAGTTCTGAGGTGAGGATCTCCAAACAAGCCACAAAAAAGGTAATTGGGAGGGTTCTGGTCCCCTCTCCTGTGTTCCCTGGCTCCAGGGTGGCTGTGATAGTTGCAAGGATCATGGGTCACTTCGGGGTTGGTAGAGGATGTGGGTCCATCCTTGGAACAATTCCTCTGGCTCATGAGGTCACTGATACCCAACACAGCAGAATGGTATACCAGGTTGCCACGGCAGGCTTTTGAAGTTCGCTGGGTGCAGCCAGCATAGGCACGCAAGGCCTTGCAAAACTCAGAGTCAAAGCCGTCAATGGCAGAGTTCAGGTGAGAAGTCAGGGACACAAAGTCCGTGGTACATTTCTGGATTCGACATTGGGCTGGCTGTTGGCAGTCACCTATGGGAAAGAAGATAAGACCAAACATTTGTAAACTTTTCTTAACTTCCTGGGCTACTTGAGAAAATGGCATTGTTATTTGGGAACTGTTTGTTCTATTTTATATACTGTACTCCTGTTTTAAGAAACCTTCAGAAATAGGGTTTCATTGTGTTCCTGTGTCTTCCTCAAATTAAGCCACTGGAAGAAAAACTGCATGCAATTAGTTAACTTAAAACTTTAATGCATGAGCCACTGTGAACGAACATGAGTCTAGTCCAGTGATCACAGGTTGAGATTACAACGGAATAGTAAATAAAATATTTTATCAATGTTGCTATTTGTTTATAGGTTTTGAAAAAGATTCCTCTACTCTAAGGTTACGCCAAAAACATGAACATTGTTTTGGTTTTCCAAAATTGCATAATATCCTTCAGAAAGCATTGGAAAAGCAGCACTAGGCACAAAAATGGTTAAAACCTTCCCACCTCAGGAAGGTGTAAAATCCTAAATGATAGTATAATTAGTTAAAACACCTTTACTTCATTTACCTGTATGGCTACAGAATAAGAAAACAAAACAAAACAAACAAAAATCCAGGTACTGTCATTTTACTTCTCCTGAGGCACATTTACCAAGAAACTTAAATAAACTGACACAATTTTCTAATTTCTACAAAATGTACATGCTCTAAGAAAAAAAAAAAAAACCACAAGATTAACTTGACCAAGCTATGTATTTGCTTTTTCCTTACCATCTATCTCCACTATCCTAGTATTCTAGCTCCCAAGCAGATCACAAGTAAAAGCACACTAAATAAAAACAATTCATATAAACATTATGAAAAAACCAAAGTATTACTGCCCTATTAGTTTTAAAAAAATCAATTTCCAAATGATGCTTTTTACCACTAGTTTCTCAAACAAAAATTTATAAAATCTCCTAAAGCACAAAAAGCACAAGAACTACCAATACTAGGTCAGTTTTGTGCCCCCAAATAATTTAATATTCTGTTCCATAAAATGGAAACAACAGACTTAATGAAAAGAGACACTATTCTTTCTCATCAACTGCAAATTTTATATAAATGAACTGTAACACACATTTGTGTTACATAAAATCTTTATAGGTCTTTAAACTATGGAGACGTCTGTTAATCTCTTTAAGTGTGAGGGTCCTCCATCTGAGAAATGAGGAAGCTATTCTAAGACGAAATTTGTCATCTTTTCCAGACAGTAAATATCTTCTAATTTATACTCTGGATGTGGGAAATAATTCAGGGCCAGTAGATTATTATTAAATATATAATTATTTATTTCAAGATGTGGATGCAATAAACTTTAGGATGATATCAAGATTTAGGGAACTCCATCTGATAAAGACTTAAAATTAAGTCTAATATTGTCTTAAAAAGCTATTTTAACATTTTCACTAGTAAACTGCTCTTAAATTTGAATTTAGTAGCTTGTAATCTGTTTCTGGCTTTAGCTGGGAGAAATAGGTGGGAGGAGACAACTTCTGAAGACAACTCTGTCACCATTTTTAAATTTGAAAAATTCTAAATTTTAAATTTTAAATTTCAAATCTTCTTGGGTTCTTTAGCTTTGGCTAAGGCTTCCAACAGCCTTTTGCTACAGAGATGATGGGAGGGAAAAGGGCTAGAGAGAAAGTGCATTTGAGTCAAAAGGGGAAAATACTATGTAGTTAAGGCTTGGTATTCACTTTAACCTGAGTCAAAGATTAAAACATTTTAATATGTTGGAACTATGGATTTACAGCAATCATCAAATCATACTTCAAAAAAAAATTTACAAAAACATCTTTGTGTGGAATCTATGTTTGCTCATTCCAAAGCTGACAAAAGTAGCTCCCGGTATTTACAGAATTTCTCTTTCCAAAGCAGATCAAATAATTTTTGGCTATTTTTCACTAGAACCCAAATCAAACTGAAACAGAAATTAACTAATTAACCCCAAAAGGGTTAAAGTCATTTTGCATATGGAAAAACCAAGGCAAAGCGATATTAAAAGGCTTGTTCTAGCAGATTCATAAAACAGCTAGCACTGTTAAGCCAAGAGGTGGTGCTTTCCCTCAAAACTTGTTCTTCCATCACAGGTCATGTCTCCTTTTATTTCCTAACTCTAATGACAGTACTTGATGGCTAAAAAAAAAGACTTAAGTAGCCACTGTATTTTTTTTTTCTTTTAAAATCAGATACACAGAAAGCAAGAAAATAAACACGGGGCCAACATCTCAGTGATGAGGAGCTCTTAAGACTACAGATAAATGACAGCACAAGAACTTACCGCTAAACTTGCAGTGCCTATTTGTTCTTTTTATGGTCTATAAAATCTATCCGAGCATGCGTTTCTTTATAATTATTTCAAACAGTCATAAAATATCAAAAGAAAGAACAGTATGGAAATGCAGATGGAATCATTCAGAAGGAAAGAAAAGTACAATTTAGTTTCCCAGCTCCCTTTTTTTTTTTTTTTTTTTTTGAGACAGAGTCTGGCTCTGTCGCCCAGGCTGGAGTGCAGTGGCGCGATCTCGGCTCACTGCAAGCTCCGCCTCCCGAGTTTACAACATTCTCCTGCCTCAGCCTCCCGAGTAGCTGGGACCACAGACGCCCGCCACCTCGCCCGGCTAGTTTTTTGTATTTTTTAGTAGAGACGGGGTTTCACCGTGTTAGCCAGGATGGTCTCTACCTCCTGACCTCGTGATCCGCCCGTCTCGGCCTCCCAAAGTGCTGGGATTACAGGCTCGAGCCACCGCACCTGGCCTCCCAGCTCCCTTTTCATACCTTCCTTGCAACCCGCCGAACCTTTCCCTTTTTCTTTTCTTTTTTTTTTCTTTTTTTCTTTTTTTTTTTTTTTTTTGAGACTGAGTCTTGCTCTTTTGCCCAGGCTGGAGAGCAGTGGCGCGATCTCGGCTCACTGCAACTTCCACCTCCCAGTTTCAAGTGATTCTCCTGCCTCAGCCTCCCAAGTAGTTGGGATTACAGGCATGCACCCCCACGCCCACCTAATTTTGTATTTTTAGTAAAGACAGGATTTCTCCACGTTGGTCAGACTGGTCTTGAACTTCCGACCACAGGTGATCCGCTCGCCTCAGCCTCCCAAAGTGCTGGGATTACAGGCGTGAGCCACCGCGCCGGCCTACACCTTTTCCTTTTTCATAGCAGGTAGGTGTTGACTGCTTAAATAAATCTCAAATCAAACAGATCTCCTGGGGTTCTTTTGCTTTGGCTAAGGCTTCCAACAGCCTTTTGCTACAGAGATGATGGGAGGGAAGAGGGCTAGAGAGAAAGTGTATTTGGGTCAGCATTTTCAGCTTCGCTGTGGGCTCCTATATAATGACTAATTTGCAGCATACACCCAGAAATATCCAGGCTTCATGAATTTATAATGACAATGCACACTTTGCCTGTTACAGGAGGTAAAGTAAGCCTCCTGCCAAAAAGCCAAGACAATGCGGAACAGAAACAATCTCAAGGATGTAGCCAAGAAGGCCATGAAGTGTATGAGTAAGCAAGTAACTCTCATATTGGATCTCCATTCACGAATAGCAGAGGTTTCCTTAAAAAAAAAAAAATGAAACTAAAGGTACTCCTTTCATACTCTTTTCATTCCCCATAGGGCAGAATTAAAACTCTGCAGTTACAGATTTCTCTACTTTTGGGTCAGATCATCTGTGATCAGTGTGACAGTATTTTCATACCAGTTACTGAATATGCTAAAGCCTTTGTGGGTCTAGAGCTTTCATTTAATCATTTTTTTAATGAGTCAGACATAAAGACCTCACCATTCAAGACAGTTTCCTTAACACCAGGACTACACGTGTCAATCTGCAGCACAATCACCAGTTTATACTAAAAGAAATGAGATATTGTGAAGCTGAACTAAGTGAAATGTGGAGCCATATGGGGTGCTGAGGCAGATGATAAGGATTCAGGCATAAAATATATAGTATAGTCCATCTGCAAAGAGCACTGGCACTCTTGCTAGGCTCCCTTCTCTGAGAAACAACCCGGGCATTTAAATAGCACCACTCTTCAAAGAAATCTCTCAAAAGCAGCGTTCTTTTCTTTAACAGGATTAATCGCTTCACTCCAATAAGTTGTCCATAGAAATCACTCACCACATTATGTTGGGTTGAATCTAATGGTGACTTAAATGAGGACACATGAAGCTACTGAGAGCTTCACATTCCAAATTCTTGAACTAAGACACCCTACTTTTCTAAACCTTTAAGTCAACTTACTATGCCTTTCAAAGGCCAGCAAAGAAATCTTCAGGGACCACATCCCAATTCTGTCACAGGATCCTATGGCAACTATGGGAAACAATATCCAAGCAGCCAAGGGGGACAGAGTCCCACCTAGCACAATTTCCATTTCATGAAACGTACCTTTTTGTATTATGGACACATATTTTTCGCACAAAACACTCCTGAATATATCTTTTAACATATCAAGAAAAATGTTCCACGTAACTACATGCAGATTGACACTATTTCCTAAGGTTCTTAAGTTACTAATTGAAAGCCGTAATCATTCTAAAACTTTCTATTACACTTTTTTTATTAAGTAGTCAGTCTTTTCCCTAATTGTCGGTGTTAAAAGGCAGCTATTACATCACAATGCAAAGCTACGCAAAGTAAATTAAGTCGTCTCAGATGCCACACTTTTCCCCCCAATACTTAAAAGACCTCCCTGATTTTTAGCATGGCGGGTATGGGTTTAATAAATAAGTAAAAATTACTCTGCACAGTTGCGTAGCATCGAAGTTCAGGATTCTCCAGACCAGAACGTTGTGAAGTGTCTCATATATACAGGACAAAAAGGTCTCGAAGGAAAAGAAACTTATCCAATGCTCTGTTTGTTCTCAAGACTAAAAGATAATGCCTCTTTCAACCTTAGCATTAAAAAAAGTTCTTTGTCTAGGCAAATTCCTAAAACAAAATAGTGTGAAGAGCGTCCTGGATTTTCATGAAACGATTTTTTTTAAAAGAAAAATAGGTATCACATGGTAAAAGGCTCATCTGCAGGCTTACTTCCCTAGGAACATATTCCTCGACGCGGGGGAAGCGCTGACCTCCAGAAGGCAGCATGGTTATCTGTCAACCCCTCACGGAGCCCGAAGACACCCGGCTAGCCACAAAGCACGAGCTTTTCCCGGGAGACTGATAGCTGAATTAAAAGCAGCTTTTGCCAAAACGAAAGAAATCCCTAGTCAAAAAAGTTGACGTTACTTCGAGATTAACTCCCAGGTTTGCAAAATCTGGTGAAAATCTTTCCATCTGGTGCGCTTCCTTCGCCTCGCCGCCACCCCCAATTCAAGAAAAACAGCACAAGGCTCCTGGTCTCCCTCCGAGGAGGCTGCGGCGGCGGAAACCTGATCCGAGCCTGACTTTCAGTAAACACCAGCGCAGAGCAATAAAGCATCCGGAACATTTGTCTCCGGCGCGCGGCCCCCGCCCGCTAAATGTTTGATAAGCGGCTGTCGGAGGGGAGATTTGTCAGCGGTCCGAGCCGAGGGCGGGGAGGGTGGGGAAAGGGCTCGTCTCTGCGCCCGGCGGCCGCCCGGTGGGTGGCTGCGTTCCTGTCGCCGGGAGCCCGGCAGAGGTGCGTGTCAGGGGCTCGGGAGGCCTTTCTCGTTGCGCCACGCCACCCTTCCGCCCGGGCGAGCGCCTTCGAGACCCGGGGCGGTTTGGGAACAAAGCCCTCGGCCCCGGGGCTGGCTCCCCTCACGCGCTCCCGTCCTACCTGCGTGGAGCAGCTCGAGGCTGAGCAGCAGCAGCAGTAGCAGCTCCAGCGGCGGCGGGCAGAGCCTGGGGCGGCGGCGCTGCTCAACCTCAGCGGCAGCAGCGGCGGCGCTGGAAGGTGCTTCTCTCAAGCCCATGCCCGTCCATGCAGGTCTCGTGGGCTCCGGCGAGGGCGGCGGGGCGGGCGCCGTGGCGGGTCTGGGCCCGTGTCTGCGGCATGGGCCGGGGGGCGCGCCTCGCTTCCTCTTCTTCCTCCTTCAGGCCCGTGTAGCAGATGGGGCGCCACCACCGCCGCAGCAAGCAGCACGCCGCGGGTGCAGCCAGTCGGCGGCGGCAGCAACGGGGCGCAAGGGCATCGTGGAGGCCGGAGGCGGCGGGCAGGGAAAGAGGGGCGGAAGAGAAGACACAAAGACCGTGAGCGACTGCTGAGACGAGTCCCGAGCGCGCCAGCACCCCGGCCCCAGCCAGCGTGGGCTCGGCGGGCGTGGACCTCCAAGCGGCTCGCCCAGTCGTAGTTAGCGGCAGCCGCCGGCGGCCCGGATATCTCTGCGCGGCAGCCCCCGCGGTCAATCAATCTCAGTCCCGCACTGCCGTCCCGCCCCGCCCTGTGCCCGCCAATCCGCGACGCCATCATCCCCCGCCGCGTCCCTCCCTTCCTCCCCATTGGTTGTGACCGCACGTCCGCCCGACTCAGCCTGCCAATCGCAGGACGCAGAGGGCCCTCTCCCCCGCCTGCTCAGTGTAATTCGAGTTCCGTGTCCATCGAGACTGCAAGTCCTCTCCTGCGCTGCAACCTTCCTCGCACTCTCTTTCCTCACCCCTCTACCACCTTCCACGATTTACTGTTTCCTTGCGCCCAATAGAAATGGGCGACCGCAACTCTCACTCCCGCCGGCGTTACAAAGGTACCGGCCTTTGACCTCTGCTTAAATTAATGTGATCCGATTCATCTTCCCTCCAAGTTTTTTTTTTTTTTTTTTTTTTAAATTTAATTACCCTTCCCCGCCCTGGCCCGGCCAACTTCAGCTCCACCTCCTTGGAGGAAGCTGGCGCTTTTACAGAGCGCCGCGCGGCAGGTCCCCTTTTAGCCAATCACATCTGCAGAACAGCGTTCCGAACCGTTTGCGGGTGTCTGGTAAAGCAAGCTCGGGGCAGTGTTGGAAATCTGAATGTCACCCGCGGTCCGGAGCAGATAGGATGGGCTGGGAAGGTACCCGTGAACTCCCGGCGGAATTCGCTGGCAGCTGTGCGAGGCTCAGGTGTTCTAGTTTCTTTGACATTTCCCTTCCTGAAAGCGGCAAGGAGAGGTCTAAGAGTGGGCAAACTTCAACGTTCGGTTACAGTGTAATTAATGAGAGTGGTGGGTTTTTATGCAGTGTAATTATGCCACGATTTGTTGTTGCTCAGTGACTTTTTCACAGATTTCTACAGATTATTTCAATTTTCCGCAAATTTCTGCAGATTAATTCAATGGCAGCTCACTTCCTCCTTTTATGATTGGATAGGTCCGAAAGTGAGGAAAAAGACAATTGTCTGCAAAGAAAGAGGCTGCCAAGTGGAGACAGAAAAGCAGTTATGAGACTGGTGATAGATTCCAATTTGTTATCAGTAGGTGTGAAGTGGTATCTAATCTCGAGAATGACCTCAAGGCTGAGAGACACTTGATACTGCCCTTGCCTTTGCCTTTCCCCAAACAGCACAGGACTGCCATTTAAAATCCACTAACATCCAAATCGTAGTTGGCAACTCTACACGCTACATTACTCAGAATCTCTAATTAGGAATTTCGTATCAACCATGGACATGCTGATATTCCACACATGTTTAAATGTGCTAATCAATGGACTAAGATAATTGAGGGGCAAACCTTCGGTCTCACCAGCTCACTCATTATAGACACATTGTGAATTGCCCAAACCACTATGTCCCTAATGAAGGATGCCTATCTGTTTTTACTGTAACTTTTCGTTACTTATTATATACTATGATGACTTACGGGGTAAACACACCTTTCACTACCCACGATATAATCCAAGCCTGTGTATATTCATAATATGCTTAATAATAGCTTCACAGTTGCCTGGAGAAATGACTTTTGGGGAGGAAGGTATATGACATTTTTAGATAATGCTGTGGATTAAATATTATTAGAGCAAAAATTAACTATCTTGCAATTACTTCATATAACTAATGAGGTACAGTTCATGACATACTAAGAAGCATCTTAAAAAAGTAATCAAATACTGATTTTCAAAGTATTTGGCTAACAAGGACTAAATATTTTTTTCTCTTAATCCAAGATTTAATTCGACCCCTATACAAGAAACACCTCACTTTATTGATCATACTTCAAAACATATACTCAATAGTTAAGGATCAATAATTTCTGTTTGGTTTGGGTCTTTCCACTCGTGACTTTCTATGATTTTTTACTCCCCTCCCCCCATATCCTGTTCCTTAAGTACAAGGGTGCTCTAGATTTTCCTATCAATAGAGGGCGTCCTCGAGTCATTGTATACCCTGGTGTCGTTAAACGGAACTGTTCTTCAGAGGAAAAACTTCATCTCTAAGGCGCTTTATTGCTCCTCTGTTGTAAAATTTGACAAGCTCGAGATTTATAAGCCTAACAATTCACTTTCTATTGCTGCATAAGTGTTCAGCCACTAAAGGAAAATGCTAATTTTCACAATTAAACCGCAAGGTGGTTCCTATTTTCAAGACATAGGTCAGTTGACACACTCGCGGATAAATTCGTACTGTTCGCAAGAGCAGGAATCAGCTTGGAAAGCAAGAGTGTAGTGAATAGTCGCTTATAGCGCAGCCACTTCTCAATCCCGTGAGCTGCAAGTTACAAAGGATTTTAGATTCTACAAAGAAAAATCGGGGAGGCAGGTAGAACACAAACATAAAATCAGTGACTTATAAAAGTTTTATGTTTTAATCAGAAAAAAATCATGAAGTGACTGATGAGTGGTGCAACTCACACATCCACCCTGTTTCTTGCCACTGGTACTCTTTCTCCCTTCCTCTTTGTTTTCAGGAAGGAAGGAGGAGACCTGAACAGTACATCCAGAGAATCCAGCAAAGCATACCACGGTATGAACGTGCAAGTGCACAGAATTAAAACACATGTCAGAAACACTAATGGATTCTAAACAAGTTGCGGTTTCATTTCCTGAACCTATACGTGATGTTTTTAACTGTTCTCCAGTTAATATGTCTCCATTTCCAGAAATCTAACAGGAGAATCTCTGACTGCTTAACAGATCACCTAGGTTTGCGATTTGTGCAATCCATTCTAGAGTAAGGGCTCCCCGGCTGCTCCCCGGCCACTGTGTACCCAAAGCAGCGGCTGAAATAGCTCAGAGTCCGACAGCTCCGCGTCAAGCAGCCTGTGGTTTGTACTTACATCATTTTTTTTTTCATAGCAGGAGTAAAAGTTTATTAAAAAGCGTTAGAACAGTAAGGAAAGGAAAGGAGAGAAAATAAGGAAAGTACAACTTGGAAGAGGGCCAAGCGGGCGACTTGAGAAACCAAGTGCCTGTACTTACATCATTCTTAACCCTTCCGCTCCTGGAGGGGGCTCAGCCGGATCAGGGGGCCCCCGAACTTCGGAACACGCAGGACCTGAGTGTGAGAGAAGAGTCCCAGAGCTTGGTGTGAGCAATGCACTCCCGGAGGGAGACAGCCCGGGGGTTGCGAAGGGCTCATCACCCGCTCGTAGACAACGGGCCCCCGCAATCCCTGCGGGCTCCACCGCTGCTCTCACCGCTCAAAACGGCAGGTGCAAAAAGCATTTGGGAGCCGCTTGCCAGCGCACGGAGGTAATGCGCTTCCTGTCCATTTATCTCAGGAAACCAGTGCAGCCTTCCCTTCGAAACAAAATTAACCTCTCATTAGCCAGCCACTCGTTCCCAAGAAGGCCTTAAAAGCTTTACCGGCTCGCTAATGTATTTAGGCTTTTCTTCCAGGCAAACGCAGCCGCCGGTCTTGACTGCCATCAGCTCAAGGGGTTCCTCTGGGCTCTCCCGCGAGCCAACAGCCGACCTCTCTCCAGCCTAGTCTGGGAGACTCCAGCCAACCCAGGATCCCATTTTGTAGTCCCAGGCAGATCCGACACCCCTGAAAGAACTCTACTCCAGAAGACGCCAGAACAAGTACCCACGAATTTCATGGGCGCCCTTCACATCAAAACCTCAGCTCCCCTGTCCTCAAGGAACGGGGAAGAGAGCCGGGGAGGGATTTCGGTGGCCAGCTGTCCCTGGGTCGTGGGCGCTGTTTGCTCTGCGGAGCGCCAGCCCTGCACACAGCGGGTGCGGGAAGCGTTGATGGGAGGCTGGAGGGCGGGGTGAGCGTAAACTAGGATCTAGCCGGTTCCAGGCGTGGAGAATCAAATGTGGTCCTATATCTGTAAGTGGCGAAAAGGGGCTTTTGGGAGCGCTTTCTCACTCCGGTCCCCCGCCGCCTTGAGGCTGGCAGATTTATACCACACAGGTGGATGGAGACCTAAACAAAACAGTCCCGGCCGCTGCCTGCCGCTCGCCCCCCACGTCCCCTGGGCCAACCGCAAACTTCAGCAAAATAAACAACTCACCACAGGCATTCCCTTGTCTGCAGCGCGACGCTTGCCAGCTGGGAAAATAAGCCGCAAGCCACGCGGCCGAGGCGCGGAGGGAAGGCAGCGCGGCGCCCGCCCCTCTCCCCCAGGTTGGGGGCAGCGGGACTCCAGGCGGGAGGGAGGCTCCGCCTCGGGGGCCGCTCTCCCAGCAATCCGATTCCGGAATGAGCTCTCGGAGAGGAGCTGCGCCCTTCCAGCTAGCCCGATTTCTCCACC
Organism: Chlorocebus sabaeus; assembly: GCF_047675955.1. Taxonomy (NCBI): domain Eukaryota; kingdom Metazoa; phylum Chordata; class Mammalia; order Primates; family Cercopithecidae; genus Chlorocebus; species Chlorocebus sabaeus. The sequence goes on from NC_132926.1 coordinate 83,288,986, forward strand.
ACCTAGGGGAGAGGGCGGGGAGCCAAATCGCTCAGTCCCCCGCACCCCAGCAGCTTCCTCCAGGCAGCTTTTCCCCCAGTCCAGCCTGAAATAGAGGTGAACAGAGAACCCCCTCCTCCCGGCAACTCCTCTGTCTCCACACTGCCCCCTGCCGGCGCTACCCGGCTCATTCCGGCACAGCGGACGGCTAGGGGCATAGGGGCGCCCTAGACCCCCGCGTCCAGGTCCGGGCTCAGTTCTCTCTTCGCCTTCCCCCCACCACACTCAGTCTTGCACAAAGACGCCTTTCACGCCGCCAGCGCCACCCTCCGCGCTGCCCTCCGGGCCGGCGGCCGTGCCTTCGCCCACCCGCGGCACCAGCCGATTCCTGGTGGGCGATTTTGCCACTCGTCTCCAGGCAGGGCGGCAGCGGACGCGTGCGGGCTGTTCCCACTCTGCGCCTCGGCCAAGGCGCCAGATGCGCTGCCCCCCGCCACGTTCTCTAGCTGCCCGCCGGCAGCAGCAGAATGCTCCCCTTTCTCTCCGTAAATGATCCTTAAGGGTCTTCCAAGTGTTTCTAAAATGGGGACAGTGGCGGGAATGGTCCTCTGGACTTTCGCCGAAATAAGGAATCCAGCGATCTTCCCTGACCACCTAAGGTGCCAGTGTGTCTTTACAGCTTAAGAAAGTCAAAGATAAAGATTTGGAAATAAAGAGGGGAGAGAGGGTTTAAAGAGACACCTAAGGCCCAGAGCAAGTGTTACAAAGAATGAGCCCACGAAACGTTCGAGGCAGGACGGTTGCTTCGGTCAGCGTGGAAGGCGTGGAGGGCGAGAAGAAAGCGATTAACTTTCTACCTTACATTGATCTTCCAAAGTAGAAAAACAAACAAGCAAACAAAAAAATTATAGATACTCAGCGGCAGCTAATCGGCGCGTTCAACTCCTGGAACTAGCGAGCTGCTTCTCTTAGTCAAGTCAAATGCTCAAGTATCTTGACTCAGGGAGGTCACTTCTTGCCTCCTTAGGCAAGAATCTACGACCCTCTCCAGCTTTTCTTTGCCTTCTCCTCCCCCAACCCCTCCTTATAGTTTCTCCGGCTAACGCTAGAGGCAGCATAGGGCAGTGTAAAGAGGGCGAGTGGGAATCCACAGAGGAAGGTCTAGTTCTGACTTTCTGGGTCTGAGTCTTAGGCAACAGATTTAACGTCTTTGGACCTTGGGGTCACTATCAAGAAAGAATGTGTAAGAGGCAATAATTAGTAAGATTTACATATTTTTCTCTTTCTTAAATGCGATGACAATGAACACCCTTCCTCCAAACCTCTGCAGGTTCCTTCTTAGTATTTTTTCACCTTGCTTTATCTTTTCTAAGTGCCAGTCAAATTGAAAAAAAAAAAATACTGAGATCGTTTAAAGGTAAATGTAAGACACATTGAAACATACTCTTTTGCATCTGAGAATTTAAAAAGAAGAAGAAAAAACACCCAACTCAGCTCCCGGTTCACAAAAGCAAGGAATTTTAATGTCCCCACTTGTTTTGCTTTTGAAAAGCCACTCCAGCAGTCAGCAAAGCACAGCTTTGATTTAGAAACTAAAGGCTAGTCTCTTGTGTTTTTCTTTTCCCTTCCACCAACACAAAGACAAGCTGCAGCATAAAATAATGATGAACAAGAGTTCAAAGCAAGCCCAGTGAGCCAGCCCAGAGGATGTTTTTTAATGCAGCCCCAGTCCTTCCTCCTTCTCCTGCTAAGCTGGACGGTACATAAATAGCAGGCAAAAGCTGCCAGAATTCCCTGTCTCCTCCAGTCTTTTCCCATAAATATTGGTCAGTAGAACCTGGATGCTAACTTGTCAGTCATCACATAAATACATTCATCAAATCATACATTTAATTTTTCTTTAGTTTCATAGCAGTTTTCATGATTTTCAATTCACTACCCACTTTGGAAGCTTGAACATTAGTTCTCCCTCTGGGCAAGCTTGTCTTATTTCTGGGAACTTTCTATGCAACCAAGGCAAAAAAGGGTAAAATCTCATAAAGAAGCATTAACTTTTAAATTACAAATATCATGCTTCAATTTCAACAACAGAATTTTAGAATGGCTTAGCTTTCATACAATGCACACTTTTAAAAGTTATCTATTAAAGAGGATTCTTAAGTATCTTTTTGGGATACTTTTTTTTTTGGAAAAAAAGTTTCCTTAAACAACATTGGTAGGAAAATATTGTGAGCTTGTCTAATTCTGTTGCTTTCATTTTTTAAAAAAAATTATATTTTAGGCTCATCTGTAATCCCAGTGCTTTGGGAGGCCAAGGCTAGAGGATCACTTGAGTCCAAGAGTTAGAGATGAACCTGGGGAACATAGCAAGACCTCATTACTACAAAATTTTAAAAACTTAGGAGACATGGTGGCACATGCCTGTAGTCCTAGCTACTTGGGAGGCTGAAGTAGGAGGATGACTTGGGCCCAGAAATTTCAGGTTACAGAGAGCTGTGGTCTGGTCACTGCACTCCAGCCTGGGCAACAAAGTGAGACCCTGTCTCTAAAAACAGAAGTTGTATTTTAATTGACAAATAAAACTATATATATAGTTATGGTATACAGCATAGTGTTTTGAAATATGTGTACATTGTAGAATGGCTGGATCAAGCTAATTAACATACGCATTACTTCACATATCTTTTTTTATGGTGAGTGCAGTTAACATCTACTCTCAGTGAATTTCAAGAATAGAATACTTTGTTAGTAACTATAGTCAAAATGTTATACAGTAGTCTGTTGCTTTCAGTTGTATCAATCTCAACACTCCCACTGCCTCATTCAAATATGCTAAAACATTTACATTTCTAAATAGATCTTGGATGTTTCATTGGTAAAAGGACATGACTTGTTTCTTCTCCGCATTTTTAAAAAATCTTGCTCAATCCTTCACAACATTCTCACCTGATTTCATTTTGATTTTTCTTTTCTTTTATCTTTTTGAGACAGAGTTTCTCTCTTGTTGCCTAGGCTAGAGTGCAATGGCGCAATCTCGGCTCACTCCAACCCCTGCCTCCCGGGTTCAAGCGCTTCTCCTGCCTTAGCCTCCCAAGTAGCTGGGACTACAGGCATGCACCACCACACCCGGCTAACTTTTTGTATTTAGTAGAGACAGGGCTTCACCATGTTGGTCAGGCTGGTCTCGAACTCCTGACCTCAGGTGATCCACCGGCCTAGGTCTCCCAACGAGCTGGGATTCAGGCGTGAGCCACCACGCCTGGCCTTGATCTTTCTTTTTTTTGTCACATCAAGCAAAATAGAACAAAGATGGGAATAGAGAAGGGACAAAAAGTCCCCTTTCAGTAAAGTTGACTTAACATTTTTCTACTGACTATAAAGAAACTTTTCGGTGATACAACGTGTATATGCAACATCTTCTGAATATTCACTAAAAGGTGATAGCACTTGAGCTTTTAGAACATTCAACTAATGTGTACATCTAACCCTTCAGTTGTCAAGATCATAGCTTGCTTACTCCTGATGTTCCTAAGTTTTTTTCATTTGCAATTGTGGAAGTCATCTTAATTATCAGGAAGCATATGAATCCATTTTCTTGTTTCTTGTTTTACTTTTCTTGCATGTTTTTTTAAAAAATTATTCTCTAAATTAGTTTCAGATTGATGCCTAACTTAATTCCTTTGTTTACTCATAATGTTTGAGAATTATTATTGTTAATAAATTACACTATTTTAAATATTAGTAACACTAATAGTGTTATTGGCAAGGAACAGAATATCAAATGAGCTACATTTGGCTACCTGAGCCTGCAGTTCCAGCTACTTGGGAGGCTGAAGCAAGAGGATCCCTTGAGGCCAGGAGTTTGAGGCCAGCCTGGTCAATACAGTGAGACTCTATCTCAAAAAACAAAAAAAGGATATTTATAAAATAATGTTAGGAGAAAATGTTGCTTTCTAGATGTGATTTAATAAATGTTTGTTTAATTAAACATTGAAGTTCATAAAATTCTGTTTTGTTTTATAGGATCAGTGTTTAAATAGAGTGAAAACACAAGATCTAAGACCTAGTTGTACTTTTAAAAGGGTGAGGATTTGCTTTGCTACCTCCCTACCCTCAAACAAAGATACAGGACAGTTGTCTTGAACCATCAGCTCATGTGATAGTTAAAGAAAAGAATTCTGGTAAATCGCAAATTAAAAAAATAAAACCTCTAACCACATGCCCAATGAACAAAGAAAAGTTAAAGAAAAGAAGGGATATTCTGTAGAAGATGAACACTATTATATTCTATCAGTAATTCAAGCCTGATTTTCAAGAGAAATCCTGCAGTTCTGAAGTATTCCCACATATGCGTACAAGAAAAAGGCACATGAATACACATTAAATTAGTAAAGTCGATATTTATAAAGAAGTACTAGAAAAAACGTTTTTTTTTTTTTTGGTCCACTTAGTATTAGAAAAGCTCTTCTCACGAAGAACTTTCTCTCTTCATCCTTCCATCATTGGGTGGCATATAGAAGCTCTCCCTCCCTCTTCTCCTCTCCCTGTCTTCATTCCTTCATTCTTCAACAAATGTTTCCCGGCTGTTAATCACCATAATTAGGTACTGATTATACAACAGTGAATAAAACAGACCTGACCCCTATCCTCAATGTACCTTCAGTTTAGTGGTTCCTTTTCTGCCAGGCTGGCCAGGAAGAAATGGCTTCAGCGTCTTTCCTTCTTTGTATTCATGGAATAAGGGCTGGAAGGGGCTCCTTCACCATGCTTTGCTTTTATACACACACACACACCCGTCTTTCCTTGGCCTTTCTCCCTTTCCAGTGCTTAATTTTTTTTTCTAATAAGTCTCATTTTTTAGGGAAAAAAAAACCCAAAGTGAAAACATTTTAGCCATTCAGCACAGTTTAAAATAGTAGAACATAAAACAGCAAGGACTGGACCTTTTTTCATTGTATCTGCCAATTATTCCAGTTGCAATCATGATAGACACACCCAGATATACGAACACACACATATACAGTCTTTTCTAACTCTTCAGTCTAAGTAGGCAATTTATACATCCCAAAGATATCCATACTTCTCCATTACATTTGCTTTATAAAAATGAACTCCATGAAGTTGGAAAAGAACCATTTCAGTGAAGCAAATAACTGAAGGTGCCCATATGAGAAACAATTTGGACCTATTGCTATAATTCAAAGTTTCTTCCATAGGCAAAATCTCTATACGCACATTCACCTGTATATACGATGGCAAGAATATTATAAAAACATGACAGAATGGAATATGCAGCAATCCTTAAAGTACCATGAAATCTAAGACATATGGGAAATTGAATACTCTTGATTCTTACAGCCAATACTCCTAATTAAGAGTTTACATTAAAAACACCCCTGCATATTTTAATATACAGATAATAAGTATTTATACCTTACCAATAGTAGCAAAATTTCCAAGGAGATATGTTTTAATACGACTTAACAAAATTGAAAAAATAATAGGACCAAAAAATCAGTGTTCAAATAATTACAAGTACAAACATATTAATATTCTTTTTTTTTCTTATCTTCCTGTATTTCATTGTCCTATCATTTCAAATTGTCTGAGCCACATGAGGAGGCTCAGGTAGGGTTTGCTCCAGAAGCAAGATTAAACTCAAGGATGAGCATGAACTCAGGAATAAAAATAGCGCATGTTTGCCAGAAATTTCTGTGAAAGAAATCTAGCTGAATTCAGGAGTGGGGCTGGTTTCAAAAGAAGAGGATAACGTGGGAGGAGGAAGGGATTCTCTGAGGTTTGGACTCTTGCTATTGAGTTGTTAATGGGCTCTTCAGCTGTCCCAGCTGGGACTGTCCATCCATGAAGAATGTGAGGAATGCATGACTGGTGCAGACTTCTATGGGAAATAGATGAAGTTTCCTTTTCCCCTGGCCCCTGGGGTGTGGGGGCTAGAAGAGAGGATGGGGATTCTTGCCCCTACATCCCCCGGTAAGCAGTCAGCATCCAGCATACTTTCTCCCTGTCAAAAAAGAATCTGATGCTCGCTCATCCTCAAATAGAACTTTTTAAATTTCTTTCATTAAGTAAGGTTTTTTGAGCACCTACTAATGGTCCTGTCAATCTAAGTCCTGGGGATACTGCTGTATACAATTCAACAAGGCTCCCATGAATGTACATTCCGGTGGTGGAAATAAAAGCAGGCAGCCCAGCACGGTGGCTCACACCTGTAATCTCAGCACTTTGGGAGGCCGAGGTGGGTGGATCACTTGAGGTCAGGAGTTCAAAACCACTCTGTCCAACATGGTGAAACCCCATCTCTATTAAAAATACAAAAATTAGCTGGACGTTGTGGTGCATGCTTGTAATCCCAGCTACTCGGGAGGCTGAGGCAGGAGAATCCCTTGAACCCCGGAGGTGGAGGTTGCAGTGAGCCGAGATGGTGCTATCGCACTCCAGCCTGGGCAACAGTGAGACTCTGTCAAAAAAAAAAAAAAAAAAAAAAAAGGAAATATAAGCAGGCAAACAAGTCAATATTCAATAATGCTATAGGGCTTATGGAACAGGGTGTTATGATAGAGAGTAAAAGGAGGAGAAAGAGCCACCATTAATGGAAATAAATTTCTGAGATCCCATGCTCAGGTCTGAGTACAAGATAGTTATGTAGTAAAATGGGGAAAAGCATTCAAGGCAGAGGTCAATGTCTCAAGGTGAAAACAATTTTGGAGTGTTCAAGGAACAGGGAAAAACTATGGCAGAAAGTGCCATACCCAGAAGACTTTTTAGCAATCTAATGCAGAGTCCTTTAATTCCAATTGGCATTTGAATGAGGGAGTTTTTTTTTTTTATTGTTTCCAAATCGCAGGGAAATAAGGAACAGAAGAGGCATTTATTGAATTTAAATCTATTTAATTTAATTCCACTTGATGTCTGGTTCCTGGAGATCTAAGTGTATCCTCATAACCTCTCTCTGAAGCACAGATTATTGTTCTTATAGATGAAAAAATTTAGGTTGAAAGATTTAAAAACCTGCTCAATATATTACAGTAGATAAATATTAGTATATATAATATATCATATAATACATAAATATAAAATATATTACAAAGAAACAATAATTAAAACAATATGGTACTGACATGAAAATAGACATATATACTAATGGAGTAGAATGGAGAGCCTAGGAATAAATCAACAAATATTCAGTCAACTTATCTTTGACAAGGGTGCCAATAATACACAATGGAAAAAGAATAGTATCTTCAACAAATGGAATTGGGAAAAATGGATACCTACATGGGAAGAAAGAAATTGAACTATTATCTCACAACATACACAAAAATCATCTCAAAGTGAATTAAAGATGTAAACATAAGAAATGAAACCGTAAAACTACTAGAAGAAAAATGGGGAGAAGCTCTATACTATGGATTGGTCTTGGCAATGATTTCACAGATCTGACGCCAAAAACATAGACAATGAAAGCAAAAACAGACAAGTGGAACTACATTGAACTAAAAAGCTTCTGCACAGCAAAGAAAACAGTCAACAAAGTGAAAAGGCAAACTGTGCTATTGAAGAAAATATTTGCAAGCTATATATCTGATAAGGAGTTAATCTTCAAAATATATAAGGAACTACGCTTGGATAGCAAAATTAGTCCTAATAACCTTATTTTAAAAATGGGCTGAAGACTTGAATAGATATTTTTGTAAAGAAGACATATAAATGTCCAATAAGTATACGAAAAATACTCAACATTACTAATCATCAGAGAACTGAGATATCACCTCACACTTGTTAAAATCTCTGTTATAAAAAAAGGCAACAGATACTGGCTAGGATTTGCAGCAATTGAAACCCTTGCACACTGTTGGTGGGAATGCAAAATGATGCAGCTGCTATCAAAAATGGTATGAAGATTGCTCAAAACATAAAAATAGTACTGCATATGATTCAGCAATCTCACTACTGGGTTTCCACCTAAAAGAACTGAAATCAGGATCTTGAAGAGATATTATCACCTCCATGTTCATTGCTGAGCTATTCACAATAGCCAAGATGTGAAAACAGCTAAGTGTTTATTGATGGATTAATGGATAAAGAAAATGTACTGTATAAGCAAAGTGAAATGTTACTGAGAATTAAAAAATTAGGAAATTCTACAATATGTGAGAGCATGGATGAACCTCTAGAAAATTATACTAAGTGAAATAAACTTGTCACGGAAGGACATGCACTGCATGATTCCACTTACATGAAATATCTAAAATAGTCAAATACATAGAATCAAAGTGGAAAGTTGGATGCCAGGGGTAAGGGGAGGGAGAAATGGAGAGTTGCTAGTCAAACGGCCACAATGTTTCAGTTGAGCAAGACAAATAAGTTCTAGAAATCTGCTGTACAACATTGTACCTATAATTAACAAACTGTATACTTACACATTTGTCAAGAGAGTAGATCTTATGTTAAATATTCCTACCACAATTAAAAATAACCTGCTAAAGATACACAATAAATGGTTAGTACTGGGTTTGAACTTTGTCTTTTTGATTCTAAAGTACGGTTGTTTTCATTAGACTTCTTTGCTCTATATTATTTACCAGAGAGTTCTGATGTTAAAATGCACAGAGATTCGTCATAAAAGTTTTGAGGCAATGATAAATCAAGTCAGTGTAATTAATAGGGAAGTTGAAAATGAACTAGTTAAAAGAAAGGCCTTAGGAATTATTGTTAGAAATTTTAAATTAATCCTGTGGTCCCCTCCTAGACCAATCAAGAATCTCTTTTCAATAAAAGAGAGGGCTAAAGAGTCTCTTATTTCCTGTTTTATGTAGTACTTGTCAAGTTTATGTAGTACTTGTCAAGAATGAATATTCTTGGCTTGATTAAATGCCTAGTAGCCTATGGCTTGATCTTGAGAATATAATTTTGATATACACTCCAACTGATTTGATCGGAGTCCTCTAGTTTTTAATGAATTCACAATCAGAATTATCTGATGGACATACTCTTGTCTGCCTCACAACTTAGCTTATGCCATTTCCTCACTGTTTTCCTGTGTAGGGCTGTCTGATTATGGTAAGGCATGTGTGGTGTCCATGGTACTAGAAACACAGCAATACTAATGGTTTCTTAACATATTCAAAGCCTGGAAAGAGAACTGGGGTATTGATAAAAAGTTGAATAGAATTAGAATGGAAAATAATTCAGATTATCAGTGCATAGCTGCAGCACTTATTATTACTTTAAACAGATAATATTATTATATTCATTTATCCATTCATTCAACCAATTAATTGGTTATTTGACTAATCAATCTTTCAACAGATATTTATTGAACTACCTACTATGTGTCAGACAGTCTTTTAGGCACTAGGAATATAGCAATGAAAGAGAAAAGAGGAACTAAGATATGCATTAATGGTTAAAACATAAAAATCCTTCTCCCTCTTAGAGGAGAAGACAGGCATAAGTCATAGACATGAGGATATTCTATAATATATTAAAAGGTTAAAGTGTTTTGGGAAAAATAGGACATGATAACAGGGTGCAGAATGCCAATTTGGATGTGCAAGTTTTAAAAGGGTGGTTAGAATGGACTTCACTGAGAATGTGACCTCTGAGCAAACACTTGAAAGAGGTGATAGAGTGATCCATATAACTATCTGAAAAAAGGGAATTTAAGTCAGAGGAAACAGCCAGTGCAAAGATTTTGTGGTGGAAGCATGCCTGACATATTCAAGACAGAGAAAAGAGGCTCGTTTTGTCAGATTCAAGTGAGACTGATAGGTGACGAGTTCAGAGAGGTCATGGAGAAACCATACCATAGAGAACTTCTAAACCACTGTAAGAACTCTGACTGAAGTTGGTAACCTTTGGAGAATTTTGAGCAGATAAATGACATGATCTGAATTTTAGTTCATTCATGTAATTTTGTTGAGAGTATACTATAGCCAGGCAATAGTGGGAGCTGAGAGGCCTGTGGGGTGGTTTTTAAAATAATCTATGCAACAGATGGTAATGGCTCAAACCATAGGGGTACCAATGGAATTGGTTAGAAGTGATAGGATTCGGGATGTATTTTGAGGTGAAAACCAAAAGGATTCCTTGGTAGGTTGGATGGGGATGCTTGAGAAAAAGAGGAGTCAAGAATGACTTCCAGGGTTTTGGCTTGAGCTGCCACCAAGATGGAATTGCCACTGGGCTCATATCTGTAATCCTAGCACTTTGGGAAGCCAAGGTGGAGCCAGAAGTTCAAAGCCAGCCTGTGCAACATGGCAAAACCCCATCTCTACCAAAAAAAAAAAACAAAAAAAACAAAAAAAAAAACCACACACACACACAAAACCAAAACAAAACCCACAAAAAACAAAAATTAGGTGGGCATGGTGGTATGCACCTGTGGTCCTCACTACTTGGGCGGCTGAGGTGGGAGGATCACCTGAGCCCAGGGAGGTTAAGCCTGAAGTGAGCTGTGATTGTGCCACTGCACTCCAGTCTGGGAGACAGAAAAAGACCCTGTCTCAAAAAAAAAAAAAAAAAAAAAGGAATTGTCATCAACTAAGGTAACAGTTGAAATAGTTTTTACTAGACAAAATGCACCAGACAATTAAGGGGATGATTTCATAAAGTCTGTTGCAATACGGAGATAGTTCATTAACTAGGATAATCTCAAAGATAAGAAAAGAGGCCTTGCATGAAGGGCAGATAGGCAAGAATGTCATCAGGTTATCTTCTGAGAGTGGTGAGAAGGAGTTGAGAGGCCTCTTAACCTAGTCATTGAGGAAGGTAGCGATGGGTTATCTTGGAATATTAAAGGGCAGGATGGTTCTGTGTGGTTCCCCATTTATTTGAACACAAAAGAGTGAGAGCAGAGTGCTCAGATAAAGTTGAACATTGTCAGGGGAAAAGCATGAGTAAAATTTTGGACTTACTAAATTTAAGATTTGTTCGAATTCCTAGTGAGAATTTCTTCAATATTTCTTTGTGTTTGCTGCATCTATCCCTGAATTCTCACATTACATGTAATAATATATCATTTGAATAACCAATTTTTATTTCATTTCAGCAGACAGATGTAGGCAATGAATTATTTTCTTTTTATTATATAAATAGTTTCATTTTTAACAGCCTTCACATTACTAAATGATCTATTTCAACAAAATTGGAGACTTCACCTGCCACCAGATATCCTGCATCTCAGTGATAGGCTTCATGAATCACGAAAGACTGCAAGGTGCTTACCATGATTGACTTCATATTCACATCTATCTATATATATGTGTTCTTTCCCTTTTAGGCATTTAGATGTACAGTAAATTAGGAAAATTATACCTTTCTTTAGTAAATTCTCTTAAAGTTACATGAAAATAGTTTTGATAACTACATACAATAAAATACATGGATTGGTGTGTTTAGTTATAACATTATGGGTTCTTGGTCTGGATTTCTCCCAAAGTCCTCGCAACAACTCTCGTAGAATATCTCATATTTCATATGACATCCAGGACAGCCAAAGTTTGATCAAAGTGGTCAGAGAAGTGATAAGAAATGTGGACCTTAAGGGAAGTAGACTGCAGATTATATGTATCTTGGAAAGAGAAAAGATGATAATACATAGGGTTTAGGTAGGAAAGAACATGTTGAGAAGTTTAATTTAAGAAGACAGAAAGAGTAAGAATAATCCAGATTCCAAGGACAAAAGGCACTCCTGAAAGGTAAAATATCATAAACAAGCTTTGTTTGCAAATTTGGGAATCTGAGTTAGACCATTCCCTTTATTTTGGGGGAAAGGATAACTTGGTCTTAAAATAATCTATATTTGTTGATCTCCTTCCTTTGTTTTTTTCTGGAAAGAAAATTAAAAACAAAAATAAACAACAAACAAAACATTCATATTTGGGATCTACTCTAGCATTGTCTCTCTTTGACTTTAGAAAAGCATCATTTTAACTAAATTTGATTAATTAATGAGGGAAATGAGACCCAGAAACCAATGCAAACTCTGCACTAAATGTATTATCACACTTAATTCTCACAACGATTGTCCAATCCTAGATACCTTTATTTTCTATATTCTACAGATAAGGAAATTTAGAGAAAATTGAGGAAACTTACTAAACCATGACTTTATTTTTCTCTGCACAGTAAGAAGTTGAAGAGGTAGGATTTATATTAGTCAATTTTCACACTGCTGATTAAAAACATACCCAAGACTGGGCAATTTACAAAAGAAAGAGGTTTATTGGACTTACAGTTCCACATGGTTGGGGAGGCCTCACAATCGTGGCAGAAGGCATGGAGGAGCAAGTCACATTTTACGTGGATAGTAGCAGGCAAAGAGAGGGAGCTTGTGCAGAGAAACTCCTGTTTTTAAAACCATCAGATCTTGCGAGACCCATTCACTATCACGAGAATAGCACAGGAAAGACCCACCCCCATGATTGATTCAATCATCTCCCACCAGGTCCCTCCCACAACATGTGAGAATTACGGGAGCTACAAAATGAGATTTGGGTGGGGTCACAGAGCCAAACCATATTAGATTCAAACCCATATGTATAGCTCTAAAAAGTCTTTTAACCTTTACACTTACTACTTCTTTCTATTTGTATATTACTCAAGAGTTCTATCATTTCCCCTTTGCAGCCTTTTCTTTTTCTGGACTATTAACTTTCTATAACTTTTGCCATGAAGGTATTTCTTTCTTAACCTTTTATTAATTCTTCTATTCTCTTCTGAATGATATAATTTGACTGTCTCTTATTACATAATTCTGCCAGAGTGAACTTCAAATTTCACTTGTACTAAACCAAAGCAATGCAAATGAAATTCACTCAATGTATTAAATACTATTTTAAATGAAGAATAAAATATAGCATTTTTGTGTTAGTGACACATTATTGACATTTTTCGTTTTTCTCATACTTTTTGGTGTTTTGTTCTTGTTAGTGTTTTATAGTACTCACCATTTTCTGTGTAAACCACTTCACATTTTTCCCTTATTGAACATAGCATTTTATTGTTTTTCACCCATTTCTCAAACTTTTCATGCTCATATTAGACTTTAATCTTAATTTTCTAAGACACCGTAATTCTAACCATTTATATGTTTGATTAGTGTTAACATCTCCACTCAAAGCTTTTAATAAAAATGTTGAATGATACTGGGCTCTAAAGGACTTCTGTGGAACTCTAAGTAGCATTTTCTCCCAATCAGGATACCTTACATTTATAATTACTTTTGGGGTTTGATTTTTTGGGGGGGCCAAATGTCATGTTCTTTTATAGCAATATCATTCTAACCAATAATTTAATTTTAGTTTCTCTCATCTCTAGGATCTTAGTCATAGATGAAATTGTGTATACTTAGTATTGGCTTTAATAAGAATTTCTATGTAAAGCTATTTTGGCTGCAGGGCCTGTTAGTCATTTTGCCTTCTCAGCTGCCAAAATTCTAATTGTCCCCAAGGGCTGCCTGCAAATACAAACTCACTTAAAAACAAACAGATCACATGCACTTGCAATACTCATAACCTAGTGACTTTGGGAATGCATTTTCAGCTATGGCTCCTGCTGCTGGTCAATACTAGGTAATCCCAGTGAGTCAATAAAGAAATAATGAAGCCACGTATCATTGAACTCATTGCCCAAAATTTACCTTTCTAACATTTATCACATGGAATCTGAGTCTTGGAATGTTCCTTGGTTTTTCTGTACTTTTTTGCAAGGCCCTCTCTGTTAACTCAATGATTTTCTTAAACTATTACGACAGATATCAAGCAAGATGTCAATCAAATCCCATTTTCTAGTATCTGTTTGAGTTTCTGCCAGAATAGATTTACTCTAGGTGTAAGTCTTCAAGCCAAAACTTTGTTTTCTATTTTCTTAAAAATAACAATAAAATACAGCTCAAAGGGACTTTTTTTGGTTATCCCTCAGAGTACATTTCTAATTGAGAGGGTTTTAAAAAGTAATTTGACATTTTAAATTAAATCAGAGAAAAAAATCCTGTTATGTTGTCTCAGTGTACTTTCTATTATTGTCCCTTCTTTTCTGGGAATAATAAGTGATTGATAGAACACTTAGTTTTCTAATTATGCACTCTCTTATCTGATTTGACAAGTTTGCTGCTATCATTGTCATGCCACAATTTAGAGCTGTAAGATTCTATGCTATTTTGAGGTGAATTGTGTCATAATTGTTTTAGGGTTTTTAAAAAAGGTTTCGATTATATCATAACCACATGAATTCTTAACTGATTCACAGAAGATTGCCAAGTGTGGTAGTTTTTAAAATATCTACTTTATAGACAGTTAATTACATATTATTTTCAACTCCTAGACATGAACAAAAACTTATTTATTGAATAAACAAACATTTATATAGGGAAAATAGAGATGCCCTGGTTCATTAAAACACATTTTATTAATAGAACAATTTAAATAATTGTCCTACAATAATACTAAGACAAAAATAAGTGATGTCACCTTGGAAATATGTATAACAGATGAAGTATAACATATATGTCACTTTCCTGGTATGCAAATCAGCCCGAGGGAAAAATATTCTTCAGAAAAAAAAAAAATGCTTCCTGAGAAACACTTGGTGTTGGAAGAACAATTCACTTTATTTTCTATTTATGACACTCAACTCTCCACACTTTGGAGGCATATATTCTTATTGGTTTGCATTATGCAGGATGTTCATAAGAAAGAGACACAAAGATGCATTGGAACAAAGCAAACAAGAAATCAGAGAGGCAGACGCGCAATGAAAACAATGCAGAACATTAAAGTTTTTGTTAAATGGGAGAACTGGTTGCACACTATAGCTAAAATCTATGAGAAAGAGACAATTCAAAATTTAGTCTAAGCTGCTTTTAGTGATAAGACATATCTGGGGAAGCTTCAGTGTTTCAGATACATTTCCCTTTCCTCATCCAAAGCTCGTTTGCTGGCCTATTATTGTCATATTTCTCCTTCCCCAAATAAAATTCCTTTTAGCTAGCATTTTCCTGAGGAGAATGTACAATAACAATGTGCCCAAATGGAATTCAGGGAAGAATGAAAATAGGTGAAAAGCATTCTGGGTAATGAAAGTTAAAATTATAAAGTCTGTGCTCCAAACTTGAGAGCCTACAGTTCACGTGGTTTTTGCTAATCGACTAATCCAGTGGATTTCAGTGTGGTCCCTACTCCAATAGCATCAGCATGACCTGAGAATTTGTTAGAGGTGCAAATTCTCAGGCCTCTTCCCAGATCTACGGGATCAGAATCTCTGAGGATGGGGCCCAGCCACCTGTGTTTTAACAACTGCCCCTCCCCCCTCCCCGCCACCAGGTGATTCTGGTACGTGTTGTGAGAACCTTTGGGCTAAGCCCTTTGCTACTCAAAGTTTAGTTCTTAAACCAGTAGCAAAGGTATCACCTGGAAGCTATTTAAAAATTCAGATTCTTAGGTCCTACCCCAGACCGATATGTTTTTAATAAGATCCTCGGATGATTTGTCTATACATTAAAGTTGGGGAGCACAGTGCTAGCCATTCTTTCATGGTGTTTATCCTCTGAGTGCATAATAACATCATCTTGGGATCTGAAAAAGAATACCCTCAGAGGTTCTGATTTAATTGGTCTGGGATGTTGTCTGCACACTAGGGGTTTTTAAAAGGTCCCCAGATATTTCCAATGGGCAGGCGAGACTGAGAATTGCTGCTTTTAAGCCCTCAAACAGAGTTTACTTACTTTGGTTTCTGATAAGCTTCTTTATTTGGTTTCTATCCCTGGAATACCCCAAAGGAAATCTCAATCTTGAGTTGCATTAAGTAAACGAGGAGAACATTAAAGGAATTGAGGTGATTATTTTCACCTAACTTTGAATGAGCAGATCACATGGAAAGATCACGTGCCTTCATTTATGGACTCCCTTCTGGAGGAGAATGTGGAAAACCTAGAGCAGGATTAGAGAAGCAATCATTCCTGCGAGAAATGGTTACAGGAATTCGTAAGGTTCAGGAAGCCAGAGTGATTTTCAGAAATGTACCTCAGATTTATTGCTCTCATGTTTGTCACTTGCCACTGCATTTGGAAAGGAATGGAAGGCTTCTACCAAGTCCCTACATGATCAGGTACTGCTCCCCCTCCCCCTTATCTCAGGCCCTTTACCTCTCCCACTCTTACCTCTCCAGCCACAGCTGCCTCCTTCATATTCCTTGATGATTTCGAGAGTTTTCTTCTCTTACAGTGAATTAATTTACTGTTCTTTCTGTCTAAAGGAATTTTCTCTTGACTTTTCTTCTGGGTGGAGCTTTAACTTTCAGGTCTCTGCTCGGATAGGGAGTCTTCCCTATGCACTCAGTGTCTCCCAGTACCTTTCCAAAACAGAAGCCTATTCAGTGTCTTCTTGATATTTACTGTGATCTGTAATGATCTTGTTTGCTTATTTATTTTCTTGTCTATTGTCTTCTCCACCAGTAAGTTTGATGAGGGCAGAAACTTATTGGTCTTATTTAATACTATATATATTCCCAACATCTAGACTGGGTCCAGCACAAAGTAGACACTTGATAATGATTCATGAAGCGAATGAAAAATGAAGAAAAAGAGAAGACTTTGTGTACCATGATAATTATTTTCAGATATTTAAAGAACTGTAATTGGAAAAGGGTTTAACTTTGCATGGCCCTGAACGTTAGCACTAAAATCAAAAGGTAAACTGATTTTGATTTAATATACATAAGAAATTCACAAAACTGAAAAAATCAATAGGCAGTCAAAGAAAGAAGTGAGCTGTCATAAGCGAATGGGTACAAGGTTCAGGGAGATGGCATCTTGGCAGGTTGTCAATCAGGTGACTTAAGCATTTAGAAGGTGATTGGTTTCAGTGGTCACTGACATACTATTAAATCTCATGATTATGAAAATTAAGGCTTTAATAATCGTTATAATGATAAACTTGAGTTATTAATATTCTTCATTGAGTCAGGCAAGTAAGTGATTTATTTTGGAAATGATTCCAATAAAATTAAAAGAGTTTGGCTATGTACAAGTATGAAGTTAATTTTCAAGAAATGTTAGCCATCCATAAATACCCATTCGTCAAGAGTTCCATAGCCAAGACGTTTCACTCTGTCTAAATCTGTGTATATGTATTTATGTTGATTGAATAGAGATATGGTTAATACGATAGCTAATCTATAAATGATCTCATTGGCCTTTATTGGCACTGCTCACATCCTCAGTGGAAATGCATTGTCATAGTTAAATTTAACTTTTTTCTAGTAATAAAAAAGAAATTAATGGGCTAAGATAGTTCACACATTGATCCAATGTCTATGCGTTGAACAGATGTTTCACCCTACACTTCACTTTGATATTTAGACTTATTTTTGATGTTTCCAGTCAGCAAACCTCATCATAAGGGTTCATTGGAAATTTCATAGGAAGACCTGAGACCTCAAGTAGTTAATGAGAGAATGGTATCAACTAAGTAGTACTAAGGTAATTTCTACTGGGTAGCTCGATCTTAGTGATATGGTTTCACTTGGTGTCCCCACCTGAATCTCATTTGTAATTCCCACATGTCAAGGGAGCGAGGTGACTGGATGAATGGGGGTGGTTCCCCCCATGCTGTTGCTGGAATAATGAGTGAGTTCTCACTAGATCTGATGGTTTTATAAGCATTTGGCACTTCTCTGCTTGTACTTCTCTCTCCTGCCATAATGTGGAGAAGATCCTTGCTTCCCCTTCACTTTCCACCACGATTTTAAGTTTCCTGAGACCAACCTGGCCATGTGGAACTGTGAGTCAGTTAAACCTCTTTATTTATTTATTTATTTTGGGGCACTGAGTCTTGCTGTGTCGCCCAGGCTGGAGTGCAGTGGTGTGATCTCAGCTCGCTGCAACCTCTGCCTCCCGAATTTGAATGAATCTCCTTCCTCAGTCTCCTGGGGACTACAGGTGTGCACCACCATGCCCAGCTAATTTTTCAATTTTTAGTAGAGGTGAGGTTTCACCATGTCGGCCAGGCTTCTCTTGAAATCCTGACCTCAAGTGATCCGCCTGCCTTGGCCTCCCAAAGTTCTGGGATTACACATGTGAGCTACCACGCCTGGCCAAACCTCTTTCCTTTATAAATTATCCAGTCTCAGTTATCTATTTATAGCAGTGTGAAAATGGACTAATACACTTAGTTTGGATATTTAGCAGTTTCTTTTTTATTGTTGTTGCCCTATGCTCTGTGTTAACATGAAAGTTTTTATCAATGAACTCAATGATTACAACTAATTTGGACAATTAATTACTGGAATGGCTGATGGAGGCCCTAACAGAGAATTAGACTCTGACTAATTAACAAGTTCATAGCAGTTAAATTATACTTTACCATTACTACTGCTAGTTACATCGTTACAACCTTAGAGAAGAATTTCTTAACAAGCTGATAATATGGTCTGTGCTTATTTTCCACATCATGATGAAATTGTCACTGGCACCTCTGAGTCCTCAAATCTTTTCTAGGTTACATTTAATTATCCGCATTTTTCATTCTATTTAGTCCTTTGCCCAAAATTGTTTTTCCATTCACATTATCTCCTAAATTTGGTCTTTTTGCTTATAACAGTCTTTTGTCATATTCTCATTATCTCTTCCTTGAATTATCAACTTATACAATGATTTTGGGAATGGGGTTGAAAAAACTAATAATTATTGGGGACTTTCTGTGAGCTAGGCATCATATAGACATATTTCAAATATTATTTAATTTTCAGAGAAATGATGAAAGATACATTATTATGCCCATTTTTTATATGAGGATTCTGCAGTGCTAAGATGTTTTGTAATTTAGACAAGTAGCTAGTTTGAACCTAGGTGTGCTTGCTTCAAATTTCTCTCTACAACACCCCACACTATCCCCAAAATTAGTGTGAGCACTTACTATGTTCTGTAAATTAAACTCTGTAGGCTGGTGGTTATGAAATTAATGAGGCATAACCCCTTTCCTGGGGGAACTTGTATTTCAGAAGGGAGACAGGCCTGTAACCAAGACAATTCTGCATCATAAGTGCATTTGAAAAGGGGTAGAATGAATAGACTCACAGAAAATAAAGATGATTGTGATTCACAGATGAGTAAAGAAAAGGGGAAGAGATACAGTAATAGGTTCTGGTGACAGTAGAGAAAATACAAGATTATATAATATAGAGAAAAATTCCTGTGGTTCTATTTTATTTTCTGTAAGCTGTGTTTCAAAATAACACTGACCAACGGATACATAGGCCAGCTGCATCCGGAGGCTCAATCCATGACAACTGGAACTGGGGACTTTCTATCTCTCATGTCTACATTGTCTTGGTTGACTTTGACCCCAGGAGGGCTCTCTCCTCATGACCAGCAGGAATGCTACCTTTTTTTTTTTTTTTTAAATTTATAATCTTAGAAATCTTTCCAAGATTTTTCTAGTTTCTGTGGTCTGGTTTTCAAATCCCATGCAAAAAGGCAAGAACCTTTGTCTCAGTTTCCTAGAAGTGTTTCTTTGTCTCTAATTGAGTCATGTGCCCATCACTGAACCAATCAATATATCCCAGTTTAATGTGACATGCTGATTCTCACCCATAAGCTGAATGTGGAGGCTCACATGGAGCCCATGTGCTGAGATGGGGGGAGAGGTAGCATCAGGGCACTGTTACCCAGAGGAACACGAATAGTTGCTGGATGGTGAAATAACCAACTATGGGTATTCACTATTCTTCACAACATGTGGCCGGTCTGTCTTCCTTCCTTCCTTCCTTCCTTCCTTCCTTCCTTCCTTCCTTCCTTCCTTCCTTCCTTCCTTCCTTCCTTCCTTCCTTCCTTTCTTTTCTTTCTTTCTTTCTTTCTTTTTTCTTTCCTTTCTTAGTTCTGGGATACATGTGCAGGATGTGCAAGTTTGTTACATAGGTAAACCTGTGCCATGGTGGTTTGCTGCACCCATCAACCCATCACCTAAGTATTAAGCCCTGGATGCATTAGTTATTTATCCTGAAGCTCTCCCTCCCCCTGACCCCCATGCCTGATAGGCCCTAGTATATGTTGTTCCCCTTCTTGTGTCCATGCCATGTGTTCTCATTGTTGAGTTCCCACTTACAAGTTGATGTTTGGTTTTCTGTTCCTGTGTTAGTTTGCTGAGGATAATGTCTTCCAGCTCCATCCATGTCCCTGCAAAGGACATGATCTTGTTCTTTTTCATGGTTGCATAGTATTCCATGCTGTATTCACACATTTCTTTATCCAGTCTATCATTGATAGGCATTTGAGTTGATTCATTTTTTTTTCTATTGCAAATAGTGTTGCAATGAACATACATTTGCATGTATCTTTATAATCAAATGATTTATATTCCTTTGGGTATATACCCAGTAATGGGATTTCTGGGTCAAATGGCATTTCTGGTTCTAAGTCTTTGAAGAATCGCCACACTGTTTTCCACAATGGTTGAACTAATTTACATTCCCACCAACAGTGTAAAAGTGTTCCTATTTCTCCACAGCCTCACCAGCATTTATTGTTTCTTGACTTTTTAATAATTGCCATTCTGATTGGCATGAGATGGTATCTCATTGTGGTTTTGATTTGCATTTCTGTGGTTATCAGTGATATTGGGCTTTTTTTCATGTTTGTTGGCTGCATAAATGTCTTATTTTGAGAAGTGTCTGTGCATGTCCTCTGCCCACTTTTTAATAGGGTTGTTTGCTGTTTTCTTGTAAATTTGTTGAAGTTTCTTGTAGATTCTGGATGTTAGACCTTTGTCAGATGGATAGATTGCAAAACTTTTCTCCCTCTCTGTAGGTTGTCTTTTCACTCTGATGATAGTTTCTTTTGCTGTCCAGAAGCTCTTTAGTTTAATTAGATCACATTAGTCAATTTTTGCTTTTGTTGCAGTTGCTTTTGACATGTTTTTTCTTTTTTTCTTTTTTTGAGATGGAGTCTCACTTTGTTGCCTAGGCTGGAGTGCAACGGTGTGATCTCGGCTCACTGCAACCTTTGCCTTCTGGGTTCGAATGATTCTCCTGCCTCAGTCTTCTGAGTAGCTGGGATTACAGGCACCTGCCACCACGTCCAGCTAATTTTTGTATTTTTAGTAGAGAAGGGGTTTCACCAGGTTGGCCGGCTGGTCTTGAACTCAAAGTGCTGGGATTACAGGCATAAGCCACCATGCCTGGCCACTTTTGACATTTTTGTCATGAAATCATTGCCCATGCCTATGTCCTAAATGGTATTGCCTAGATTTTCTTCTAAAGTTTTGATAGTTTTGGGTTTTACATTTAATTCTTTAATCCATCTTGAGTTAATTTTTGTATAAGGTGTAAGGAAGGGGTCTAGTTTCAATTTTCCATATATGGCTAACCAGTTCTTCCAGCACCATTTATTAAATAGGGAATCCTTTTCCCATTGCTTGTTTTCATCAGGTTTGTCAAAGAAGAAAATGATTGTAGATGTGTGCTCTTATTTATAAGTTCTCTATTCTGTTTCTTTGGTCTATGTATCTGTTTTTGTACCAGTACCATGCTGTTTTGATTATTGTAGCCTTGTAGTATAGTTTGAAGTTGGGTAGAGTGATGCTTCCAGCTTTTGTTCTTTTTGCTTGGGATTATCTTTGCTATACAGGCTCTCTTTTGGTTCCATATAAATTTTAAGCTAGTTTTTTTTTTTCTTTCTAATTTTGTGAAGAATGTCATTGATAGTTTAATAGAAATAGCATTACATTTATAAATTACTTTGTGCAGTATGGCCATTTTTATGATATTGATTCTTTCTGTCCATGAGCATGGAATGTTTTTCCATTTGTTTGTGTCTTCTCTTATTTCCCTGAGCAGTGGCTTGTCGTTCTCCTTGAAGAGGTCCTTCACATCCCTTGTTAGCTGTATCCTAGTATTTTATTCTCTTTGCAGCAAATATGAATGGAAGTGCACTCATGATTTTGTTCTCTTCTTGTCTGATGCTCATGTATAGGAGTGCTTGTGATTTTTGCACATTGGTTTAATATCCTAAGACTTTGCTGAAGTTGCTTATTAGCTTAAGGAGGTTTTGGGCTGAGACAGCATTTTGTAGATATGGAATCATGTAGTCTGCAAACAGAGAGAGCTTGACTTCTTTATTCCTATTTTACTGCTCTTTATTTATTTGTCTTGTCCGATTGCTCTGGCCAGAACTTCCAACACTATGTTGAATATGAGTGGGGAGAGAGGGCATCCTTGCCTTGTGCCAGTTTTCCAGGAGAATGCTTCCAGCTTTTGCCCATTCAGTATGATATGGGCTGTGGGTTTGTTATAAATAGCTATTATTTTGAGATATGTTCCATCAAAACCTAGTTCATTGAGAGATTTTAACATGAAGGGATGTTGATTTTTATTGAATGCCTTTTCTTCATCTATTGAGATAATCATGTGGTTTTTGTCTTTAGTTCTGTTTATGTGATGAATTATGTTTTTTGATTTGGATGTGTGGAATCAGCCTTGTATTCCAGGGATAAAGCTGACTTGATAATGTTGGATAAGATTTTTGATGTGCTGCCACATTTTTATTGAGGATTTTATTGAGGAGTTTTGCATTGATATTCATCAGGGATATTGGCCTGAATTATTATTATTATTATTTTCTCTGCCAGATTTAGGTATCAGGATGATGCTGGCCTCATAAAATGAGTTACAGAGACGTTCCTCCTTTTCAATTGTTTGGAATAGTTTTAGAAGAAATGGCACCAGTTCCTCTTTGTACTTCTGGTAGAATTCAGCTTTAAATCTGTCTTGTTCTGGCCTTTTTTGGTTGATAGTCTATTTCTTACTGCCTCAATTTCAGAACTTGTTATTTGTCTGTTCGGGGATTCAACTTCTTACTCTTTTAGTCCTGGGAGGGTGTATGTGTCCAGGAATTTATCCATTTCTTCTAGATTTTCTAGTTTATTTGCCTGGAGTTGTTTATAGTATTCTCTGATGGTTGTGCATATTTCTGTGGCGTCAGTAGTGATATTCCCTTTTTGGTTTTTTATTGTGTCTAATTGATTCTTCTCTCTTTTCTTTTCTATTAGTTTAGTTAGTGGTCTATGTATTTTATTACATTTTTCAAATAACCAGCTGCTGAATTCATTGATTTCTTTCAAGGGCTTTTTGTGTCTCTGTCTCCTTCAGTTCTGCTCTGATCTTGGTTATTTCTTGTCTTCTGCTAGCTTTTGGGTTTGTTTGCTCTTGGTTTTCTCATTCTTTTAGTTGTGATGTTAGGGTGTCAATTTGAAATCTTTCTAGCTTTTTGACATTAGCATTTAGTGCTATAAACTTCCCTCTTAACACTGCTTTAGCTATATCCCAGAGATTCTGGTACATTGTCTCTTTGTTCTCATTTGTTTCAAAGGACTTCTTAATTCTACCTTAATTTCATTATTTACCCAGGAGTCATTCAGCAGCATGTTGTCAATTTCCATGTAGTTATGTGGTTTTGAGTGAGTTTCTTAATCTTGAGTTCTAATTTGATTTTGCTGTAGTCTGAGAGACTGTTATGATTTCAGTTGTTTTGCATTTGCTGAGGAGTGTTTTACTTCCATTTATGTGGTCAATTTTAGAATAAGTGTCATGTGGCACCAAGAAGAATATATATTCTGTTGTTATTGGGTGGAGAGTTGGTCCACTTGATTCAGAGCTGAGTGCAAGTCTTGAATAGTCTTGTCAATTTTCTGTCTCAGTTATCTAATATTGACAATGGGGTGTTAAATTCTCCCACTATTATTGTGTGGGAGTCTAAGTCTCTTTGTATGTCTCTAAGAACTTATTTTATGAATCTGGGTGCTCCTGTATTGGGTGCATATATGTTTAGGATAGTTAGCTCTTCTTGTTGAATTGATCCCTTTACCATTATGTAATGGCCTTCTTTGTCTCTTTTGATCTTTGTTAGTTTAAAGTCTGTTTATCAGAGACTAGGATTGCAACCCCTGCTTTTTTTGTTTTGTTTTGTTTTCCATTTGCTTGGTAGATCATCCTGCATCCCTTTATTTTGAACCTATGTGTGTCTCTGCATATGAGATGGGTCTCCTGAATACAGCACAGTGATGAGTCTTGACTCTTTATCCAATTTGTCAGTCTGTGTCTTTTAATTGGAGCATTTAGCCCATTTACATTTAAGTTTAATATTGTTATGTGTGAATTTGATTCTGTCATTATGATGTTAGCTGGTTATTTTGCTCGTTAGTTGGTGAAGTTTCTTCCTAGCATCGATGGTCTTTACAATTTGGCATGTTTTTGTGGTGGCTGATACCAGTTGTTCCTTTCCACGTTTAGTGCTTCCTTCAGGAGGTCTTGTAAGGCAGGCCTGGTGGTGATGAAATCTCTCAACATTTGCTTGTCTGTAAAGGATTTTATTTCTCCTTCTACTTCGCTTATGAAGCTTAGTTTGGTTGGATATGCAATTCCGGGTTGAAAATTCTTTTCTTTAAGAATGTTGAGTATTGGGCCCCACTCTTTTCTGGCTTGTAGAGTTTCTGCCAAGAGATCAGCTGTTAGTCTGATGGGCTTCCCTTTGTGGGTAATCCAACCTTTCGCTCTGGCTGCCCATAACATTTTTTCCTTCATTTGATCTGTGGTGAATCTGACAATTATGTATCTTGGAGTTGCTCTTCTCGAGGAGTATCTTTGTAGCATTCTCTGTATTTCCTGAATTTGAATGTTGGCCTGCCTTGCTAGGTTGGGGAAGTTCTCCTGGACGATATCCTGAAGAGCATTTTCCAACTTGGTTCCATTCTTTCTGTCACCTTCAGGTACACCAATCACACAAAGATTTGGTCTTTTCACATAATCCCTTATTTCTTGGAGACTTTGTTCATTTCTTTTTACTATTTTTTCTCTAAACTTCTCCTCTTGCTTCATTTCATTCATTTGATTTTCAATCACTGATACCCTTTCTTCCACTTGATTGAATCAGGTACTGAAGCTTGTGCATATGTCACATAGTTCTTGTGCCATGGTTTTTAGCTCCATCAGGTCATATAAGGTCTTCTCTATGCTGTTTATTCTCGTTAGCCATTCGTCTAATCTTTTATCAAGGTTTTTAGCTTCTTTGCAATGGGCTCAAACATCTTCCTTTAGCTCGGAGAAGTTTGTTATTACTGATCTTCTGAGGCCTATTTCTGTAAACTTGTCAAAGTCATTCTCTGTCCAGCTTTGTTCCATTGCTAGTGAGGAGCTGCATTCCTTTGGAGGAGAAGAGGCACTCTATTTTTTGGAATTTTCAGCTTTTCTGGTCTGGTTTCTCTCCATCTTTGTGGTTTTATCTACCTTTGGTCTTTGCCGATAGTGACCTAGAGATGGGTTTTGGTGTGGATGTCCTTTCTGTTTGTTATTTTTCCTTCTAACAGTCAGGACCCTCAGCTGCAGGTCTGTTGGAGTTTGCTGGAGGTCCACTCCAGACTCTGTTTGCCTGGATATCACCAGTGGAGGCTGCAGAACAGTAAATATTGCAGAACAGCAGCTGTTGCTGCCTGATCCTTCCTCTGGAAGCTTCATTCCAGAGGGGCACCTGGCTGTATGAGATGTCGGTTGGTCCCTACTGGGAGGTGTCTCCCAGTTATGCTACTTGGGGGTCAGTGACCCACTTGACAGGCAGTCTGTCTGTTCTCAGATCTCCAACTCCATGCTGGGAGAACCACTACTCTCTTCAAAGCTGTCAGACAGGGACATTTAAGTGTGCAGAAATTTCTGCTGCCTTTTGTTTAGCTATGCCATGCCCCCAGAGGTGGAGTCTACAGAGGCAGGCAGGCCTTCTTGAGCTGTGGTGGGCTCCACCCAGTTTGAGCTTCCCGGTCATTTTGTTTACCTACTCAAACCTCAGCAATGGTGGACATCCGTTGCCCAGCCTTGCTGCCACCTTGCAGTTCGATCTCAGACTGCTGTGCTAGTAGTGAGTGAGGCTCTGTGGGCATGGGACGCTATGAGCCAGGTGCAGGATATAACTCCTGGTGTGCCATTTGCTAAGACCATTGGAAAAGCATAGTATTAGGGTGGGAGTGTGCTGATTTTCCAGGTACGGTCTGTCACAGTTTCCCTTGGCTAGGAAAGGGACCCCCTTGCACTTTCTGGGTGAAGTGATGCCCCAGCCTGCTTCGACTCACACTCTGTGGGCTGCATCCACTGCCCAACAAGCCCCAGTGAGATGAACCCAGTACCACAGTTGGAAATACAGAAATCACCCATCTTCTGTGTCACTCATGCTGGGAGCTGTAAACTGGAGCTGTTCCTATTCAGACATCTTGGAACCCTAATAATTCTATGTGTTTTAAAGAAATAAAAAAAAAACAATACTGTTATATTTACTCAGATATTTACCATTTCTTATGTTCTTCATTCTTACTGAATATTTCTTTCAATCTGATATTTACCTTCTGCCTAAAGAACTTCTTTTAGTATTTCTTGTACTGCAATCCTGCTGGCAATATTTTTTTTTCATTTTCTTTTGTCTAAAAATGTCCTTATTCTGCCTTTAGACTTGAAGAATATTTTCACTGGGTATAGAATGCTGAGTTGACAGTTACATTGTTTCAGCACTTTGAAGATGTCGTTTCATTGTCTTCAGCCTTTGGAATTTTCCATGAGAAGTTAATGGGTCTCTGAGATTACTGAATCTATAAGTTTTAACTTTTAATAAACTTGAAAACTTTTCACCACTTTTTCTTCAAAAATTTTTTTTTCATTATTTCCTCTGCTGGTATAACTCTGCTTATGTACATGTTAGACATTTTTCATATTGTTCAACAGGTCTCTGAAGCTCTATTCATTTTTTCAGTGCTCTCTTTCTCTTCCGTTCTTCAGACTGAACTATTTCTGTTGACCTCACTACAAGTTCACTAACTTTCTGCCATCACCTCCATTCTGCTCCATTCTCCATCCAAATATTTTTTAAACTTCAGATTTGTGTTTTTCAGTTCTAGAATTTCCATTTTAAGTATATTCCACTTCTCTGCTGAAATTTATTTATTGTGCACATATTTTCCTTTGTGTACTTGAGCTAGTTATGATAGGTTCTTTAAAATCCTTGTCTAGCACTTGTAACAAATAGATCTCTCAGATTGATCTCTGTTTATTGTATTTTCCTCTTGAAAATGAATCATAGTTTACTGGCTGAGTAATTTTGGATTTTGTCCTAGATGTTGTGAAATGCTATAACTGTGTTATATTCCTTCAAAGAGTATTAATTTTTGTATTTTAGAAGTCAGTTAACTTGGTTGGACTTGAATTGTAAACTCTGTCTCTACAAGCAGCTCTAATCTTAATTCACTTCTTTTATTTTTGGCTGGAGTCTGTCCACTGCATGCATGGTTCAGGGACTAATCAGAGATTTGAGGTGAGTCTATATACAGAATTTGGGACTCTCTTTATTCTGAATGTTTTTCTCTCAGAATTCCCCTCCCTCTCACTTTCCAAGTGTTTGTGGTTGCTTTGAACTCTCTTTTCTGGTTCTTCAGGCCAGAAAGACTGTGGTTTTTCTCCTGGAGTTTAAGACACCTTGTGTAGCAGCAACTTTTATCTGCCCTAAGGCTACCAACTATAAAATGTGGGAACATCAACCCTTGTTTTGGTTTACTCTCTGGTGCCTTTAGGTTGCTGCTTTTTATATTTTGTTTAGAGTTTATAGTTGTTATCTGCAGGAGAGGCAGATCTGGTAGGATCTGACCATAAGTGAAATCCTGATTGGTTCTTTTTAATATCCACTTGGTTCTTTTTAATATCCACTTGGTTCTTTTTAATATCAACATCCTTTCTGCCTGTCTTGGTTTCATGATATCTTATTATATGGATATTGCACCTTCATTACTCTTTGAAATCTTCCATATACTATTTCAAACTCATTTTCATAAAATAAATTCTACCTCAGATATAATCTATTCTTATTTTTATTTGGTTTGTTTTTTTTTCTTCATATTTATTTTAGAATTTTGCAGACCTATTTTGAATGCTTTTGTTTTTGTTTTCTCTCTTCCTCCATGCTCATGGCTTTCTATTGAACTGTTTTATGTTGTCTCTACTTAGTTCTCTGTGCCCCAGTAAAAAGCTAGGATTTATAACATGTTCCACAAATGCATGGGAATATGGAAGACCTAATTATGTAACCAATAAGTATCTTAGATTAGCTTATAGTACCAAGATTGTGTTTTTGTGTTTACTTCCTTAGGTTCACAGATGCTGAAAAAGCCAAAGCCTTCATCAGCAGGTCTGCTATTTTTTTTTTTTTTTGTCAGCCTCCTTTTACATATGAGGGAACTCATATCAGGCCCTGATTTCAATCAGTGAGACTCACTTCTGCCCCCTTTTTGCAAGAAACACTTTCAGCTCCCCTTCCTCCACAGAAGTCACATCATTCCTCTCTGATCTGAATGGAAGCAAGTTTGACACTCCACCCTTCATCTACCCTTTGGATATTTTACTTTGTTTCTGATGCATGGTGGTGTTTATTTTTACATGAATTTGACTATGTCTTTTTTGGTTTATGTTAGTATGTAACTCATCATTACTATGTATTTGGAGTATACAGTATTTTCAAAGCATAAACTCATTGTAGTAATTTGGCCCTGAAATCTAGGCAAGTTCTTCTCCCTTCCCTATTACACACAGTATTATTTTGCTTATACATTTTATGTCTAGAAGTCTAATACACCTTTTTTTCTGTTTTACTTAACAGTAGATATGGTCTTACTTGTGTGAAGCTAGGTCTCTTAGAATAAAGCTGAGGAAGATCGTTAGTGAGTATTTATGTTTTAGGAGGGGTTTCAAGGGAGAAGAAAGGATGGTATTTGTGTATAGAAAACATTGTAATTTTAGGGTTGGAATCTGGTGTACAAATGTGTGTGTTACAATCTTGGCTCTACCATGTAGTAGCTCTGTAATACTAAAAAGATACTAGATCTCTCTAACTCTCATATTTCTTACCAACAGCTGGCAATGGAATTTATATTAGAGAGGAAACTTAATTTTTCTTCAGAAAAAGACCTTAATAGGCCTCTTGGTATAGATGATGGAACACTTGGAGTGTGGGTAAATCATATTGCAAAATAATAGGTTAGCTAAACTGCTCTGTAGGCAAAAATAAGATACATTTTTTTTTTTTTTTTCCTGAAAGGGAACGGTATGGAGGATAGGCTATCAGGCCAAGGCATAATGGGAGATGAATAAGCACTGGAAATTCTTCAGTGATATTGTGGCTGAAGGATATCTTTAGAATAAAAATATTATATTCAATTTAAAGTTGCTTATTTTTCTGAACTATGACTCTGTCCTCTGTTTCCATAGCCCCAAAATCTCAGTAGATTTTCCCAAACTTGTCAATGCCTTATATGAAATGTTTGTATGTGTTTTTATAATTTTAATGGAAATGGAATCATTAGGTGGTTCATAAACTAAATGAAATCAGAAGAAGCAGTAGAATAAGCCAGAGAAGTATAGGAAAACATGTAATCATTGGGAATTTGCAGAAATCTCAAGGACTTTAGTTTTCTATACAGTTTTGAGACTATCATATCAACGGAGAGACTGCAGTAACAAGTGGTTACAAAAATGAGGTGGGAGTGGAAGGTAAATTGAGCTAAGTTCTTGGTTGGATGTGGGGGGTGTTAAAAAATCAGCTTAAGGCAATTGTGAGATCATAGTGAAATGCAACCTGAAGGTAGGTGTCCGGAGCTGGGCGCCCCGGCCATAGCGAGTAATTATTGACGATTAGATGCCTGAGCTCTATTCATTTCCACCTCTCACCTCCTTCCCAGATTTGTCTTTTCCCTGTATTAAATACCTCACACAAGATGGCGCTCTTCCTGCTTCTTCTTCACCCATCTTTCCCGCGCGCGCGAAAATTGTTACTTCGTAGCAAAATTGTTACTTCCTAGCGCAGGCGCAACATGACGACCCACCGTTGAAACCGAAACCTGCCTGGCCGCGCCCTCTGAAATGAGATCATTTCCGCCTTGGCCCAACCCCTTCCTCTCCAAGTGTATATAAGGCACTGCATTACCGCCATTAAACGAGACTTGATCAGAGCACTGTCTTGTCTCCATTTCTAGTGTCTCTTGTTCCCCAAATTCCCACTCCCTCCTCCAGGGCCTGCTTCGACGATCCCGCGGGCCGGGATAGGTAGGTATGCCCATTGTCTGATCATCTGTAGACTAATTCTGACCACAAGTATTTGCAGTTGATAACAATTATTCATGGTAGATATGTTCTATAAAGTTGTCAAAAGCACTGAATTAGTCAATATTGAATTAAGGGAAATACAGTGTTTGGTCCTTATGAACCTCCGGTCTCAACATTTTTATCAACTTATCAATACATTACCTTGTCATATGTGTGTTTCTGGTAAAAGACACCTTATTTAATGTATACTATTGGTTTGATAGCACTGAACTCCTGGCTTCCAGCAGTATAATTCAGTTCTGAACACAGCTTATCTAACACATGTATTTTCTCCCTAAAGCACATCATGACCTTCTTGTGCTTAGGAACACCAGATACCACTTCGTACTTCACTTGGGGACCATTTAATACAGTGAAATCACTGACAAAAAGCACAAAAATGTGAAAAGTGACATTAAATAGACCATGAAAAGGACATTTGTTACATGTATGAGAACTGAAACAAAAAATCCCAAAATGTTACCTGTCACCTTCTTCAACCTCAGCTGGGATTGTACACACTGGGGGGCTCAATTTTTTTCCTGCTCTGTGCCATGAAAACATAGTGAATATTGATTTTTGAATTACAAATAAATTTTAGCAAGTAGGCAATCTCACAAATACGGAATCCACAAATAATGAGGATCCACTGTATTTTAATCTTGACAAGCATCATTATGTGCTTAGAACTTGGTAACTGCAGCAGAATCTTCAACTCTGTTTCCAATATTACAAACAAAAAGAAAAAGTAAAATTGATCTTTAGATATTCCTATTTAAAACATGGTTAGAATAAGACTAGCTTAATACCTTTGTTTAGAGGTTTTGTTTTCATAGCTGTAAGTATGCATCTACATCAGAAAATTGAAGAAGAAAGTTTCTAAAAATTTAAAGCACAGAAATTTAGCCTTAGTACTTTCTAACTGAAGAAAAATTATAGAAACATTTTTAGTAGTTTGATACAGTAAAATCAATTTTACTCTACATTCCCAGAAGTCCAATTGGTTTTAAAGTGTGAACGCTTAAAAACATTTATAAAAACACAGTAATTACTAATAAAGTATATACAAATTAGGAATAATCAAAGATTTCCCCTTCCTACCCTCAATTTCAAAATAAGTCAAACAGTTATCTAACCCAACAAATCAGGCCAAAATGACTAGATAAAAACTATAGCATTCAAACAAAAAATTTTAAAGGCATCAATGACAAAAATGTAGTCTCAGGTATCTCACTTCAGAGAAAGAATCATATTTTTAAAATCTGGGCAACCAGAGTCTATCAACTATTTAGATATCTCTGTCTCTTCTTCTCATTTATTATCCTTGGGCAGCTAAGTTTCATCCAATATAAAAATTACTTATAGCAACAGGAGACACTTTTATTTTTTAAAAAGTAATTGTATGTGATTTTTGTTAGGGAAAACTCCAAGGAAGGATGCAAGATTTATGAAGTATCAGCATAAGAATAAGTAAGATGGCTCAGCACAAGACAATAGAATAGCAACTGCTTTTTAAATGTTAGAAATGAAGTGCCTAGTTTCTGCCACATGGGCCACTGTCAGAACGTAATAATCAGAAGCATTTTTTCATCTCCTAAGCTTTAAAAAGCTCAGCATTATAGGCAGCTAATTAGCAATCTGAATTTCTCTATCAGGTGTGATAAGGGAGATAACTTAATGGCATTATTTGATGGAGCCATAATCCCTTGCTTGGCCTTCCTTTTCTCTAAGGAATGACTGCCTTTAATTTTCAGTTCCAGGATTAGATAAGCACTCTGTGATCAGATAATAGACATATATTAGCTCTACCATTAGAGAGCTTGATTTTACAAACTTGGTCTTACTAGCACAATGGTTGATTTGAATAAACGAAATGTAGCACCTAATACTATTGTCTGGTACATGATGAGAAAGCAATACATATTTATTGATATTAATGGAATTGAAAAGAACAGAGTCTTATAGATTAAAAAAAAACTTACCTACTTTTCTTTATTTACCACCATTTGGATTATTAGATACTACAGTGGGTGGACAATGAAAGGCATTAGCTACATGAGCAGGTTAGATACTAATTGATTTAGAACTTCTACTGTAGATTTTGAGGATATTTGCAGTAATATAACTGTATGATTCCATTTTATAGATATCTCTGTAAGTAAACTTAGAGATAAAGATTGGTATAAAATATACAAAGAAATAAGTGATTAACTCCTTTGCCTTATTTCTTACCTAACTCTTTTTTTACCATATAGTAACATAAAACTACAGACTCCCAAATACGTTGTTTCTAGGTCAGGCCATGGGATTTTGCTTAGTTTTAAGGATTTTGGCTGGAATGTGTCAAAACTAACTGGACCAAGGGCCTAGGGGGTGTTAACAAATAGTAAAATACATGCTTTGACTTGGTTAGACATTGCTTAGAACATTAATCATGCTCAGATCAGCTGACTAAATTGTCTACCTCCCTGTTTTGTTTCAATTTCCATTCAGTTATCAACACAGAGAAAGCATCTTGCAGTATGGTTTATTTTCTACTTGTCTGGCATTTCTTAATATATTCTGCTTTGTCTTTGAAAGATAAATGCAAAAATTTTCAATAATTTAAAAGAATAGAAAAACTTTTTTTTCTATTCTTGCAGAAATCTCAAGGACTTGAGTTTTCTATACCGTTTTGAGACTATCATATCAACTGAAAGACTGCATTCTGATGGCCTGATTCTATACTTCCCTATGTGTCCTAGAAAGAGGGCAAGCCCATTAATGTAGGATTTGATTTCCCGACAAAAGTTCTGTACTTACCAAAGCAGATACCTGCAAGCAGTCCATTTTCTCATATGGTAGGCATGTCTCCTGTTTTATGATCCTCACAAACAAATGGCAAAAATAGTTTAAAGTTTAATTTTCTTACTTATAGTAAGATATGCTCTATCTTTTTTTGATCATTGCCAGCCGTGTCTTAGTTTTTTTTTTTTTTTTTGAGACAGGGCCCTTGTTCCCCAGGCTAGAATGCAGTGGTGCAATCTTGGCTCACTGCAGCTTCGATGCCCTGGTCATCAATCCTCCTACCTCAGCCTCCCAAGTAGCTAGGACTTACAGGTATGCACCACCACCCACAGCTAATTTTTGTATTTTTAGTAAAGGCAGGGTTTTCACTATGTTACCCAGGCTGGTCTTGAACTCCTGAGCTCAAGCAATCCACCTGTCTTGGCCTCCAAAAGTGCTGAGATTACAGGCATGCACCACTGTGCTCCACTGACTCATAGTTTTAATTATCTAGAAGCAGATGAAAGGGGAGAGAGCCAACATGCTGCATTATTGAGTACTTATCATGTGACAGATTATATGTTAGAATATTCTAAACACATGGTCATTTTTTATCCTCCCAGCAACCCAGGGAAGTAGACACTCCTCACATTTTACAAGGAATGGTTGAGACAAAATGACATGGTTAATAAGTGGAAAAGGTTGCTAAATCTGGATTCAAAGCCAAATCAGAAGCATGACATCAAGAGGGGCTACCAAGGAACCAGAGGACACAACATGCTCTAAGTTCTTTTGGAAACATCAGTCACCCATTTTGCAGAATCAGATGTGTAGCTTGATTATTTGTGTCCTTATTCTTTTTACTATGCTAATTTCCCTCTCACAACAGAGAATTTTTCTTCTTTTAAAACTAGTGTTTTCAAAACTGTTGACTTAGAATTATCATCACATTTTTCTGACTTCAGATATTCTGAGTAGTAACAGAAATATATTCTCCGTCATTTTACTGCTAACCAGTTTGATTGTTGAAACAAAGGGAAGGAACCAACTCATGAAAAGTAACATACTGGCTGGGCATGGTGGCTCATGCCTGTAATCCCAACACCTTAGGAGGTTGAGGCAGGAGAATCTTTTGATAACAGGAGTTCGAGACCAGCCTGGACAAAATAGTGAGTCCACATCTCTACAAATAATAGTAATATAATAAAATATAAGTGAGAAATGCTTTATCTATTTTTATTTACCTATTTATTTTGAGACAGAGTCTTGTTCTGTCACCCAGGCTGGAGTGCAGTGGCACTATCTTGGCTCTTTGCAACCTCTGGCTCCCAGGCTCAAGTGATTCCCATTCCTCAGCCTCCCAAGTAGCTGGGACTACAGGCATGCACCACCACACCTGGCTAATTTTTGTATTTTTAGGAGAGGTGGGGTTTTGCCATGTTGGCCAGACTGGTCTCAAACTCCTGCCCTCAAGTGATCCATCTGCCTCGGCCTCCCAAAGGGCTGGAGTTACAGGTTTGAGCCACTGTGCCTGGCTGAGACTTTAAAAAAGTACTATATGTTGTGTTATATTTGCCTCCAGGTTGAAAACTCTCTCTCCAAAACACAGATGGGTTGGAGATCTCCACTCTGGAATAGAAGTAGCCCATGTGAGGATGCAGGAGTCTAAAAACACAAAAATAAATAAAAAACCTGAGAGAGTAAAACACATCAAACATAGTGGATGAGTAGAAAAAGCATAAGGCCCTTGGATTCAAGAGAGGGAAAGGGATGCAAAGAAGTAGAAAATCCCCCACTAAAAATTTTCCTCAAGACATGCTAGAAGAAAGAGAGGCCAGTATAGAGAGCTTTTCTAAGTGTGGAGCCATTTCTTTAGCCAAGGTTAGAGTGGTCATGAAGAGAACAGTTTTGACCTGGAAATAGGGATTACATTGGAAGAATCCAAATATATAGGACTTCCCCCTCAAGAGTAAAAAATTCACTTTTTATTTGTTCTAGTCTTCTAGTGCAGGATTAGGGGACAAAGTAAATGAATCAGGAAGTGAAGTTTTATATAATTATGAAGGTCGGATTGTTGTGTTAACTATGATAAATGGAAGTAACTTGAGAGCGGGTACTTATGAATTACATAACTTTACTCTGATATTACCATAATGTAATCAAATGGGATGTGTCCTACAAATGACTGTATAGGTTCTTTTTGAAAAGGGCACTGTTGGGGAGAGGATGTAAAAGAGAAAACCATGAAACAAAGGCAAGAGAGCTACCATGTTTTAAATAGTGGTGTATAAATTTTATAAAATCATAAACAGATTTTAACTGGAAGAAACCTTAGAATAATGATGATAATAATAGTTTTTAGCTAGTGGTCACTTACTGTGTACCAGGAAGAGTTTTTCATGCATTACCTAATTTAATCTTTGTAACAACACTTTTTATTTATTTATTTTTAAAATTTATTTATTTATTATTATTATACTTTAAATTCTAGGGTACATGTGCATAACGTGCAGGTTTGTTACATATGTATACTTGTGCCATGTTGGTGTGCTGCACCCATCAACTCGTCAGCACCCATCAACTCGTCATTTACATCAGGTATAACTCCCAATGCAATCCCTCCCCCCTCCCCCCTCCCCACGATAGGCCCCGGTGTGTTTTGAGACACCCAACCCCCTCCCCATGATAGGTCCTGAGTCCAAGTGATCTCGTGTAACAACACTTTTTAATAGAGATGATGATTAGTCTTCATTTCATAGGTGAGGAAATTGTGCCACACATGGTAAGTAATTTTCCCAAGGTCACACTACAGAAGTAAAAAGCTGAGATGTGAACTCCAGCAGTGTGGCTCCACAGTCCATTTCTTAACCACTCAAGGAAATATGGGGTCAAATTCACACTTAGATATGGTATCATTTAGGGGAACAGCAATTGCTGTGGCTATGAAACTTCAAAAATATAGAATAGCTTAAACACAATATGTTTGTATTTGTTCATATAGCAACCCTGTGTGAACAACTGGGATCATCGGACTGTCTGGCAAGGGTTCTGACATCTTCAACAGATGAGGCAAGGAGATTAAAAAGTGATGTGATCATGCAATGCATTACTATACTGGGAACAGCTTTAGCATAGACACAGCTGTGTATACTGCACACATGACACATCTCTGGAAGGTTTCCAGTGAGAAATCATACCTTTGAACTATTCCTGGAAGGGAGAAAAGAGGAAAGAGTTACTTGCTATGGTTTCTTCTTATTTCCTATTTCATAGAGGTCAGATTTTATCCTGAAAGGCTCTAACTCCTCAGAGCTTTCAGGTTGTGTGATCTGCCCTGCAGTGACCACTCAGGAAACCAAACACTGCAGATACAGTGTGGCATTTCATGCAAATGTGGAAGTATAATCACAGAGATGGGCAAGAATGTACCATGAGGGCCAGGTAAGCATGGCAATGTACCTGGAGTTCCAGGTAGCTTATGATCCAGCAAAGGCAACAGCAGAGTAACCTAGGCAGTGATTGGTATCTTTGGAAAGAAAGACGAAATTGAAATATTCTGAGAAGGCACATGGTTTATGTTCAATTAGCAAGGTTGTCAAAATCTCCCTGAGGGTCGTCTTCTATCTAGTCAGCCAGAAAGAGAGAAAACATAAAGGAGCATGCATGTGTGGAAGGTTTTTATGAGATAGACCTCCAAGGCACATATTACTTTTGCTTCCATTCCATTGACTAGAACTCAAGCCATATTGCCCCATTAAATTGCAATTGTTTAATTCCCACCTATGAGTGAGAACATGCGGTGTTTGGTTTTCTGTTCTTGCGATAGTTTGCTGAGAATGATGGTTTCCAGCTGCATCCATGTCCCTACAAAGGACATCAACTCATCCTTTTTAATGGCTGCATAGTATTCCATGGTGTATATATGCCACATTTTCTTAATCCAGTCTGTCACTGATGGACATTTTGGTTGGTTCCAAGTCTTTGCTGTTGTGAGTAGTGCCACAATAAACATACGTGTGCATGTGTCTTTATAGCAGCATGATTTATAATCCTTTGGGCATATACCCAGTAATGGGGTGGCTGGGTCAAATGGTATTTCTAGTTCTAGATCCTTGAGGAATCGCCACACTGTTTTCCCCAATGGTTGAACTAGTTTACAGTCCCACCAACAGTGTAAAAGTGTTCCTATTTCTCCACATCCTCTCCAGCACCTGTTGTTTCCTGACTTTTTAATGATCGCCATTCTAACTGGTGTGAGATGGTATCTCATTGTGGTTTTGATTTGCATTTCTCTGATGGCCAGCGATGAGGAGCATTTCTTCATGTGTCTGTTGGCTGCATAAATGTCTTCTTTTGAGAAGTGTCTGTTCATGTCCTTTGCCCACTTTTTGATGGGGTTGTTTGTTTATTTCTTGTAAATTTGTTTGAGTTCTCTGTAGATTCTGGATATTAGCCCTTTGTCAGATGAGTAGATTGCAACAATTTTCTCCCATTCTGTAGGTTGCCTGTTCACTCTGATGATAGTTTCTTTTGCTGTGCAGAAGTTCTTCAGTTTAATTAGATCCCATTTGTCAATTTTGGCTTTTGTTGCCATTGCTTTTGCTGTTTTAGACATGAAGTCTTTGCCCATGTCAATGTCCTGAATGGTATTGCCTAGGTCTTCTTCTAGGGTTTTTATGGTTTTAGGTCTAACATTGAAGTCTCTAATCCATCTTGAATTAATTTTCGTATAAGGTGTAAGTAAGGAAGAGATCTAGTTTCAGCTTTCTACATATGGCTAGCCAGATTTCCCAGCACCATTTATTAACTAGGGAATCCTTTCCCCTTTTCTTTTTTTTGTCAGATTTGTCAAAAATCAGATGGTTGTAGATGTGTGGTATTATTTCTGAGGGCTCTGTTCTGTTCCATTGGTCTATATCTCTGTTTTGGTACCAGTACCATGCTGTTTGAGTTACTGCAGCCTTGTAGTATAGTTTGAAGTCAGGTAGTGTGATGCCTCCAGATTTGTTGTTTTGGCTTAGGATTGTCTTGGCAATGTGGGCTCTTTTTTGGCTCCGTATGAAATTTAAAGTAGTTTTTTCCAATTCTGTGAAGAAAGTCATTGGTAGCTTAATGGGGATGGCATTGAATCTATAAATTACCTTGGACAGTATGGCCATTTTCATGATATTGATTCTTCCTATCCATGAGCATGGTATGTTCTTCCATTTGTTTGTGTCCTCTTTTATTTCACTGAGCAGTGGTTTGTAGTTCTCCTTGAAGAGGTCCTTTGTATCCCTTGTAAATTGGATTCCTAGGTATTTTATTCTCTTTGAAGCAATGTGAATGGGAGTTCATTCATGATTTGGCTCCCTGTTTGTCTGTTACTGGTGTTTAAGAATGCTTGTGATTTTTGCACATTGATTTTGTATCCTGAGACTTTGCTGAAGTTGCTTATCAGCTTAAGGAGGTTTTGGGCTGAGATGATGGGGTTTTCTAAATATACAATCATGTCATCTGCAAACAGGGACAATTTGACTTCTTCTTCTCCTAACTGTATACCCTTTATTTCTTTATCTTGCCTGATTGCACTGGCCAGAACTTCCAACATTATGTTGAATAAGAGTGGTAAGAGAGGGCATCCCTGTCTTGTGCCAGTTTTCAAAGGGAATGCTTCCAGTTTTTGCCCATTCAGTATGCTATTGTCTGTGGGTTTGTCATAAATTGCTCTTATTGTTTTGAGATGCATTCCATCAATACCAAATTTATTGAGCGTTTTTAGCATGAAGGGCTGTTGAATTTTGTCAAAGGTCTTTTCTGCATCTATTGAGATAATCATGTGGTTTTTATCTTTGGTCATGTTTATACGCCGGATTACGTTTATTGATTTGTGTATGTTGAACCAGCCTTGCATCCCAGGGATGAAGCCCACTTGATCACAGTGGATAAGCTTTTTGATGTGCTGCTGGATTCAGTTTCCTGGTATTTTATGGAGGATTTTGGCATCAATGTTCATCAGGGATATTGGTCTAAAATTCTCTTTTTTTGTTGTGTCTCTGCCAGGCTTTGGTATCAGGATGATGTTGGCCTCATAAAATGAGTTAGGGAGGATTCCTTCTTTTTCTATTGATTGGAATAGTTTCAGAAAGAATGGTACCAGCTCCTCCTTGTACCTCTGGTAGAATTCAGCTGTGAATCCATCAGGTCCTGGACTTCTTTTGGTTGCTAGGCTATTAATTATTGCCTCAATTTCAGAGCCTGCTATTGGTCCATTCAGGGAATCAACTTCTTCCTGGTTTAGTCTTGGGAGAGTGTGTGTGTCCAGGAATTTCTCCATTTCTTCTAGGTTTTCTAGTTTATTTGCATAGAGGTGTTTATAGTATTCTTTGATGGTAGTTTGTATTTTGGTGGGATGGGTGGTGATATCCCCTTTATCATTTTTTATTGCATCAATTTGATTCTTCTCTCTTTTCTTCTTTATTAGGCCTGCTAGCGGTCTATCAGTTTTGTTGATCTTTTCAAAAAACCAGCTCCTAGATTCATTGATTTTTTGGAGGGTTTTTTGTGTCTCTATCTCCTTCAGTTCTGCTCTGATCTTAGTTATTTCTTGCCTTCTGCTAGCTTTTGAATGTGTTTGCTCTTGCTTCTCTAGTTCTTTTAATTGTGATGTTAGGGTGTCAATTTTAGATCTCTCCTGCTTTCTCTTGTGGGCATTTAGTGCTATAAATGTCCCTCTACACACTGCTTTAAATGTGTCCCAGAGATTCTGGAATGTTGTATCTTGGTTCTTATTGATTTCAAAGAACTTCTTTATTTTTGCCTTCATTTCGTTATATATCCAGTAGTCATTCAGGAGCAGGTTGTTCAGTTTCCATGTAGTTGAGCGATTTTGATTGGGTTTCTTAGTCCTGAGTTCTACTTTGATTGCACTGTGGTCTGACAGACAGTTTGTTATAATTTCTTTTCTTTTACATTTGCTGAAGAGTGCTTTCCTTCCAACTATGTGGTCAATTTTGGAATAAGTGCAATGTGCTGCTGAGAAGAATATATATTCTGTTGATTTGGGTTGGAGAGTTCTGTAGATATCTATTAGGTCCGCTTGGTGCAGAGTTGAGTTCAATTCCTGGATATCCTTGTTAACTTTCTGTCTCGATCTGTCTAATGTTGACAGTGGGGTGTTGAAGTTTCCCACTATTATTGTATGGGAGTCTAAGTCTCCTTGTAAGTCTCTAAGGACTTGCTTTATGAATCTGGGTGCTCCTGTATTGGGTGCATATATATTTAGGAAAATTAGCTCTTCATGATGAATTGATCCCTTTACCATTATGTAATTGCCTTCTTTGTCTCTTTTGATCTTTGAAGGTTTAAAGTCTGTTTTATCAGAAACTAGGATTGCAACCCCTGCTTTTTTCTGTTTTCCATTTTCTTGGTTGATCTTCCTCCATCCCTTTATTTTGAGCTTATGTGTGTCTCTGCATGTGAGATGGGTCTCCTGAATACAGTAAACTGATGGGTCTTGACTCTTTATCCAATTTGCCAGTCTGTGTCTTTTAATTGGACCATTTAGTCCATTTACATTTAAGGTTACTATTGTTATGTATGAACTTGATCCTGTCATTATTGTATTAGCTGGTTATTTTGCTTGTTAGTTGATGCAGTTTCTTCCTAGCCTCGATGGACTTTACATTTTGACATGTTTTTGCAATGGCTGGTACTGGTTGTTCCTTTCCATGTTTAGTGCTTCCTTCAGGAGCTCTTGTAGGGCAGGCCCTGTGGTGACAAAATCTCTAAGCAT
Source organism: Chlorocebus sabaeus (assembly GCF_047675955.1). NCBI lineage: Eukaryota > Metazoa > Chordata > Mammalia > Primates > Cercopithecidae > Chlorocebus > Chlorocebus sabaeus. The sequence goes on from NC_132926.1 coordinate 83,329,679, forward strand.
TTGCTTGTCTGTAAAGGTTTTTATTTCTCCTTCACTTATGAAACTTAATTTGGCTGGATATGAAATTCTGGGTTGAAAATTCTTTTCTTTAAGAACGTTGAGTATTAGCACCCACTCTATTCTGGCCTGTAGAGTTTCTGCCGAGAGATCTGCTGTTAGTCTGATGGGCTTCCCTTTGTCAGTAACCTGACCTTTCTCTCTGACTGCCCTTAATATTTTTTCCTTCATTTCAACTTTGGTGAATCTAGCAATTATTTGTCTTGGAGTTGCTCTTCTCCAGCATTATCTTTGTGACATTCTCTGTATTTCCTGAATTTGAATGTTGGCCTGCCTTACTAGGTTTGGGAAGTTCTCCTGGATGATATCCTGCAGTGTTTTCCAACTTGGTTCCATTTTCCCCATTACTTTCAGGCACACCAATCACATGTAGATTTGGTCTTTTCACATAATCCCATATTTCTTGGAGGCTTTGTTCATTTCTTTTTACTCTTTTTTCTCTAAACTTCTCTTCTCACTTCATTTCATTCATTAGATCTTCAATCACTGATACTCTTTGTTACAGCTGATTGAGTCAGTTACTGAAGCTTGTGCATGTGTCAACTAGTTCTCGTGTCATGGTTTTCATCTCTATCAATTATTTTATGGTCTTCCCTGCATTGATTATTCTAGTTATCCATTCATCCATTCTTTTTCAAGGTTTTTAGTTTCTTTGCGCTGGGTACATAGTTCCTCCTTTAGCTCTGAGATGTTTGATGGACTGAAGCCCTCTTCTCTCAGCTTGTCAAAGTCATTCTCCATCCAGCTTTGTTCCGTTGCTGGCGATGAGCTGCATTCGTTTGGAGGGGGAGATGTGCTCTGATTTTTTGAATTTCCAGCTTTTCTGCACTGCTTTTCCCCCATCTTTATGGTTTTATCTGCCTTTGGTCTTTGATGATGGTGAGGTACTGATGGGGTTTTGGTATGGGTGTCCTTTCTGTTTGTTAGTTTTCCTTCTAACAGTCAGGACCCTCAGCTGCAGGTCTGTTGGAGTTTCCTTGAGGTCCACACAAGACCCTGTTTGCCTGGGTATCAGTAGTGGAGGCTGCAGAAGATAGAATATTGCTGAACAGCGAGTGTTGCTGTCTGATTCTTGCTCTGGAAGCTTCATGTCACAGGTGTACCCAGCTGTGTAAGGTGTGAAGTGTCTGTCTGCACCTAGTGGGGGATGTCTCCCAGTTAGGCTACTCAGGGGTAAGGGATCCACTTGAGCAGGCAGTCTGTCCGTTCTCAGATCTCAACCTCCGTGCTGGGAGAACCAGTGCTCTCTTCAAAGCTGTCAGACAGGGACATTTACATCTGCAGAGGTTTCTGCCGCTTTTTGTTTAGCTATGCCCTGTCCCCAGAGGTGGAGTCTACACAGGCAGGCAGGCCTCCTTGAGCTGTGGTAGGCTCCACCCAATTCAAGCTTCCCAGTGTTTTTGTTTACCTACTTAAGCCTCAGCAATGGCAGGCGCCCCTCCCCAAGCCTCACTGCCTTGCAGTTAGATCTCAGACTGCTGTGCTAGCAATAAGGGAGGCTCCGTGGCCGTAGGACCCTCGGGCCTGGTGTGGGATATAATCTCCTGGTGTGTAGTTTGCTAAGACCCTTGGTAAAGTGCAGTATTAGGGTGGGAGTTACCCAATTTTCCAGGTGTTGTGTGTCTCAGTTTCCCTTGGCTGGGAAAAGGAATTCCCTTCCCCCTTGCACTTCCCAGGTGAGGCGATGCCTCGCCCTGCTTCAGTTCTCGCTGGTCGGGCTGCACCCACTGACCAGCATTGACTGTCTGACACACCCCAGTGAGATGAAACCAGTACTTCAGTTGAAAATGCAGAAATCACCTTTTTTGATAATTTAAAAGAAAATCTGGAATTATAGAAAGAGATACTGTTTACATGACATTAAAAATCTGTGAAGTTAATAACAATTTATTGCTTTAGCTAATTAAAAATAACTTGTTTGGCATTTAAGTGAATCATTAAACCAAAAGACTAAAATCCATGATCCCTCCTTGAAAACATAGTGTAGGTAGATGCTCTGATTTTTCTCAATGTTTGAAGAAAATCAAGGCATTCTAGTTTAGCAAACATAATTTAAACCAACCTAAAACATGTAGCCATAAACAAATGTTATAAACAAAGTCTTGGAAATATTATGTAACATAAAGTGAATATAATTTTTCATCATTCTGCAGACTGTTGGCTAAGCCTGAAGGTTGAGACAAGTGGAAAATAAATACTTCATGATCTAAAGAAATGTACTAGATATAGCTCTATAGCATGTATTTAAAAAGTGGCTATATAGATGTGTGACTGTTACTCAATTCTGATCTATATGAAGGCAGCTAAAGATTTATCAACTGGATTCTTATTTTTTTTTTTTTTTTGAGACAGAGTCTTGCTTTGTCACCCAGACTGGAGTGCAGTGGCACGATCTTAGTTCACTGCAATCTCTACCTCCTGGGTTCAAGGGATTCTCCTGTTTCAGTCTCCTGAGTAGCTGGCATTACAGGCACCCACCACCATGCTGAGCTAATTTTTTTGGTATTTTTAGTAGAGATGGGGTTTCACCATGTTGGCCAGGCTGGTCTTGAACTCCTGACCTCAGGTGATCCACCTGCCTCAGCCTCCCAAAGTGCTGGGATTACAGGCATGAGCCATCACACCCAGCCTCAAGTGGATTCTTTGAAAGAAAGTGTTAGGAGTAGGTAATATGACATTTCCTCTCCTCTTACTCATGGGGGAAGAAAGAGAATGGAGAGGGTGGTTCATTCCTTTTTCCTCAATCCAACTGAAGGGGCATTCAAAGAAACATTCAGAAAATTGAAGCTGTTTGCAAAATGAGGAGATGTATGCTCATCTCTTATTTGGAAACTCTAACAGTAGGAGTCAGGCTGATATTTTCCCTCTGCTGGTGAGGTAAGGATTGAAGAATCAGCAGTTGGTCAAGCTGTACTCCGTAATTTGGTGGGAGTCAAACATTCAACAGTCTTCCTGTGGGTCAAGTGGGCCCATAGAGAGGATAGCTAAGCTTGAGTTTTCTCAGGACCTGCTCCAACAGGGTTGAGAGTTGGAGAAAGAGAAACCCAACAGAAGGTCCTGGATCAGGGCAATGTACAGGGCCATGGGATATATCTGAAGAACCCTCTAATGTGCTCCATGGAGAGAGTTGGCATCAGATGCCTATCCCTACTCCTTGGTAGATGCTCTTGGGTTCCAGATTGTTACCCTATATCAGAGCAAGCCCACAAAGTTGGTTTTGCCATGCCTTCCTTTGGGCAGCCCTCACCTCACTCAATTCTCTATTTGTCTCTCTGCCTTCCTTTCTTTATATGAGGGGGTGAAAGTGAGGTAAAAAAGTTTAGAAATTCTTCCAGGTGATTCTGGTGTTACTTAATTGCAACAAACCAAGACCTACACATAAGGTTTTACAATTTTCTTACACCAGATTGATTAGCCTTTTACTATGTGTTTGCTATTCTCCTTTTATTTTATTTATAAATTCCATTGAGCATTTGCTGTGGGATACAATTATTTTTGCAGAAGTCAATACATGAGCTCTTCTGCCTCCCTTCAGCTGAGAGAAAAACCGATTGGTGATTTACGGAGTTCTTTTGGCTTCTACTGTGTTATAATCTCTCTACTGTAGGGGAAAGTGTTTCGGATCTAGATGGGCATTCCACACCCTCTGCCTTGTAGGCATGTTTTTCCAACTCACCAGACCACTTCCTTCAGAAACGGGGGCAACAGTGAGATTTTTCAGACATTTGTGACTTTTCTGGTTCTTCTTCTCAGTGGGAGGGAAGGGAATAGGAAAAGCAGATCTATCAATCCCAAGGTCCTTTACTTTCTTAAATGTAATAGGGGATCATCATTACGGCCCGTACTTTTAGATTTACCATAGCACCTGTTAACAACTGATCCATATTCAGTTTGATTGAGACAAGGCAAACTAAAGCCAACAAAAAATTTGTTTTCTTATCCTTTTGAGATTAGTAGATGTGAATAGCACAATTTAGACTGTGAAATGATTTAACTTGATGAATTAAAATTGCCACTTAACATGATAACATAATGAACACTATTCACAAAATTAAAATGTTCTTTTCAGGAAATGCAATTTGTACATTTGCAAATTAGAAAAAAAGAGGGCTCATGTTGAGCTCTGGTGAATATAACGGGTAAAAAATTCACTAAACACCTTTCTTCTTTTTGAAATGTTCCCTTTGGCAAAGAAAATTAGACATTTAAGATTTTTCCCCCTTTAGTTTTTTAAATAATGTATCAGGAAAGAATTTGAAAACCATGTTCTATGAAAATTCACTGTACAACTTGAAAATAAAAGGGTGATTTACACACTTTCTTAAAATAAGATAACTAAGAAGAAGTTTGAGAAGAGAGAACAAGTTTCATGTGATTTTTAAACTCTCTGTACTTCCATGGACATATGCATGGAACCACTACATTTTACTCCTGGAGGTGCTATTCCTGTCCATGTAAATGTCATCTCATGGAGCTGTATGGTACTGTGTGGTACACAGTCCATCTCACATGGCTAAATGTGGAGACCTTACATTAGAATCTCTTTCATATTACCTTTAGAATAAATAAGGATATATTTTCCTGCCTGGTAAATTTTAGCTATTCTCATAGAAGCATAAAAATGTTATTAATAGGTAGGAAAACTCCAAGGCACCACACTTCAGAGAGTTGTAAGGAGGGAGAGTTGTAAGGAGGGCTTATGGCTTATAAAAATAACTGAGGAAAGCAAAGGAGACGTGTGGGCCTGGCAAGAGAAGAAACAATACCATCTGTGCCAAAACAATGACAGCTGTCATTCCATGGGTTTTTGCTATGGATGAGAGTACTCAAAATTGGGCAACTTCAGTATTTTCAATTATGGGTGGCAGCTATAATGGTCCGCCTCTGGTCATTTTGACCACATCCTCAAAATATATACATTGTTCCCTATTATTTTTAGATCTACTCTTCTTGTTCCCTATCCCTTGCCCACAATCCTAAATTTTTGATTTGATTTTTCAAATGAAAAATTGGATACAACTTAAATTACCTATAGCTGGCTAGATGTATTTTTCCTATTCAGCTTTCCTGTTGGTATGAGAATGAGGGAAGAAGTTTAAATGGACTGGCTGTGATATTTATGAAATGGTGATGGTATAAATTCAAAATGTTAAGTATCAATATTACATAAACAACTTAAGGTTTAATATAATGCAATGTTTTCCATTTGCAAAATGTCCAAGACAAGCAGACTTTGGTTCATGAAAATTTTATTTGTCTTGTTTTTCTTCTGTGGCTCAGACTAAGTTTCTCTGTGGATGCTTTAACTTTTCAGAATCTTTGCTACTGGAATCTCTTAGGAAAGTCAGTTCTAATGGATTTTCTTCCTTCATAAAATGTTCTTCAAATCTCTCTGAAAAAGATAGGTTGGGAATGCAGTATACGCTCACCTTTCATGTATAGTGGGCTCTTATTATTGCCAGTCTTAGCTCCATCTCATTACATAACAATTCTATTATACAAAAAACTTTATTTTGCTTGATAATACATGTAATATAGGACTTTTGGTTACCATAGAGTTAAACAATGTAAGGTTGAAGTATGTGATTTGAGTTGCCTTGCCAGAGGAGATGATTCATTCTTACAGAACAAGTCACATTTATTCTCTGGTTTCATTTCTTTGCTACCAGTAGAATGTATTTGAGAGATAGCGTCTAGAATTCTTGCCATTATTCTCAGTACCATTTCTTTTACAAATGGCCTTTGTTGTCTTTGGCTTTACTGCTTTCAGGATTTTGAATTTCATCTGATAAACTTCATTCTAGCCCAGCGGTTCCTCCACTTAGAACTTAAGCACTCTATGATACCTGACTGTTTTGGAGTCTTAGCTGAACTATCTGTCCTTGTTTGTCTCATGGTTTTACATTGCTTTGTGTCATTTTTTTTTTCTATTTTTAGTCGTAGCTCTAGTCCATGCTTGGATTTCCCTATAGGAGTACAAGCTTTTACCTATTGAGAAACAATAGGTAAAATCTTGAGAGAGAGAAAGAGAGAGAAAGAGAGAGAGGACTCTCAGTGGAGATCAGGGAACTAGCCTCAATTCTTTCCCACCTTTGTTCCCTAAAAGAGAAGGAACTGTGGCCTCTTTGATTGGAACTTTCCCCCTTCTTGGCATAAGTGTTAAAATGATGCAGACAGCACCCCATCCCCACTACCCCAGCTTTTTTGGGGGTTAGTTCTCTAGAAAGAAAAGGTTATAAAATATTCTCTGGGAGTTGACTAGCAAATTATTACAAATAATCACTTAGAAAACAAATTAGACAGAAACAGCTGGGCAATAGTGACTCAGGAGGCTGAAAAATGTGAGAAGAACCACATTTTGGCTTCAAAGTAAACTAAATAATGTGTCACTATAGACTAACAGGAACACGTTCTCTTTGTTTGATGTTTTTGCTAAAAGAAACTAAAATAATTTACAGACACACATTGATAACAAGTTCACTGCACACCCCCATTTTTTTGAATGCTTAAATTGAGGGAGAGGGATGATGATTGACTTATTCAAAGCACTTACCATGTCAGTGGTTGAAATTTGTTGAGATCTTTCATACACTGTAGACCACACTGCTTCTAATGACCTATGTATAATTCATCTTGGCTTCATCCAAATTAGGAGCTGACATTTTTTGGTAACACAAATCATAGCTTCTTGTCAGTAAAAAATCTCTAGTGTGGGAAACACAGACTGCTAGGAGGCCCAGTATGCTGCTAACTTTGTTGTTTTTGTACAGACTGGGGAGAATCTAATAGCTGGCCACCTTTATGTTGGCACATGCATACATATGTTTATTGATGAAGTTGATTTTTTTTCAACTCAGGTATTTCCTGAGCAAGCAGGAAAGGAGATCATTTTGAGGATTTTCTCCAAAGTGGTTCAACATGAATTAACAATAAAAATTCATTAAACATGTTTTGGGTTCAATACATTTTTCAGTAATGATTTAAAATGATAGCTGTGGGCCTAAAAGTTGGAGTAAGTCTGTTTTATTTCACTTTTTTCCACGTGTTTTTGGAATTAAAAAAAATCTTTTTCCTCTAACAGCTGAGTAATTCTTTTTCTCTTTTAGCGTTTCCCTGTTGTGAGAGTGAATAGCTATGATCAAAGGACCAATTTGCTTTCTTAGTGTGCAGAACTGTCATTGGCTTCAAGGCAATTTGAGGTCAAGCTGAGCCATCATATATAAGGGGAGAAGGGAGCATGATCTGCAGCAGGACCAAGTGATCTTGGAAGATGTATTTGAACTTTGATTCCAAATGTTAACCAAGGTGTTCTCTTTACCCTTCTCTAACATAAGAAATAAATTTATCAACCAGATGTGTAAAAATTATGCTGTGCCCCAAATAATAGAGGATTCTAGATAAAAATGGTGTAGACATACTTTGTTGCATCATGATATTTTCAATTACATATACTCTTTTTAAACAGATTGGTTGGTTTATTATTAACATTTTTTTTTCATGGAATAGCTTTTGACTTTATAGTCTTAGAAATATGTATGGTTTAATTCTATTTTAGTCCAGGAATCTTTATGGACACTAGCAAATTATCATTGTTTTAACTTTTTTCAAAACATTTCAGCAAAATGGAACTCAAATGTTACAGGTTTATTTATGATTAAAGTTTTCAATAATAAGAAATTGGCTTTGTTCAGCCAGAATTCTTAATAAATGGGAATTTAAAAATGTAACCATCAGGCTGGGCACCGTGGCTCACATCTGTAATCCCGGCACTTCGGGAGGTTGAGGTGGGCGGATCACCTGAGGTTGGGAGTTCGACACCAGCCTGACCAACATGGAGAAACCCCGACTCTACTAAAAATACAACACTAGCCAGGTGTGGTGGTGCATGCCTGTAATCCCAGCTACTCGGGAGGCTGAGGCAGGAGAATCACTTGAACCCGGGAGTCAGAGGTTGCAGTGAGCTGAGATCACGCCATTGCACTGCAGCCTGGGCAACAAGAGACAAACTCCATCTCAAAGAAAAAAAAAAAAAAGGAATCATCTTTTCTGAAAAAGAATCAATATAATAAAGCTGCCATTAGAAACTTAAATTTTAAATTAGATTTAAAAATTTTTTTATTATACTTTAAATTCTGGGATACATGTGCAGAACGTGCAGGTTTGTTACATAGGTATACACGTGCCATGGTGATTTGCTGCACCCATCAACCTGTCATCTACATTAGGTATTTCTCCTAATACTATCCCTCCCATAGCACCACCCCCACCCCCAGCAAGCCCCTGACAGGCCCTGGTGTGTGATATTCCCCTCCCTGTGTCCATGTGTTCTCATTGTTCAACTCCCACTTATGAGTGAGAACATGTGATATTTGATTATCTGTTCTTGTGTTAATCTGCTGAGAATGATGGCTTCCAACTTCATCCATGTCCCTGCAAAGGACATGAACTCATCCTTTTTTTATGGCTGCATAGTATTCCATGGTGCATATGTGCCACGTTTTCTTTATCCATTCTATCATTGATGGGCATTTGGGTTGGTTCCAACTCTTTGCTATTGTGAACAGTGCTGTGATAAACATATGTGTGTGTGTGTCTTTACAGTAGAATGATTTATAATCCTTTGGGTATATACTCAGTAATGGGATTGCAGGTTCAAATGGTATTTCTGGTTCTAGATCCTTGAGGAATTGCCACACTGTCTTCCACAATGGTTGAACTAATTTACACTCCCACCAACAGTGTAAAAGTGTTGCTATTTCTCCACATCCTCTCCAGCATCTATTGTTTCCTGACTTTCCAATCATGGCCATTCTAACTGAAATGAGATGGTATCTCATTGTGGTTTTGATTTGCATTTCTCTAATGACCAGTGATGATGAGCTTTTTTTTTTTCATATGTTTGTTGGCTACATAAATGTCTTCTTTTGATAAGTGCCTGTTCATATCCTTCACCCGCTTTTTGATGTGGTTATTCATTTTTCCTTGTAAATTTGTTTAAGTTGTTTGTAGGTTCTGGATATTAGCCCTTTGTCAGATGGATAGATTGCAAAAATTTTCTCCCATTCTGTAGGTTACCTGCTTACTCTGATGATAGTTTCTTACTGTGCAGAAGCTCTTTGGTTTAATTAGGTACTATTTGTCAAGTTTGGCTTTTGTCTCCATTGCTTTTGGTATTTTAGTTATGAAGTCTTTGCCCATGCCTGTGTCCTGAATGGTATTGCCTAGGTTTTCTTCTAGGGTTTTTATGGTTTTAGCTCTTACATTTAAGTCTTTAATCCACTGTGAGTTAATTTTCCTTACACCTTGTATAAGGTGCAAGGAAGGGGTCCAGTTTCAGTTTTCTGCATATGGCTAGCCAGTTTTCCCAACACCATTTATTAAGTAGGGAATACTTTCCCATCATTTGTTTCAGTAAGGTTTGTCAAAGATCAGATGTCTGTAGATGTGTGGCATTATTTTTGAGGCCTTGGTTCTGTTTCATTGGTCTGTATATCTGTTTTGACACAAATGCCATGTTGTTTTGGTTACTGTAGCGTTGTAGTATAGTTTGAAGTCAGATAGTGTGATGCCTTCAGCTTTGTTCTTTTTGCTTAGGATTGTATTGGCAATGTGGGTTCTTTCTTGGTTCCATATGAAACTTAAAGTAGTTTTTTCTAATTCTGTGAAGAAAGTCTATGGTAGCTTGATGGGGATAGCATTGAATCTATAAATTACTTGGGGCATTATGGCCATTTTCAAGATATTGATTCTTCCTATCCATGAGCCTAGAATGTTTTCCCAGTTGTTTGTGTCCTCTTTTATTTCCTTGAGCAGTGCTTTGTAGTTCTCCTTGAAGAGGTCATTTACATCCCTTGTAAGTTGGATTCCTAGGATTTATTCTCTTTGTAGCAATTGTGAATGGGAGTTCACTCATAATTTGGCTTTCTGTTTGTCTGTTATTGGTGTATAGGAATGCATGTGATTTTTTTCACATTGATTTTGTATACTGAGACTTTGCTGAAGTTGCTTATCAGCCTAAGGAGATTTGGGGCTGTGACAATTGAATTTTCTAAATATACAATCATGTCACCTGCAAACAGAGACAATTTGACTTCCTCTCTTCCTATTTGAACACACTTTATTGCTTTCTCTTGTCTGATTGTCCTGGCCAGAACTTCCAATACTGTGTTGAATACGAGTGGTGAGAGAGGGCATCCTTGTCTTGTGCTGGTTTTCAAAATGCTTCCCACTTTTGCCCATTCAGTGTGATACTGGCTGTGGGTTTGTCATAAATAGTTCTTATTGTTTTGAGATACATTCCATCAATACCTAGTTTATTGAAAGGTTTTAGCATGAAGGGCTGCTGAATTTTATTGAAGGCCTTTTCTGCATCTACTGAGATAAACATGTGGTTTTTGTCTTTGGTTCTCTTTATGTTATGGATTGTGTTTATTAATTTGAATATGTTGAACCAGTCTTGCATCCCAGGGATGAAGCTAACTTGATCTTGGTGGATAAGCTTTTTGATGTGCTGCTGGATTTGGTTTGCCAGTATTTTACTGAGGATTTTCGCATCGATGTTCATCAGGCATATTGGTCTAAAATTCTCGTTTTTTTTGTCATGTCTCTGCCAGGCTTTGGTATCAGGATGATGTTGGCCTCATAAAATGAATTAGGGAGGATTACCTCTTTTTCTATTGATTTGAATAGTTTCAGAAGGAATGGTACCAGCTCCTCTTTGTACCTCTGGTGGAATTCAGCTGTGAATCTGTCTGCTCTTGGAATGTTTTTGGTTGGTAGGCTATTAATTATTGCCTCAATTTCATAGTCTGTTATTGTTCTATCAGGGATTCACCATCTTCCTGGTTTAGTCTTGGGAGGCTGTATGTGTCCAGGAATTTATCCATTTCTTTTAGATTTTCTAGTTTATTTGCATAGAGGTATTTATAGAATTCTCTGAGAGAAGTTTATATTTCTGTGGGATGAGTGGTGATATCCCCTTTATCATTTTTTATTGCGTCTATTTGATTCTTCTCTCTTTTCTTCTTTATTAGGCTTGCTAGTGGTCTATCAATTTTGTTGATCTTTTCAAAAAACCAGCTCCTGGATTCACTGATTTTTTTGAAGGGTTGTTTGCATCTCTATCTCCTTCAGTTCTGCTTTGATCTTAGTCATTTCTTGCCTTCGGCTAGCTTTGAATGGGTTTGCTCTTGCTTCTCTAGTTCTTTTAATTGTGATGTTAGGGTGTCGATTTTAGATCTTTCCTGCTTTCTCTTGTGGGCATTTAGTGCTATACATTTCCCTCTACACACTGCTTTAAATGTGTCCCAGAGATTCTGGTACATTGTCTTTGTTCTCATTGGTTTCAAAGAACATCTTTATTTCTGCCTTCATTTTGTTATTTACCCAGTAGTCATTCAGGAGCAGGTTGTTCAGTTTCCATGTAATTGTGCAGTTTTGAGTGAGTTTGTTAATCCTGAGTTCTAATTTCATTGCACTGTTGTCTGAGAGACAGTTTGTTCTAATATCTCTTCTTTTATATTTGCTGAGGAGTACTTTACTTTCAATTATGTGGTCAATTTTGGAATAGGTGTGATGTGTTGCTGAGAAGAATGTGTATTCTGTTGAATTGGGGTGGAGAGTTCTGTAGATGTCTATTAGGTCAGCTTGGTGCAGAGTTGAGTTCAAATTCTGGATATCCTTGTTAACCTTCTGTCTCATTGATCTGTCTAATATTGACAGTGGGGTGTTAAAGTCTCCCATTATTATTGTGTGGGAGTCTAAGTCTCTTTTTAGGTCTATCAGGACTTGCTTTATGAATCTGGGTGCTCCTGTATTGGGTGCATATATATTTAGGATAGTTAGCTCTTCTCGTTGAATTGATCCCTTTTCCATTATGTAATGGCCTTCTTTGTCTCTTTTGATCTTTGTTGGTTTAAAGTCTGTTTTATCAGAGACTAGTATTGCAACCCCTGCTTTTTTCTCCTTTCCATTTGCTTGGTAGATCTTCCTCCATCCCTTTATTTTCAGACCATGTGTGTCTCTGAATGCGAGATGGGTCTCCTGAATACAACACAGTGATGGGTCATGACTCCCTTTCCAATGTGCCAGTCTGTGTCTTTTAATTGGGGCATTTAGCCCATTTACATTTAAGGTTAATATTGTTATGTGTTAATTTGATCCTGTCCTTCTGATGTTCGCTGGTTATTTTGCCCGTTAGTGGATGCAGTTTCTTCCTAGCATCGATGGTCTTTACAATTTGGCATGTTTTTGCAGTGGCTGGCACTGGTTGTTTCTTTCCATGTTTAGTGCTTTCTTCAGGAGCTCTCGTAATGCAGGCCTGATGGTGACAAAATCTCTCAGCATTTGCTTGCCTGTAAGGATTTTATTTCTCCTTCACTTGTGAAGCTTAATTTCGCTGGATATGAAATTCTGGGTTGAAAATTCTTTTCTTTAAGAATGTTGAATATTGGCCCACATTCTCTTCTGGCTTGTAGGGTTTCTGCCAAGAGATCTACTGTTAGTCTGATGGGCTTCCCTTTGTAGGTAACCTAACCTTTCTCTCTGGCTGCCCTTAGCATTTTTTCCTTCATTTCAACTTTGGTGAATCTGACAATTATGTGTCTTGAGGTTGCTCTTCTCAAGGAGTATCTTTGTGGTGTTCTCTGTATTTGCTGAATTTGAATGTTGGCCTGCCTTGCTAGGTTGGGGAAGTTCTCCCGGATAATATCCTGAAGGGTGTTTTCCAGCTTGGTTCCATTCTCCCCATCACTTTCAGGTACACCAATCAAACGTAGATTTGGTCTATTCACATAGTCCCATATTTCTTGGAGGCTTTGTTTGTTTCTTTTCACTCTTTTTTCTCTAAACTTCTCTTCTCAGTTCATTTCATTAATTTCATCTTCAGTCACTGATACCCTTTCTTCCACTTGATTGAATTGGCTACTGAAGCTTGTGCATGCATTATGTGGTTCTTGTGCCATGGTTTTCAGCTCCATCAGGTCATATAAGGTCTTCTGTACACTCTTTATTCTAGTTAGCCATTCATCTAATCTTGTTTCAAGGTTTTTAGCTTCCTTGTGATGGGTTTGAACATCCTCCTTTAGCTCAGAGAAGTTCGTTATTACCGATTTTCTGAAGTCTACTTCTGTCAAATCATCGAAGTCGTTATCTGTCCTGCTTTGTTCGCTTGCTGGTGAGGAGCTGTAATCCTTTGGAGGAGAAGGGATGCTCTGGTTCTTGGAATTTTCAGCTTTTCTGCTCTGGTTTTTCCCCATCTTTGTGGTTTTATCTATCTCTGGTTTTTGATGATGGTGAACTACAGATGGGGTTTTGGTGTGGATGTCCTTTTTGTTGATGTTGATGCTGTTCCTTTCTGTTGGTTAGTTTTCCTTCTAACAGGTCCCTCAGCTGCAGGTCTGTTGGAGTTTGCTGGAGGTCGACTCCAGACCCTGTTTGCCTGGGTATCTCCAGCGGAGGCTGCAGAACAGCAAATATTGCAGAGCAGCAAATATTGCTGATGATCCTTCCTCTGGGAGTTTTGTCTCAGGGGGGCATCTGGCTGTATGAGGTGTCAGTTGGGCCCTACTGGGAGGTGTCTCCCAGTTAGGCTACACGGGGGTCAGGGATCTACTTGTGAGGGCAGTCTCTCCGATCTCAGAGCTCAAACACTATGCTGGGAGAACCACTGTTTTCTTCAAAGCTGTCAGACAGGGACGTTTAAGTCTGCAGAAATTTCTGCTGTCGTTTGTTCAGCTATGCCCTGCCCCTAGAGGTGGAGTCTACAGAAGCAGGTGGGTCTCATTGAGCTGTGATGGGATCCACCCAGTTCGAGCTTCCAGGCCGCTTTGTTTACCTACTCAAGGCTCAGCAATGGTGGACACCCCTCCCCTAGCCAGGCTTGCCACCTGGCAGTTCCATCTGGGACTAACAGGAAGTAAGGCACTTGGGGTGTGGGACCCGCTGAGCCAGGCACAGGATATAATCTCCTGGTGTGTCCTTTGCTGAGACCTTTGGAAAAGTTCAGTGTTTAGATGGCAGTGTCCCGATTTCCCTAGTGCAGTCTGTCATGGCTTCCCTTAGCTAGGAAAAGAAAATCCCTCAACCCCTTGCGCTCTCCGGGTGAGGCAATGCCGCATCCTACTTTGGCTCACCCCCCGTAGGCTACACCCACTTTCCGACCAGTCCCAATGAGATGAACCAGGTACCTCAGTTGGAAATGCAGAAATCACCCTTCTTCTGCGTTGATCACGCTGGGAGCTGCAGACCAGAGCTGTTCCTATTTGGCCATCTTGGAATGGAAGCCTCAAGTATTTTATTTTTTTAGCTTGCTAACTTATCATGTGGTTTGTGACAATCATTAAAACAGGTTTGTGTATTTCTTTTTCTTTTTTTTTGAGATGGAGTCTCACTCTGTTGCCCAGGCTGGAGTGCAGTGATGTGACTCGTTGCAACCTCTGCCTCCTGGGTTGAAGTGATTTGCCTACCTAAACCTCCCAATTAGCTAGAATTACAGGTGCCTTCCATCATGCCCAGATAATTTTTGTATTTTTAGTAGAGATGGAGTTTCACCATGTTGGCCAGACTGACCTGAAACTCCTGACTGCAAGTAATCCTCCTGCCTCAGCCTCCCAAGTGCTGGGATTATAGTTGTGAGCTACTGCACTCGGCCAGGTTTGTCTATTTCTCACAGTGTCATACAAGAGGTCTAAAATGATCCCAGCCCACAGCAAGAAAAAAAATCGTCATGTGGTGTGTTACTAATAGAATGTGAATTAACATTCAAAATCTATCTTGCTTATTAGAGATTTACCAAGAAAGTCAAAGGGAATGCTCTCATTTCAATATCTAAATATATGTTAAAAATCATAGCATTCCCCTTGAAAACCTTCATAAGACAAGGATGCCCTCTCTCACCACTCCTATTCAATGTAGCATTGGAAGTCCTGGTCAGACCAATCAGGCGAGAGAAAGAAATAAGATATCCAAATAGGAAGAGAGGAATTCAAATGATCCCTGTTTGCAGATGACATGTTCCTATATGTGGAAAACCTCACAGTCTTGGCCCAAAAGCTCCTGAAGCTGATAAGAAACTTCAGCAAAGTCTCAGGATACAAAATCAACATATCAAAATCACCATCATTCCTATACACTAACAGTAGTCATGCCAAGAGCCAATTCAGCAACACAATCTTTTTCATAATTGCTACAATAGGAATTAAATATCTAGGAATACACCTTACCAGAGAGAGGAAAGATGCCTACAAGGAGAGCTATAAAACACTGCTGAAAGAAATCAGAGATGACTTATACAAATGGAAAAACATTCCATGCTCATGGATAGGAAGAATCAACATCATTTAAATGGCCATACTGACCAGGGCAATTTATAGATTGAATGTTATGCCTATTAAATTGACATTCCAATGACATTCTTCACAGAACTAGAAAAAAGTATTTAAAAATGGATATGAAACCACAAATGAGCCTGAATAGCCAAGGCAATCCTAAGCAAAAAGAAAAAAGTTAGAGGCATCACGCTACCTGACTTCAAACTATACTACAGGGCTACAGTAACCAAACAGCAAGGTACCAGCACAAAAACAGACATATAGACCAATGGAACATAGTAGAAAGCCCAGAAAAAAGGACTTAACACCTACAACATTCTGATCTTTGATGAAGCTGACAAAAACAAGTGATAGGAAAAGGTCTACCTATTCAATAAATGGTGCTAGTATAACTGGGTAGCCATATAGAGAAGAAAGTGAACCCCTTCCTTACATCATATCCAAAAATCAACTCAAAATGGATTAAAGACAAACCCTGGAAGACCACCTAGGTAATACCATTCTGGACATAGGAACTGGCAAAGATTTCATGTTGAAGTCACCAAAAGCAATTGCAACAAATGCAAAAATTGACAATTGGGATCTAATTAAAGTAAAGAGCTTCTGTACAGCAAAATGAACTCTCAACAGAGTAAACAGACAGCTTCCTGAATGGGAGAAAAGCCAAAGGGAATGCTTCCATTTGAGAGCTTTTGACAAAGGTCCAATATCTAGCATCTACAACGAACTTAAACAAATGGACAAGAAATAACCCCATTAAAAAGTGGGCAAAGGACATGAGCAAACACTTTTCAAAAGAAAACATGCAGCCAAAAATATATGAAAAAAAGCTGAACATCACTTATCATCAGAGAAATGCAAATCCAAACCACAATGAGATACCATCTCACAAAAGACTGAATGGCTATTGTGAAAAAGTCAAATAACAGATTCTGGTGAGGTTACAGAGGAAAGAGAATGCTTATACACTGCTCATGGAATTGGAAATTAGTTCAGCCATTGTGGAAAGCAGTATGGTGATTTCTCAAAGAACTGAAAACAGAACTACCATTTGGCTGAGCAATCTCATTACTAGGCATATACTCAAAGAAATATAAATCATTCTACCATCAAGACACATATGTATGTTCAACGCAGTACTATTCACAATAGGAAAGACATGGAATCAACATAATGTTTATCAATGGTAGACTGGATAAAGAAAATGTGGTACATATACACCATGAAATACTATGCAGCCATAAAAAAAGAACAAGATCATATCCTTTGCAGGAACGTGAGTTGAGCTGGAGGCCATTATCCTTAGCAAACTCATGCAGGAACAGAAAAACAAATATCAGACGTTCTTACTTTTAAGTGGGAGCTAAATGATGAGAACACATGGACATATAAAGGGGAACAACACACGCTGAGGCCTACCTGAGGGTGGAAGATGGGAGGACGGAGAAGATCAGGAAACATAACTAATGGGTATTTGGCCTAACACCTGGGTGACAAAATAATCGGTACAACAAACCCCCATGACATGAGTTTACTTATATACCAAATCTGCACATGTACCCCTGAACTTAAAAAAATCACAAGTGTATAATTAATAGTCCAAATCAAATGCTAGCACAATGAGTATAGTAAAATTATACACATTTAAAATTATACCAGAATATTACTATTGCTTGAAATAAGAAGGCTAGAGTTTAAAAATATTTGCTGATGTTGCAAAAATTATTGTTCAACTCACATTATAACTACAACATCTAATTACAAATAGAAGTTAAATGGCTTATATAGTTTCAAAGATGAGTGATACATATACTCCATCAATACTGCTACCATTTCATTCATCTATCCCATACTGAGAGTTTACCCAGTACAGATTCTAGTAGTGATAACATATTGTATTAGTTCATTCTCACACTGCTAATAAAGATGTACCTGAGGCTGGGTAATTTATAAAGGAAAGAGGCTTAATTGATTCACAGTTCTGAAGGGCTGGGGAGGCCTCAGGAAACTCACAGTCATGGCAGATGGGGAAGCAAACACGTCCTTCTTCATATGGTGGCAGCAAGGAGACGTGCTGAGTAAAAGGGAGAAAAAAAACGATGGTTATAAAACCATCACATCTCATGAGAAGTCACTATCACGTGAACAGCATGAGGGTAACTGCCCACATGGTTAAATTACCTCCCATCAGGTCCCTTCCACAACATGTGGGGATTATGGAAGCTGCAATTCAAGGTGAGATTTGAGTCAGGACACAGAGCTAAACCATATCACATATATTCCAATATCAAGAGTATTATGAATGCTGTGATAAACAGGGAACATTCTGTTGTAAACGCTAAGTTATATTTACTCTGTGCCAGACACTGGGCTTAGAATGAGGACTACCAAACTGGAAATGTCCAATCCATTTACCATTAAGAAGAAGTACACAAAAATAAAAAATTACCAGACAAAAACTGCAAATTCATTTTTGAGAACGTGGTAACATCGATCTGATGCAAGAGATCAGATGCAGATATTCATGACATAAAAGATTAATCCAAATATCTGGAAGCTTTTTTATCCCATTACTTAGATAAAAAAATTGTTCTACCTCAGGAAATTGAGAAGCCCTCAGAACAGCCTCATGACTTAGGTATTGCATTTGTGGTATTACCTCAGTCAAGCAAGTAATTCTGGTAGTTGAATAGATACGTAGAAACTTTGGCATAAATTGGCTGCCTTCATAATTTTATTAAACACTCCATGAGGAAACAGAGATGAGGATGCTGTAAGCAGAGAGAATAGTATCAATTACATATAAAAATGACTAATAAGACAGTATTTTTGCAAGGTAATAATTGATGACTCTCTTTTCCCAGCTGTTTTACATTGCTCAAATTTAACTTTATTATTCACATTGATTTTAATTTATACAAGATAATACTCAATCTAGGATGCATTAATATCGAAAGGAAAATGCCAGCAATTATTTTTGTAGGTCTTCTTTATACTCATAATTGAAGATTTGTGAGTCATGATTGAAATAAGATATAGAATTGTTTACTGGTAGGTCAAATTGTCATTGCCTTTTATATTTCACCACAGAAAGTGCATTGATCATTTCATAAAATATTTAAAAGTTGAAAGCTTTGAATAATGTTCATTTTGCTGACATGAACAAAAATGGTAACAATGAAGAAAATTTAATAATAGCTTCAAATTAAACAGACAATCAAACTGATACATATTTATCTTCTACATATAAAAGAATATATATTCTTTGGGCAAAAGTCAGTGTTAGTTTTTCATGTTGACAAAGGGTTTTCAAGTGACCATGGATCTAAGATCAATACCTACATAAGTTGTCGCTATGTTGAGATGCTTATCACTTTGCTATTTTTTAATGAAGTGTAGTTATCATCAAAGCAAAAAAAAAACTTGCATGTGCTGACTATAATAAAAGCACACCCAAAGCCAATACGTAACTAAAGACATAATGTAGTGAAAAGAACAATGGACTCATTTAAACTTCGTACTAAATAATTTGTGCAATAATAAAACTTTATGTCTTGGTTTTGCCACCTGCAAAATAAGTTTATAACATTCAAAGACCTTTGATAAATATGCTTTCATAAATATGATATAAAGCCAGAATTATAATTGTAATAGCATCGGGTGTACCAAATTTTCCTTTATGTGATCGTAACCCATAAATCCACAAACTGGTGGATTTTAATCTTCTTGTCCAATATTCTCTCTATATACTTTTACAGCAATTTGGCAACACAGATTTTCTTATTAGACTTCACTAGGAGATACAAACATTTCTTAAAAGTGACTGGATGTGCATGTAGCATTTATACTTATTCTTGGTATTCAGTAAATAAAAATTATGCCTGACATTCCATAATTTTGTTTGAATGTTTGGGAGACATTGCACTGATCAGTCAGTAACAATATCATGATCAG
Source organism: Chlorocebus sabaeus (assembly GCF_047675955.1). Lineage (NCBI taxonomy): Eukaryota > Metazoa > Chordata > Mammalia > Primates > Cercopithecidae > Chlorocebus > Chlorocebus sabaeus. The sequence continues at coordinate 83,349,019 of NC_132926.1, forward strand.
TCAGTAACAATATCAAAATATCAAGTAGAAGGGAGAATTGTGTCATTTATGGTTAGCCCTTGTGATTCTCATATGAACTGCTTTTTCATCAGAGAGTCATTGATGGGATGGGTGTATCTAAGACCTAATCTATGTCAAGAGTTCTCAAAGATTTTGAGACATGCTAATTTTTAATTCCATGAAGACTTAAAATTTATTTTCAGTGGAATAAGAAGGGAGATGTTAGATAGGTGAGTGGGAAAGCAGGTAACGAAATTCTTGGGTAGTGTAGAAGGCTTCAGTGTAGGCTCTCTCTGTATCTACTGGTAAGTGACACCAGGGTGAATGCTAAAATGGTAGCTAGCTGGAGATGAACCAGGTAAGTCAAGGTCTACTGGCCGAGCCTGATTTACCTGCTGGAAACTCTTTTTCTATGCCATAGTTATGTCATATTTTTGGCAATAACACATTATTTCTAATATGATTTCTTATGTATGAGAACTTAGTTAAACACATCTTATTAAATACATGTTTTAAAAAATATGAATCTGGAGAGCTCACTTTCTCTTTGCTTTGTTTTCTTGTTTCCTGTATCATTTATTGGGAATATATTATGTCCAAGAACCATTGAGTTCTAAATCATTCAGAAAGACCTAAAAAATTTAAAAGACATGGCAATGTGTTGAGGGGGAAATGGGCATGCAAATATCTATGGCACAAAGCAGGCCATCATTATTTCTATTAAATTAGGATAAATCACCAAGAGGATTCAGGGTTTAGAGGGATCTTTACCAGCTGTGGTGAGCAGGAATGCGTTATCGCTCTAATGCCCTCATTCTTTTGATAAACTATGTATGTTTATAAAATACATGTTCACATATAATAATACATGTTATTTAATATATTTTAATATATTTTCATTAAATATGCATATATAAATATGCATATAAACACATTTTCATCTCTATTTTGAAATCTATTTAGTATTTTAAAAATCAGGAATTGATACTATATCTCCAATTCCAATTCAAACGTACAGTTCATTCTAGATTTCCCACTTTTCGTATTGTAACTTCCTTCCCTAACACTGAGAAGCCTGGCTCTCATGATCATTAATGTTATTAGATCAGTCCCCCTATATATAACCAGTCTCCCATTGTAGCTCCTGGTGCCTCCCACTCATGTTCTGATACCTTGTGTCCAGTCATCCTACCATGTGATTCTGTACTCATCCTGGTCTTGTGCCATGTTAGTTGCTAAATTAATATTTGATTGATTAATGTATCGCAATTATACAATACAAGATTCTCATAGAGCACCATAGTTTCAAAAGAATACCAGTCTTCTGTAATGTCAACAATTTTAAGCTTTATTTCTGGGTTAAAATTACATCATGTTAGTGTCAAACTCAAGTCCAGTTGTTTCATTGAGCCAATAGAAATGAAGTATGCAAATATATTTTGGATGAGGTTTGAAAAGGCCCAGAATCAATGAGGAGAAAGGAAAGGATTTTCTGTTGACGTTTTAAACTGACTCATTTAGTAATTTAATTCTCCCTGGGCTGTGAAAGGAAGACAAATGAGATGTTTGAAGATAGAATATGAAAGAAAGCAAAGGGCACTGAGAAAACTAAAGAAATTAAAAAAAAACCATTTGGTTTATTTGCGATATTTCTATTTATGTACAAGTAGAAAAAAGAGACAGTTTGCACTTAATCTTGTAAAATTTAAATATAGGCAAAATCTCTATGCCACAGAAAAATACAATAGGAAATTAAGATGTATTAAAAAAGCTTTATGTTACATATTGATGGGTTTCAAGACATGCTACCACAAAATATAGCACCTTGGCATTTGAGTAAAAGCAGGAAGGCCACTCTGACTTTTACCTTACCCTTCTCCACTGAAGCAGGCCACAAAAAGTTCTCTGACCTTCTCTAAAGCAGGTCATAAGATCCTCATGTGAGAGGTGCCCAGTCTATATCCAGAATAAAGGTATGTCCTTATCTCTGAAGACGTAGGACACAGAGAAGAATTTGAACAAATAGACCTTGCTAAGATCACCCTAGTTTATTACTGTTAGATCAGACCCCATTTGTCCTATTATCTGTCTGCACAACTGTCCACATTTCATTAAACCTAAGCATAAAAATACGGGTTTTTCTGTTTGTCTTAATTTCTTTCTTTCTTTTTTCCAAGACAGAGTCTCACGCTGTTGCCCAGGCTGGAGTGCAGGGGCACGATCTTGGCTCACTGCAACCTCTGCCTCCCAGGTTCAAGCAATTCTTCTGCCTCAGCCTCCCGAGTAGCTGGGACTACAGGTGTGTGCCGCCACACCTGGCTAATTTTTTATTTTTAGTAGAGATGGGGTTTCATCATGTTGGCCAGGCTGGTCTTGAACTCCTGACCTCAGGTGATCCGCCTGCCTCGGCCTCCCAAAGTGCTGTGATTACAGGCACGAGCCACTGTGCCTGGCCTGAGTCTTAATTTCTAATGGTTCCTATGTCATGTAAAACTTATATTAAAAACATTTGTATGCTTTTATTTTGCTTACTAATCTATTTTTTGTTGTAGGTGCCTCAGACGTGAACCTACAATATTTATTTAACTAAATTATGACTTGGGAGATAAGGCCTAATATATGTTGCAATCACATAACCAATAATTAATTAGCATCTATAAACCAAAACTACATCAATCAATGGGTTATTAATGGAATATCAATGACGTGGTGATAGTAGATTCATGCCAAATCATTGTGGGCACAGGAGTCTAAAATTGTAGGTCTTTCTTGGTTATTCCCCTTTTTGCCTTGTTTGTTTCTTGCCCCAAACAGACTCAGTTTGAGTGAAATTATTAATAGCACCCTCTTTAATGCTGAAAAATATTCCAGCTTGGATTATAAACTATATACAGTCTTTAGATTTTGGAGAGAGAAAGCTGAAGGATCTCAGCTCTTCTTATTTGTCACTTTGGCCTACAAGGAATAAGGCAATTTTAAGCAAGCCATTCAAAGGCACATAGGTCTAGTCCCGCCTTACACTGCATATGAATGTAAATTGCACCGATCAGCTGCATTTTATACCAGCTGTAACTCATGGGTGGTCTTTAAAGAGAACCTCATTTAGAGTGTATTTCAATGATGCAAGGGAAATTTTGCAGACTGCTAAAATGATGGTGGGAGGTCTGAAGTTGAGAGGTGTTCAATCACTATATTATAGACAGCAGATGAAAACCTTTTCTAGCTACAGTTGTTGCCTAAAACTTAAGCCACTAGTTAGTTACCAACATACTCTGTTCACAGCATTCTGCTATTTCCCTATAAAATTTACATAACTTCTCAACACTATGTTATTCAAGGTGGTGTCATGGATTAAGAAATGTAATTTAGTACTCTTTGTTCACAGTATTCAATGTTGACAAAATATGCTGTCAATGCTGCCTTTTTCATAATGAAAGGAAAACAAGATTTAATAAGATTTCTTTGGTTGTGTGATTCAATACTAATACAGTGTGCAGGTGCAAAATTATTAGTAACGTAATACTTTAACATTGAGTATTAAGATAGAAATGGGATTTCTGTCAAGATTAACTGAAAATTTCAAGACTTGATTGTGAAATTTAACATAAAGTTTTAAAGACCACCTTGTTTGATCAAATCCATTGACAGAAAATTCTATGTATACAAATAAGGAATATTTGATGTAACAACACTTTATCATAAAGATACTTCTAAATCTTTAATCCATCTTAGATGAAGGGAGAAAAACTATTTGATGAGATGGTGGCAAGATATGGAGAATGAAAAAGTGTGTTCAAAAGAGAAGAAAAAATAAAGCAAGGAAGACAGAAATTATAGGGTATGAGAGTCTCCAGTGATAAGATCAGAAAGAAGGAACCAGGCAGAGCATGGTGGCTCATGTCCAGAATCCCAGCACTTTGGGGGTTTGAGGTGGAAGAATCACTTGAGGCCAGGAATTTTAGGCTGCAGTGAGCTATGATTATGCCACTGCACTCCAGCCTGGGTTAAAGAGTGAGACGCTGTTAAAAAATAAAAGAAGGTGAAGAAAACCAGCAGTAAAAAATCTGAAGACCACTGCTTCAATAAAGTGGTAATATAACAATCTGCATTTTCTTTTATTTGTATTTTATTGAAATAGGTTTTTGGAGAACAGGTGGTGTTTGGTTACGTGATTAAGTTCTTTAGCAGTGATTTCTGAGATTTTGGTGCACCCATCACCCAAGCACTATACACTGTACCCAGTGGTAGTCTTTTATTGCTCACCGCCTTCCCACCTTTTCCTTGAGTTCCCAGTCCATTGTGTCATTCTTATGCCTTTGCATCTTCATAGGTTAATTCCCATTTATGAGTGAGAACATATGTTTGATTTTCCATTCCTGAGTTACTTCTTTTAGAAAAATGGTCTGCAATTCATCCAGGTGGCTGCAAATGCCATTATATTGTTCCTTTTTATGGCTGAGTAGTGTTTCATTATGTATATACCGTATTTCCTTTATCTACTCATCATAGATGGGCATTTAAGCTGGTTTTATATTTTTCAATTTGCAAATTGTGCTGCTATAAATATGCATGTGCAAGTATCTTTTTCATATAATGACTTCTTTTCCTCTGGATAGATACCCAGGAATGGGAGTACTGGGTCATATGGTCTATTTTTAGTTCTTTAATAAATCTCCACACTGTTTTCCATAGTGGTTGTACTAGTTTACATTCCCATCAACAGTGTAAAAGTGTTCCCTTTTTATCACACCCATGCCAACTTCTGTTATTTTCTGATGTTTTGATTATGGCCATTCTCGCAGGAGTAAGGTGGTATTGCATTGTGGTTTTGATTTGCATTTCCCTGATAATTAGTGATGTCAGGCATTTTTTCATACATTTGTTGGGCACTTGTATATCTTCTTTTGAGAGTTGTCTATTTATGTCCTTAGCCCACTTTTTGATGGGATTTTTTGTTTTCCTTCTTGCTGATTTGCTTGAGTTCATTGTAGATTCTGAATATTAGTCCTTTTTCAAATATACAGATTGCAAATATTTTCTCCCATTCTGTGAGTTCTCTGTTTACTCTGCTGATTATTTCTTTTGCTGTGCAAAAGCTTTTTAGTTTAATTAGGTACCATCTATTCATCTTTGTTTTTGTTGCATTTGCTTTTAAGTTCTTGGGTCATGAGCTCTTTGCCTAAGCCAATGTCAAGAGGGTTTTTCCAACGTTATCTTCTAGAATTTTTATGGTTTCTGGTCTGGTCTTAGATTTAAGTCTTTGATCCATCTTGAGTTGATTTTTGCATAAGGTGAGAGATGAGGATTGTTTTATTCTTCTGCATTTGGCTTGCCAATTATCCCAGTACCATTTGTGGAATAGGGTGTCCTTTCCCCACTTTATGTTTTTGTTTGCTTTGTCAAAGATCAGTTGACTGTAAATAATTTGGCTTTATTTCTGGGTTATCTATTCTGTTCCATTGGTTTATATGCCTGTTTTAATACCAGTACCGTGCTGTTTTGGTGACTGTGGCCTTATAGTATAGTTTTAAGTCAGGTAATGGGATACCTCCAGATTTGCTCTTTTTCCTTAGTCTTGCTTTAACTATGTGGGCTCATTTTTGGTTCCACATGAATTTTAGGATTTTTCTTTTCTAGTTCTGTGAAGAATGATGATGGTATTTTGATGGGAATTACATTGAATTTGTAGATTGCTTTTGACAGTACAGCCATTTTCACAATGTTGATTCTACCTATTCATTAGTGTGGAATGTATTTCTATTTCTTTGTGTTGTCTATGATTTCTTTCAGCAGTGTTTTGTGGTTTTCCTTGTAGAGACTGTTTACCTCATTGGTTATGAACATTGCTACAAATCTTATTTTATTTTATTTTTTACAGCTGTTTTAAAAGGGGTTCAGTTCTTGATTTGATTCTCAGCTTGGTCACTGTTGGTATATAGCAGGGCTACTAATTAGTGCATATTAATTTTATATCTTGAAACTTTGCTGGATTCATTTACCAGTTCTAGGAGCTTTTCTGGATGAGTCTTCAGGGTTTTCTAGGTATATGATCATGTTGTTGGCAAACAGCAACAGTTTGAATTCATCTTTACTCATTTGGGTGCCCTTTATTTCTTTCTCTTGTCTGATTGCTTTGGCTAGATTTTCCAGTGCTATGTTGAATAGAAGTGGTGAAAGTAAGCATCCTTGTCTTGTTCTAGTTCTCAGGGGAAATGCTTTCAACATTTCCCCATTCAGTAAAATGTTGGCTGTGGATTTGTCGTAGTTGGCTTTTATTACCTTAAGGTATGTCCCTTCTATGCTGATTTTTTGAGGGTTTTAATCATAAAGAATTGTTGGATTTTGTCAAATACTTTTTCTGCATGTATTGAGATGATCACATGATATTTGTTTTTAATTCTGTTTACATGGTGTATCACATTTATTGACTTGCGGATGATAAACCATTTCACATCCCTAGTATGAAATCCACTTGATCATGCTGTATTATCTTTTTGATATGCTGTTGGATTTAATTAGCTAGTATTTTGTTGAGGATTTTTGCATTTATGTTCATGAGAGATATTGATCTGTGGTTTTCTTTTTTTATTATGTCTTTTCCTGGTTTGGGTATTAAGGTGATACTGGCTTTATAGAATGATTTAGGGAGCATTCCATTTTTTCTCTATTCTGTGGAACAGTGTCAATAGGATCAGTACTAATTCTTCTTTGAATGTCTGATAGGATTTACTAATTATTTGAATGTCTGATAGAGATATTACAACTGATATTACCATTATTTTATGGTAACTTTTAAATTACCATTTCAGTCTCACTGCTTATAATTGATCTGTTCAGAGTTTCTATTTTTTTCCTGGTTTATTCTAGGAGGGTTGTATATTTCCAGGAATTTATCCATCTCCTCTAGGTTTTCTCGTTTATGCAGGTAAAGGTGTTCACAGTAGGCTTGGATTTTTTTTGTATTTCTGTGGTATCGGTTGTAACATATATTGTTTCCTTTCTAATTAAGCTTATTTGGATATTCTCTCTTCTTTTCTTGGTTAGTCTTACTAATGGCCTATCAATTTTATTTTTCTATTAAAGAAACCAGCTTTTTTTTTTTTTCAGTTTCATTTAGTTCTGCTCTGATCTTGATTACTTCTTTTCTTCTGCTAGATTTGGGCTTGGTTTGTTCTTACTTTCCTAGTTCCTTGAGGTGTGACCTTAGATGGTCTGTTTGTGCTCTTTCAGACTTTTTGATATAGGCATTTAATGCTATGAACCTTCCTCTCAGCACTGCCATTGCTGTATCCCAGAGGTTTTGATAGGTTTTGTCACTATTATCATTTAGTTCAAAGAATTTTTAAATTTCTATCTGGATTTCATTGTTGACCCAACAATCATTCAGGAGTGGGTTATTTAATTTCCATGTATTTGCATCATTTTGAGGGTTCCTTCTGGTGTTGATTTTTAATTTTATTCTACTGTGGTCTGAGACAGTAATTGCTATAATTTTGATTTTCTTAAATGTGTTGAGACTTATTTTGTGGCCTATCATATGGTCATTCTATCATTCTATCTTGGAGAATGTTCCATGTGCTCATAAAAATAACGTATATTCTGCAGTTGTCGGGTAGAAAGTTCTGTAAATATCGAAGTCCATTTGTTCTAGGGTACAGTTTAAGTCCATTGTTTCATCGACTTTCTGTCTTGATGCCCTGTCTTGTGCTATCAGTGTTGAAGTCCTTCAGTATTACTGTGTTGCTGTCTATCTCATATCTAGTAGTAATTGTTTTATAAATGCGGATGCTCCAGTGTTAGTTGCATACATATTTCAGATTGTGATAATTTCTTGTTGGACTAGTCCCTTTATCACTATATAATGTCCCTCTTTGTCTTTTTTAAACTGCTGTTGCTTTAAAGGTTGTTTTGTCTGATATAAAAGTAGCTTCTCGCTGAATTTTGGTGTTCATTTGCATGGAATATCTTTTTCCACACCTTTACCTTAAGTTTATGTGAGTTCTTGGCTGGGCGCGGTGGCTCAAACCTGTAATCCCAGCACTTTGGGAGGCTGAGATGGGTGGATCACGAGGTCAGGAGATCGAGACCATCCTGGCTAACACGGTGAAACCCCATCTCTACTAAAACATACAAAAAACTAGCCGGGCGAGGTGGCGGGCGCCTGTAGTCCCAGCTACTCGGGAGGCTGAGGCAGGAGAATGGCGTGAACCCGGGAGGCGGAGCTTGCAGTGAGCTGAGATGCGGCCACTGCACTCCAGCCTGGGCGACAGAGCGAGACTCCGTCTCAAAAAAAAAAAAAAAAAAAAAAGTTTATGTGAGTTCTTATTGTCAGGTGAGTCTTTTGAATACAGCAGATACTTTGTTGGTGAATTCTTACCCATTGTGCCATTCTGTATCTTTTAAGCGGAGCCTTTAGGCATTTATATTCAATTTTAGCATTGAGATGTGAGGTACCATTCTATTCATCATACTATTTGTTGCCTGACTACCTTGATTATCTTTCATTGTGTGTTCTTTCTTAGGTCCTGGGAGATTTATGCTTTAAGGAGATTCCATTTTGGCGTATTTCAAGAAATTGTTTCAGGATTTAGAGCTCCTTTTAGCAGTTCTTGTAGTGCTGGCTTGGTAGTGGTGAACTCTCTCAGCATTTGTTTGTCTGAAAAAGACTGTATCTTTTCTTCATTTATAAAGCTTAGTTTAGCTGGATGCAAAATTTTTGACTGATAATAGTTTTGTTTAAGAAGGCTAAAGATAGGACCCTAATCCCTTCTAACTTATAGGGTTTCTGCTGAGAAATCTTCTGTTAATGTGATAGGTTTTCCTTTATAAATTAGCCAATGCTTTTACCTCACAGCTCTTAAAATTCTTTCCTTTGTCTTGACTTTAGATAACCTGATGACTATATGCCTAGGTAATGATCTTTTTGTGATGAATTTCCCAGGTGTTCTTTGAACTTCTTGTATTTGGAGGTCTAGATCTCTAAAAAGACCAGGGCAGTTTTCCTCAATTATTCCCTCAAATACATTTTCCAAACTTTTAGATTTCTCTTCTTCCTCGGGAACACTAATTATTCTTAGGTTTGGTCGTTTAACATAATCCCAAACTCATTGGAGGCTTTGTTCGTTTTTTAAAATTCTTTTTTCTTTGTCTCTGTGGGATTGGGTTAATTTGAAAGTCTTGTCTTTGAGCTCTGAAGTCCTTTCTTCTACTTGTTTGATCCTATTGTTGATACTTTCCAGTGTATTTTCCAATACAATTCTCAGTGTCCTTTATTTCTAGAAATTGTGATTGTTTTTTATTTATGCTGTCTATTTCCCTGGAGATTTTTCCACTTATATCCTGTATCATTTGTTTTTTTTTTAAATTTCTTTAAGTTGAACTTCACCTTTCTTCAGTGCCTCCTTGATTGGCTTAATAGTTGAACTTCTGAATTCTTTTTCTGGCAATTCAGAGGTTTCTTGGTTTGGATCTATTGCTGGTGAATTAGTGTGATCTTTTGGGGGTGTTAAAGTACCTAGATTTGTCATACTACTGGAATCGTTTTTCTGATCCCTTCTCATTTGGGTAGACTGGGGCTCAAGGGCTGCTGTTCAGATTCTTTCGTCCCATGGGTGTTCCTTTGATGTGGTACTCTCCCATTCCTTCTAGGGATGTGGCTTCCTGAGGACCAAACTGCAGAGATTGTTATTTCTTTTCTGAATCTAGCCACCCAGTGGAGCTATGGGGCTCCAGACTAGTACTGGGCAGTGTCTGCAAGGAGTCCTGTGATATGATTCATCTTCAGGTCTCTCAGTCATGGATACCAGCCCCTGCTTCAATGGAAGTAGCAGGGGAGTGAAGTGGACTCTGTGAGGGTCCTTGGTTGTATTTTTGTTAAGTGTGCTGGTTTTGTGTTGGTTGGCCTCCAGCCAAGAGGTGGCATTTTCAAGAATACATCAGCTGTGGTAGTATAGGGAGAATCAGGTGTTGGGTGGGGCCATAGAGCTCCCAAGAGATTATGTCCTTTGTCTTCAGCTACCAGGGCAGGTAGAGAAAGACCATCAGGTGGGAGCAGGGTTAGGTGAGCTCAGACTCTCCTTGGGTATAGGCTCTCCTGCAACTGCTATGGGGAATGGAAGTGTGGTTACCAGGCTAATTGAGTCATGTTCTCAGGAGGATTAAGACTGCCTCTCTTGTGTCACACAGGTTTCCAAGGAAGTAGGGGAAAGTTGGCAGCCACAGGCCTCACCCAGTCCTCATACAACCTACAGCCTGACATGTTGGGTCTCACTCCCACCACACACCCCCAGCAGCACTGAGTTTATTTCAAGGAAGTCACTCAGCAGGGCTGAGAACTTTCCCCAGGCTGCAAACTTCCCAGCTGGGAAAGCAAGCAGGCTCACAGTTCCTTGGTTGTCCCATAGGCCTGAAGAAGCAATCAACCTCTTTCAAAGGGTCTGTGGATTCTCTTGGCTTTCCTGGTATGTTTCTGCAGTAGTTCTTGGAGCAAAAGTTCATGATGTGGTCTCTAAATGCTGCTGTGTCAGTCAGAGTGGGAGTTAGTCCTGCCTCCTGTTCACTATTCTCCCCTTCGAAACCAAACAACAGCAACAATCTGCATTTTATTGCTTACAAAGAATGTACTTTTTGGGAGTTAGTTTTAGAAAAAGGCTTCAGGCATTTTATACATTTAAATAAAAGCCACACAACAATAACACAAGTGTTTAAAGTGCTAATACTGGTAGGCATGGTGGCTCACGCCTGTAATCTCAGCACTTTGGGGAGGTCTAGGTGGGCATATCATGAGGTCAGGAGATCAAGACCATCCTGTCTAACATGGTGAAACCCCCTCTCTACTAAAAATACAAAAAAAAAAAAAAAATTAGCTGAGTGTGGTGGCACATACCTTTAGTCTCAGCTACTCGGGAGGCTGAGGCAGGAGAATCACTTGAACCTGGGGGGCAGAGATTGCCACCTGTGAGCTGAGATCGTGCCACTGCACTGCAGCCTGGGCAACACAGTCAGACTCCATCTCAAAAAAAAAAAAAAAAAAAAAAAAAAAGAAAAGAAAAAAGAAAAAGGAAAAAAAGTGCTAATACTTTATTCATTTTGATCAATCCTTTGAGATATGGAAAAGCAGACATTATTACCCAGGGTTGCTTAGGAGACATCAGTTTCTATATATCTCACCTACACGGACAGAGACCTTTCTGATCAGTCTTTTTCTACAAATTGAAGATCGTCAGCCTGTCTTCAGGCATTGGGCAAGTTGGAATTTTGGGGAGAAACAGAATGGTTGACTTGAGTGTCTTGATTTAATTTCATTGACCAAATAATGTCTTTTTGCTAACTGCTGAAAATAACTTTGGATATGTATACTCATTTATGTTTTGGCAGACCATGAATAAGATCTTGAAATACCCTCACTTTAATATATTATGCCACTCTGTTTTCTGAATTAGGATTCTAAGGGTGAATTACTCTCAGATGTTATACTGAGATAGTTCGAGTTTCTTTGGCTATATCCTCCATTCATGGAGTTTTAGGATCAAAGGATTTTGGAGGAGAGAGAACCTTAGATAGCTTCTATGCAAGAAAGTTTTCCCCATATGGTTATCCTTTTCACTATCTCATGTGTATACAATCTCCCAGTTCTTGAGAAAACATGACAGTCTCATTGATTAGCCTATGAAATCCACTTCTAATATTGGCAAAGCTTATAATTTATTCTCATCCAAAGAACAAGATATTTTGGTGGCAACCTAATGAAGGCTTGTTACAGTCACTTTGGCTGCTCTGTGATGATTATAAATCAAAGGTAGTACAGGTAAGAGATGGATGGTATTTGGAAATGATCATGTTATTAAACAATTTAAGTCCCTTAAATGTCAATATGCTTTAATATACCATATTTTGAGAACATAACTATAATGCAAAACTGATATTTCAAAGAAAAGACAGAGAAATTAAATACTTATGGTATTTTTTTTGCTTAAATTTACAAATCAAAGTCAGTTGATGTTTATACTCACACATATATTTCAAGTTTGTTTATTTACTATCTTTAGTACTTGGCAATCAATAGAGACTATCAGTGGTCAAGAATTGCATGCAGACAAAATAAAAGCAAAAATTTGAACATCAGTGTCTTCCTTCTTTCGTTCCTCATCCTTTAACCACTGTTTCTTAAAATGTTATCTCAGAACCCACCTTCATTTGAATTGTTAAAATTTAGAGTCTTGGCACCCATCAGAACAATGTAATCATAGTGTCTGGGTTGTGGCCATTTATTTTCAAGTCTTACATATGATTGTTATGCCTTCATAATTTTTAATATTCCTTCCTATACTCTCCTACTTTCTTCCTTCTGGCAGTGAATGTACCTTAATCTTAACTACTCCCTTCAACTGTTGTATTAAAGCCACCTTTGCATCAAAAATAAAGATTCTTGATGTATTGGTATATAGTTACAGACTTCACTTATCCTAGGCAGCCAAATTGCAACTTGCTGATAATAAAATAAATGAGCAGTATTGTGAAAGATTCTGTACAGTCATTCCGTACTTCCAAAAAAATAATTCAGAGGGAATGCCTGGTCTTGGGTCAGTGGCACCATCTTTGCAAATAAAGGAATAGCTCCTTAATGATTAATTTTCATGCTGTTGTGAATGGAACAGGGTGATTTCTAAATTACACTGCTCTCTCTCTGAACCTTGGCTATATTATTCTTCCAGAAGAATTTGCTTACACTTCATTCTGGTCATCAGTCAAGTCAGATACAGAAGTAGTCAAGACAGGAGAGGTGCAAAATTAGGGAATAATAAATGCTAAGTTTCAAGTGACAGGACCTAACGTTGTCTTTTCTGTTGATTTTTTTTTTTTCAATAATGAAAGAATCAGGAGCAGGAAGAAGTCTTGACTCAAAGCATTGTAGCTGTGTGTCCTTCCTACCCTGAGGAAGAATTTGACAATTCTTAATCTACTTTAAAATGCTGGGGATTAGGGCCAAGATGGCCAACTAGAAGTAGTTGTGGTGTGTGGCTCTCACAGAGAGGAATGAAAGGGGCAAGTAAATACAGCACCTTCGATTGAAACATCTGGGTACTCACATTGGGGATAATCAAGGAAACAACCTACAGAAAATGAAGAAAGACAAGCCAGGACAACAGTCTACTGGCAGTGACACAGAGCCAGGGGAACTTCCTCCATCCAGGGAAGTGGTTAGTGAATGTGCAACCCTGGGAAACAGTGCTTCTCCAATGGATCTTTGCAGCCTCCAAAAGATCACTCTTGGGTCAGGAGATCCCCTCATGAACCCACTCTACCAGGGCCTTCAGTCTGATACACAGAACTGTGTGGAGTCTTGGGGGTGCAGCTGCTTAGGCACACACAGAGGCCCAGGAGCTTTACGTATTCTGGTTCCAGGCTTCCTGGCAAAAGTGACTGCAACTCTGGCAAGGTGGGAGGTTGGACTTCCCCTGGTAAGGGGCTGAATCCAAGGGGGCAGAGCAGTGATGGTATGTAGGTCCCACTTCCATGGCATCTAACAGGATAAGACCCACTGGCTTGGAATTCCAGCCAACCACTGGCAACAGTGTCACCTTTACCTGGGGCAGGGTTCCCAGGGGCAGGGGTGGACTACCATCTTTGTGTTTGGATAACTCAGCCATTCCAGCCTGTGGACTTTGGAGAGTCCAAACTGACCGAGGGCAAAAGGGATCTCCCAGCACAGCACGGCTTCTGTATCAAATCATGACCAGACTGCTTCTTTAAGTGGGTCCCTGATTATATTAATCAAGGTAATCTAAAGGGACTGAATGAATAGGATAGATGTGTACATATAAAGGGGAGTTTACTAAGAATTATTGAGTCACATAAACACAAGGTGAAGTCCCACAATAAGCCATCTCCAGGCTGAGGAACAAAGAAGCCAGTCTGAGTCCTAAAACCTCAAAAGCAGGGAACGTGACAGTGCAGCCTTCAGACTGTGGTCGAAGATCCAAGAGTCCCAAAGCTGAAGAACTTGGAGTCCAATGTTCGAGGGCAAAAGGTATTCAGCATGGAAGAAAGATGGAGGCCAGAAGACTAAGCCAGTCGAGTCTTTTCATGTTCTTCTGCCTGCTTTATAATTCTGGCTATAGGGGCAGCTGATTAGATTGTGCCTACTCAGATTGAGAGTAGGTCTGTCTTTCTGAGTACACTGACTCAAATGTTAACCTTCTTTAGCAACACTCTCACAGATACACCTAGAAACAATACTTTGCCTCCTTTGATCCAATCAAGTTGACACTCAATATTAATCATCACATCAATCTATTCCTTTTCACTGGGTGGGATATCCAAACAGGGGCCTCCAGCCACTCCCACTGATGTTCTCTGGCTGACAGAGATTTGAAAGCTTCTCAGGACAGAGTTCCCAGAGGGAGTGGTGGGCAACCACCTTTGCTATTTGGGTGACTTAATTGTTCTAGCCTCCAGGTTTTGGAAAGCCCAAGTCAATCAGGGTAAAAGTGGTACCCCAGCACAGCATGGCTGCTCTACAAAAGCATAGCCAGACTGCTTCTTTAAGCAGGTCCTCAATCCTCTTCCTCCCGACTGGGTGAGACCTCCTAAAATGAGTTGCCAGCCACCTTCTTCAGGTATATTCAGACCAGCAACAGGTCTGTACCTCCCTGGGACAGGGCTCCAGGAAGAAGGGGCAAGCTGACATCTTTGCTGTTTTGCAACCTTCACTAGTGATACCTCCAGGTACTGGAAAATCCAAGGTAACTAGAGACTGGAGTGGACTGTCAGCAAATTGTCACAACCCTACAGAAAAGTGGCCAGTCTGTTAAAAGAAAAATAAAACAAAAAGGTCAGAAACAGCAACAATTGAAGGTAGATAAGTCTACAAAGATGAGAAAGAATCAGCGCAAGAATGCCAAAAACTCAAATTGCCAGAGTGCCCTCTCTCCTCCAAATAACTGCATTACTTCTCCAGCAAGGGTTCAGAAGTGGGCTGAGGCAGAGATGGTTGAAATGACAGAAATAGAATTCAGAATATAAGTAAAAATGAACTTCATCTAGCTAAAGAAGCACATTGTAGCCCAATGCAAGGAAGCTAAAAATTATGATAAAACATTGCAGGACCTGAAAGACAAAATAACAAGTATAGAAAAGAACATAACTGAACTGATAGAGCTGAAAAGTGCAATACAAAATTTTCATAATTTTAATACAGAATTTCATGATACAATCACAAGTATTAACAGCAGAATAGCATTCAGAGCTTGAAGACTGTCTTTTTGAAATAAAACAGGAAGAAAAAAACACAGAAAAAAGAATGAAAAGGAATAAACAAAACCTCCAACAACTGTGGGATTATGTAAAAAGATCAAACCTGTAACTGATTAAGGTACCTGAAAGAGATGAGGATAATGGAACCATGTTGGAAAACATACTTCAGGATATCATCCAGGAGAACTTCCCCAACCTAACAAGACAGGCAAACATACAAATTCAGGAAATGCCGAGAACCCCAGTAAGATGCTCTATGAGAAGATCATCCCAAGACACATAATCATCAGATTTTTTAAAGTTGAAATGAAAGAAAAAATGTTAAGGGCAGCTAGAGAGAAAGACCATGTCATCTATAAAGGGAAGCCCATCAGACTAACAGCAGACCACTCAACTGATACTCTACAAGCTAGAAGAGATTGGGAGCCAATATTCAACATTCTTAAAAGAGATTCCAACCCAGAATTTCATATCTGGTCAAATTAAGCTTTATAAGTGAAGAAGAAATAAGATCCTTTTCAAACAAGCAAATGCTGAAGGAATTCATTACCACCAGACTTACTTTATAGTAGTTTCTGAAGAAAGCACTCAATATGGAAAGGAGACTGTTACTAGCCACTACAAAAACACACTGAAGTACATAGACCAGTAACACTGTAAAGCAACAACATAAACAAGTCTGCAAAATAACTAGCTAACATCATGATGACATAATCAAATCCACACATAATAATACTAACCTTAAATGTAAATGGGCTAAATAATCCCATTAAAAGACACAAATTAAAAACAAAACAGATGAAGAAGCTGGATAAACAATCGACAAACATTTGTATGCTGTCTTCAAGAGACCCATCTCACATGCAATGACACCCATAGGCTGAAAGAGATGTAGGAAAATCTACCAAGCAAATGGAAAACATAAAAAGCAGCAGTTACAATCCTAGTTTCTGAGAAAACAGACTTTAAATTAACAAAGATCAAAAAAGACAAAGAAGAGAATTACATAATAGTAAAGGGTTCAATTCAACAAGAAGAGCTAACTATCCTAAATATTTATGCACCCAATACAGGGGCACCCCATATTTATAGAGCAAGTTCTTAGAGACTTTCAAAGAGAGTTAGACTCCCACACAGTAACAGTGGGAGGGGCTGGGTGTGGTGGTTTATGCCTGTAATCCCAGCAATTTGGGAGGCTGAGGCAGGTGAATCACCTGAGGTCAGGAGTTCGAGACCAGCCTGACCAAAATGGAGAAACCCCATCTCTACTAAAAATTCAAAATTAGCTGGATGTGGTGGTGCATGCCTGTAATCCCAGCTACTTAGGAGGCTGAGGCAGGAGAATCACTTGAACTTCGGAGGCGGAGGTTGTGGTGAGCTGGGATTGTGCCATTGCACTCCAGTCTGGGCAACAAGAGTGAAACTCCATCTTAAAAAAAAAAAAAAAAAAGCAAAAAAACAGGAGATTTTAACACCCCACTGACAACATTAGATCATTAAGACAGAAAAATTAACAAAGATATTTAGGACTTGAACTCAGCCCTAGATCAAATGTACCTGATAGATATGTACAGATCTCTCCACCCAAAAACAATAGCATGCACATTCTTTTTATTACCATAAGACATTTACTGTAAACTTGATCAAGTAATCAGAAATAAAACACTCTTCAGCAAATACAAAAGAACTGAAATCATAAGAAACAGTCTCTCAGACCACAGCACAATCAAATTAGAACTCAAGACTAAGATATTCACTGAAAGCCATACACCTACATGAAAATTGGATAACTTGCTCCTGAACGACTTTAGGGTAAATAATGAATTTAAGGCAGAAATCAAGAAGTTCTTTGAAATGAATGTGAACAAAGATAAAATATACCAGAATCCCTGGGATGCAGCTCAGGCAGTGTCAAGAGGGAAATTTAAAGAACTAAATGCCCACATCACAAAACTAGAAAACTTTCCGTATCAGATGTTACAGAAACAAAATAAAAATTTACCATGTTACTATTAAAATAATGCAGGGCTGTATAACACATATTGAATTATCATGATCTTCATAGGAAGTTCAAACACAACCAGATAGAACTTTTTGTCTCTCCTTTCACAGAAGACATAGTAAATTTTTCAACCTCTATGTTCGAGATGATTCATTCAATTCTCTTGGTGAGCATTAATTAATAAAATGTTTAAAATGACAATAAAGATTATCTCTTATTTAAAATGTGAGAGATAAATATGTATATAATTTATTTTCATGAGTATTTTAGGCTTTATAGATCTTCCTTTTTCCTTTTATTTTTTAATTGTACTTTAAGTTCTGAGATATATTTGCAGAAGGTGCAGGTTTGCTACATAGGCATACACGTGCAATGGTGGTTTGCTGCACCCATCAACCTGTCATCTACATTAGGTATTTCTCCTAATGTTATCCCTCCCCTAGCCCCCTACCCCCCAAAAGGCCCCAGTGTGTGATGCTCCCCTCCCTTTGTCCATGTGTTCTCATTGTTCAACTCCCACTTATGAGCGAGAACATGCAGTGTTTGGTTTTCTGTCCTTGTGTTAGTTTGCCGAGAATGATGGCTTCCAGTTTCATCCATGTCCCTGCAAAGGACATGAACTCACCCTTTTTAATGGCTGCATAGTATTTCATGGTGTATATGTGCTACATTTTCTTTATCCATTCTATCATTGATGGGCACTTGGGTTGGTTGCAAGTGTTTGCTATTGTGAACAGTGCTGCAATAAACATACATGTGCACGTGCCTTTATGGTAGAACGATTTATAATCCTTTGGGTATATACCCAGTCATGGGATTGCTGGTTCAAATGGTATTTCTGGTTCTAGATCCTTGAGAAATCGCCATACTGTCTTCCACAATGGTTGAACTAATTTACATTCCCAACGACAGTGTAAAAGCATTCCTATTCACATTCTCTTCAGCATCTATTGTGTCCTGATTTTTTAATGATCGCCATTCTAACTGACATGAGATGGTATTTCTCTAATGACCAGTGATGATGAACATATTTTCATATGTTTGTTGGTTGCATAAATATCTTCATTTGAGAAGTGTCTGTTAATATACTTCAACCAAATTTTGAGGGGGTTGTTCATTTTTTTCTTGTAAATTTGTTTAAGTTCTTTATAGATTTTGGATATTGGGTCAGACGGATAGATTGCAAAAATTTTCTCCTATTCTGTAGGTTACCTGTTCACTGTGATGATAGTTTCTTTTGCTATGCAGAAGCTCTTTAGTTTAATTAGGTCCCATTTGTCAATATTTTTTGTTGCAATTGCTTTTGGTGTCTTAGTCATGAAGTCTTTGCCCATGCCTATGTCTTGAATGGTATTGCCTAGGTTTTCTTCTAGGGTGTTTATGGTTTTAGGTCTTATGTTTAAGTCTTTAATCAATCTTGAATCCTTCCTTACACCTTATACAAAGGATAAGTCTTTAATCCACCTTTAATAATATACAAAATAATCAATACATATAGAAAATAATCCATATTTAATAATATACAAAAATTGTGTATAACTTTTGTATAAGGTGTAAGGAAGGGGTCCAGTTTCAGTTTTCTGCATATGGCTAGTTAGTTTTCCTTACACCATTTATTAAATAGGGAATCCTTTCCCCATTGCTTGTTTTTGTCAGGTTTGTCAAAGATCAGATGATTGTAGATTTGTGGTGTTATTTCAGCGGCCTCTGTTCTGTTTCGTTGGTCTATATATCTGTTTTGGTACAAGTACTGTGCTGTTTTGGTTACTGTAGCCTTGCAGTATAGTTTGAGGTCAGGTAGTATGATGCCTCCAGCTTAGTTCCTTTTGCTTAGGATTGTCTTGGCCATGCAGGCTCTTTTTTGGTTCCATATGAAATTTAAAGTAGTTTTTTTTTTTTTTTTTTTCTAATTCTGTGAAAAAAGTCAATGATAACTTGATGAGGATAGCATTGAATCTATAAATTACTTTGGGCATTACAGCCATTTTCATAATATTGATTCTTCCTATCCATAAGCATGGAATTTTTTCCATTTGTGTCCTTTCTTATTTCCTTGAGTGGTGGTTTGAAGAAGTCCTTCACATCCCTTGTAAGTTGTATTCTTAAGTGTTTTATTCTCGTTGTAACAATTGTGAATGTGTGTTCACTCATGATTTGGCTTTCTGTTTGTCTATTATTGGTGTGTAGGAATGCCTGTGATTTTTGCACATTGATTTTGTATCCTGAGACTTTGCTGAAGTTGCTTATCAGCTTAAGGAGATTTTGGGCTGAGACAATGGGGTTTTCTAAATATACCACCATGTCATCTGCCAACAGAGACAATTTGACTTCCTCTCCTCCTATTTGAATACTCTTTATTTCTTTTTCTTGCCTGATTGCCTTGGCTAGAACTTCCACTACTTTGTAGACTAGGAGTGGTGAGAGAAGACCTTTTCTTGTGCCAGTTTTCAAAGGTAATGATTCCAGTTTTTGCCCATTCAGTATGATATTGGCTGTGGGTTTGTCATTAATAGCTCTTATTATTTTGAGAGATGTTCCGTCAATACCTAGTTTATTGAGAGTTTTTAGCATGAAGGGCTGTTGAATTTTTTGAAGGCCTTTTCTGCATCTATTGAAATAATCATGTGGTTTCGTTGTTGGTTCTGTTTATGTGATGTATTACATTTATTGATTTGCATATGTTGAACCAGCCTTGCATTCCAGGGATGGAGTTGACTTGATCGTAGTGGATAAGCTTTTTGATGTGCTGCTGGATTCAGTTTGCCAGTATTTTATTGAGGACTTTTGCATCAATGTTCATCAAGGATATTGGCCTGAAATTTTCTTTTTTTTGTTTCTCTGCCAGGTTTTAGTATCAGGAAGATGTTGGCCTCATAAATTGAGTTAGAGAGGAGTCCCTCTTTTTCTAGGAATAGTTTCAGAAGGAATGGTACCAGCTCATCTTTGTACCTCTGTAGAATTAGCCTGTGAATCAATCTGGTCCTGGGCTTTTTTTTTGTTTGTTTGATGGGCTATTAGTTATTCCCTCAATTTTAGAACTTGTTATTTGTCTATTCAGGGATTTGACTTTTTTCTTATTTAGTCTTGGGAGGGTGTATATGTTCAGGAATTTATCCATTTCTTCCAGATTTTCTAGTTTATTTGCATATACATGTTTATAGTATTCTCTGATGGTAGTTTGTATTTCTGTGGGATCCGTGGTGAGATCTCCTTTATCATTTTTTATTATGTCTATTTGATTCTTCTCTCTTTATTAGTCTGGCTAGTGGTGTATCTATTTTGTGGTTCTTTTTAGAAAAGCAGCTCCTGGATTCATAGATTTTTTTGAAGGGTCTTTTGTGTCTCTATCTCCTTCAGTTCTGCTCTGATCTTAGTTATTTCTTGCCTTCTGCTAGCTTTTGAATTTGTTTGCTTTTGCCTCTCTAGTTCTTTTAATTGTGATGTTAGGGTATCAACTTGAGATCTTTCCTGCCTTCTCTTGTGAGCATTTAGTGCTATAAATTTCCCTGTAAACACTACTTTAGCTGTGTCCCAGAGTTTCTGGTATGTTGCATTTTGGTTTTCATTGGTTTCAATGAACTTATTTATTTCTGTGTTCATTTTGTTATTTACCCAGTAGTCATTCAGCAGCAGGTTGTTCAATTTGCATGTAGTTGTGTGGTTTTGAGTGAGTTTCTTAATTCTGAGTTGTAATTTGATTGCACTGTGGTCTGAGAGACTGTTTCTTATGATTTCCATTATTTTGCATTTTCTCAGAAGTGTTTTACTTCCAATTATGTGGTCAATTTTAGAAGATGTGCAATGTGATACTGAGAAGAATGTATATTCTGTGTATTTGGAATAGAGAGTTCTATAGATGTCTATTAGGTCTGCTTGGTCCAGAGCTGAGTTCAAGTCTGGAATATCCTTGTTAACTTTCTGTCTCATTTATCTGTGTTATATTGACAGAGGGGCTTTAAAGTCTCCCACTATTATTGTTTGGTAGTCTAAGTCTCTTGTAGGTCTCTAAGAACTTGCTTTATGAATCTGGGTGCCCCTGTATTGGGTGCACATATATTTAAGATAGTTAGCTCTTCTTGTTGCATTGATCCCTTTATCATTACATAGTGCCCTTCCTTGTCTTTTTTGATCTTTGTCAGTTTAAATTCTGTTTTATCAGATACTAGGTCACTTCTGCTTTTTTTTTTTTTTTTTTTTTTTTTTTTTTTTTTTTTTTTTTTTTGCTTTTCATTTGCTTAGTAATTATTCCACCATTCCTTTATTTTGAGCCTATGTGTGTCTTTGCACTTGAGATATGCACGTGAGATTTCCTGAATACAGCACACTGATGGGTCTTGACTCTTTACCCAATTTGCCAGTCTGTGTCTTTTAATCGGGGCATTTAGCCCATTTACATTTAAGGTTAATATTGTTAAGAGTGAATTTGATCCTGTTATTATGATGCTAGCAATATTTTCAGGAGGAGTCATGAGATACTGTCAAAGCCCAATAAATATCTAAAAACAGAAAATAACCTGAGACTCCTTTCTGCATTACCACCAGCTGCCCAGTACACTGGGTCACCTTATACAGCAGTAAGCACAGCAATCCATGCCACAAAAATCTTCACAAAACAAGAAGAAAAAGTACACAAAGAATTATATTAAAACAGTAACATACATTTGTGTGTATGAGGAAGAAATATTTAAAATTAAAATATTATATAATCACAAGAAAGTCCAGATATTCCTTGCTCTGCCCTTGGGCAACCAAGAAAATTAAAACCTGTTTTATATCCCAATATAGAAGAGAGACTTGACATAAGTAACAGTGCTCAGTGCTTGCAACCCAAGTCAATTTGTACTCGTGTTAGATAAGTTTAAATCCTACAGGCTACAACAATCCTGTTAAATCAAGGGGAAAATTCATTTTAAAACAAAGTTATTCAAGATGAAAGAATAGCATGTCTTCAGTTAGAGAACTGCCTGCTATTGGATGATTTCTTGCTAATGTGTTTAGAGATTTTGTACTTCTCAACTTTGGTAGGCAAATCCACCACCACCTCCACACTTTTTCTGCTTGCCTTCATTGCTCTTGATTTTCAGATCAACAAGGGAGCATCTTGAAACCAAATGACAGAGCAACTTGAGAACAATTTAAGTTACTAACATTAAAGATCTGTTTCAGAGAATGGGAATCATAGGCTTGTATGTATCACTTATATGTTTCCTGGGCTGACTTATGAAGAAGGTAATTCTTTTTAATCAATTTCTCAAGTTGAGACTGAATGTCAGAAATTTTAGACCAGGAAAAGTCAAATTCACTTAGTGGAACCTTGGATTGTTTCAAGTAGCAAAGAAAACCCAATTTTTCTGGGTGCAAAATGAGCAAGGCATGCCCTCTCCCATTTAGGCCTCTGGTTGTTCTACCCACACAATGAATATATTCCTTAGGGTCATCTGGAGGATCATACTGAACAATCCAGTCCATGTCAGTAATGTCCAGTCCTCTTGCTGCCACATCTATGCACAATAGTGTTTCCAAATCTGCATTGGAGAACTGGAAGAATGTGGTTGTACGCTTGTTTTGCTTTTGCTTTCCACGAATGGCCAAGACGAGCAAATCAATGTAATTCAGCAACTCATAAAGGTATTTCATGGACATACAAGATGAAAAGAAGATCATAAGCTTCTTCTTTAGGTTCTTAAGGAATGTAAAGAGCAGAAGGAATCTCTTTTCATAAGGACAAACAACATATCCATGCTCAAGACCATACACTGTTGCATTAGTATTATCATCATCAACACCAACATACAATGACTCCTTTTTCAGAGAAATCCTTGCCAGGTCTTCAACTTTTGAAGTTTGGGTGGCAGAAAAGAGCATAGTCTGTCTATGTGTTGGCAAAAGTTTAATAATTTGCTTTAATTCTTCTTCAAACCCAATATCCAAGATACGATCAGCTTCATCAATAACTAGGCACTGCAGGTTTTTATACATAAACCCTGGAGTATTCTGCATATGGGCCGGCAGACGGCCTGGTGTGCCCACAATGATGTTGATCCCATTAGTAAGTTTCTGTGCTTCAGCAGATCTGTTACTGCCACCCATTATCAACCCACAGGTATGCACGTGGTGAGTCATTAGCTCCTTAAGAACCACCAAAAGTTTGCATGACTAGTTCTCCCATAGGGAGAGATTAAGGACTCCAGTTCCATTCCTGGGCATGAACTTTAACTTAACCATGAATTCAGCTGCAGGGATGAGAAAAGCCAGGGTTTTACCACTGCCAGTTTTTGCAGCTGCTGGACGATCCCTGCTTTCCAGAAGTGGTCTGATACCTTTATGCTGAATTTCAGTCATATTTGTAAAGCCCTTTTCTTTTATTGCCTTCACGGTGTTTTCATTGACAAGATTATATAGAGAAGCAAATGAAGTATATTCGAAAAGCTCCTGTCAGTCCCAGGGGTAGGCTGGGCACCTCACTGTCATCTTCATCATTATCTGTTTTTTCCACATTATTTTCTGTTTCTTTAGGAGTCTCAGCACTTTCTTCTTGAGATTCCCCTTTGTTTTCAGTTTTTGGTTTTCTTTTTTTTGGTATCAGGCCCAAAATCATTCATCATTTTTCTTTTTTTTTCCTTCTTTTTCTTTTTTGATTCTGAATTGGGAGACTGCATTGCTGCTTCTCCGTTGGTTAATACAGTGGATTTCTGGCGAGATTTTTTAACGTATATATTTTCCACTGCTTCTTGAGACACATCTCCACTTTGAGCTTCTGATAAGCCCACATTCATGGAATGTTTTGATTTTTTAACCTTTCCATCTCCCATTGTTTCTTCAGACACATCTCCATTTTAAGTTTCTGATAGGATCAGATTTGAGGCCCCCTGCAACTTTAGGTTCTACTCCTGCAATTTGAGGTTCTGCTTCTAGATCATCTTGCACAGGAGTTTCATCAGCACGTGTCCAAGAAGTGCCTAGACCACTGCGCCACACAGTACAGCTACTGAATTCTTGGGGCTGATGTTACTTTCGGCCGCACATGCGAGGCTCAGTCAACTGGAAATGCCTGTAGTAGATCTTTCTTTCTTACTATGTGGATTCAAACATGTCATGACCCCATAGTTTTTTAAACACAACTTATAATCAATGTCTGTCATCACATTTTTAACTTATTCTAGGCATGTTAAATTCTATTTATCCCCATATAATTTTATCATTGATAAAATAACTGATTTTAGAACAAAATATAAATCGTTAAATAAAACAGATATTAGGTAAAATACAGACTCTAGTCTCTAGTATATTTTACACATATTATCAAAATTTAAATAAAAACTTGAGTTTGATAAATGATATTATCCTCACAGGGGAAGATAAAATATTTTCCTTCCCTCATTGCTAGGTTCATTGTGGTAGTCCTGATAACAAATGACAGATTAATAAGTGAAAAGTATACACGTTTATTTAATAAGCTTTACATGACATAGGAGGCTTCATAAGGAAATGAAGACTCGAAGAAATGGATAAACAGTGTATTTTTAAAGCCAATGTATTGTTTCATGGTAGGTTTCATGAAGAAATAGACAATTGTGGAGCAGTATAATTGGGTAAAAATGTATAATTAAAATTGCAATAAACTAGGGGGAACTTAGCAAGACTTGTTTCTTCAGATTTGTCCCTGTAACTCTGTCTTCAGAGGTAAGAAGAATATTTCTGTCCTCCAGGTATAGGGAGGGTATCTCTTCAGTAAGTGTCTTGTGACCTGCTTCTGGAGAAATTCAGAAAATCCTTTTTAGGGTTTATCACTTGCTTCAGGAAAGAATGGCTTGGGGAAGGTAAAAATGACTTTTTGGCTTCTGATATTTTTTCAAATGCCAAGGTGCCATATTTTTGGGGTAGGTTCTCCTGAACCCCATCATCTTTAAGAGGCAGGACTATCTCTGTTGATTTTTCTCTATGGAAAGCATTAGGAACCCCACTGTTTTATCTCCTTCATTAATTCATTCAATTCTAATTGGAGATCTACATCATACAAGGTACTACGCCAAGGGCTTAAAAAAAAAAAAAAAGTGCCAGGAGGAACTGCAAATGTTTTAGTGAACCGATGCTGAATCATACTCTGACACATAGTAGGTATTCAATAAATATTAGTTAAAGAAGTATAATTTAAAGATTTTCTCTATCTAATCTTACTTTTTACAGATCAATTTAACCTTCCCAGGTATTTGCCTTCCCAGATAGCCCAGGAAATATAAAAGGAAAGCAGATGTACTGTCATACAATGTATAGCTTACCTATATTGACCCATGCACAAGATGAAACACAAAAGATACTGATATTTCTAAATGCAGAGGAATTTTGTATTCTTTCAATGTAAGTTTTGGTTTAAAATTAATCAGACACACCAATTAACAGGGCTAAATCTACCTATAGATTATTTTCTGTTGATCTAGTGACCATGATATTCAGTATTCTTTTTTATTCCTATCAAATTTGTTCACATTTAAAAAAAATTAATGTTTACTTTTTGTGGGTACTTGATAGTATATATTTATATAGGACATGAGATGTTTTGATATATGTGTTCAATGTGTAATAATCACATCATGGAAAATATTCATCCCCTCAAGCATTTATCCTTTTCGTTATAAACAATCAAATTATACTGTTTTAGTTATTTTAAAATGTCTAATTAAATTATTATTGACTATAGTCACTCTGTTGTGCTATGAAATACTAGGTCTTATTCATCTTTCTAACATTTTTGTATGCTTTTAGTTATTTTAAAATGCACAATTGAATTATTATTCACTATGGTCACTCTGTTGTGCTGTGAAATAGTAGGTCATATTCATTCTAACTAATTTTTGGTGTCAGTTATACTCTTTTAGTTATTTAAAACTGTGCAATTAAATTATTATTGACTGTAGTCAATCTGTTGTGCTATGAAATACTAGCTCTTATTTATTCTTTCAATTTTTTTTGTACCCACTAACCATTTCCACTTCTCCCCAACTTTTTCCCACTACCCCTCCCAGCCTTTGGTAACCATTCTTCTACTCTCTAGCTCCATAAGTTTAATTGTTCTGATTTTTAGTTTCCACAAATAAGTGAGAAGATGCAAAGTTTGTCTTTCTGTTCTTGACTTATTTTACTTAACATAATGACCTCCAGTTCCATTCATGTTGTTGCATATGACAAGATCTCATTCTTTTGTATGACTGCATAGTACTCGATTGTGAATATGTCCCACATTTTCTTTATCCATTCATTGGTTGATGAACAATTTTGTTGTTTCCAAATCCTGGCAATTTTGAACAGTGCTGCAACAAACATGGGAGTGCAAATATCTCTTAGATATACTGATTTTCTTTCTTTTGGGTGTATACTTAGCAGTGGCATTCCTAGATTGGATGGTATGTCTATTTTTGTCTTTTTTGAGGAATCTCCAAACTCCCCTCCATATTGGTTTTACTCATTTATATTCTCACCAAGAGTGTACAAGGCTTCCCTTTTCTCCACACTCTCTCCAGTATTAGTTATTGCCTATGTTTCGATAAAAGGCATTTTAACTGGGGTGAGAAAATATCTCATTGCAGTTTTGATTTGCATTTATCTGCTAATGATGTTGAGCATCTTTTCATATGCTCATTTTCCATTTGTATGTCTTCTTTTGAGAAATGTCTATTCAAATCTTTTGCCCATTTAAAAATTAGATTATTAGATATTTTTCCTATAAAGTCATTTGAGTTTCTTATATATTCTGATTATTATTCTCTTGCAGATATATAGTTTGCAAATATTTTATCCTATTCTGTGGGTTATCACTTCACTTAGTTGATTGTATCCTTTGCTGTGCAGAAGTATTTTGTGTTAATATGATCTCATTTGTTTATTTTTGCTTTGGTTGCCTGTGGTTTGTGGGGTGTTACTCAAGAAATTTTTGACCAATATCTTGCAGAGTTTCTCCAATGTTTTCTTGTAGTGGTTTCATAGTTTAGCAAGGTCTTAGATTTAAGTCTTTAGATCGACATCTTCAATTTAAGTCTTTAATCCATTTTGATTTGATTTTTGTATGTGACAAGAGATAGAGGTCCAATTTCATTCTTCTGTACATGGATATTAAGTTTTCCTAGCACCATTTATTGAAGAGAATGTTGTTTCCCCAATGTATGTTCTTGACACCTTTATAAAAAATGAGTTCAGTGAAAGTGTTTGGACTTGTTTGTGGGTTCTCTATTCCATTCCATTAGTCTATGTGTCTGTTTTTAATCAATTTTCATGCTGTTTTAATTACTATAGCTATATAGTATTATTTGAAGTCAAGTAAAGTGATTCCTTCAGTTTTGTTCTTTCTGCTCAAGATAGCTTTGGCTTAGGGATATGGATGCAGCTGGAAGCCATCATTCTCAGCAAACTGTCGCAAGAACAGAAAACCAAATACCGCATGTTCTCACTCGTAGGTGGGAATTGAACAATGAGATCACTTGGACACAGGAAGGGGAACATCACACACCGGGGCCTATTGTGGGGAGGGGGTAGGGGGCAGGGATAGCATTAGGAGATATATTTAATGTAAATTACGAGTTAATGGGTACAGCACATCAACATGGCACATGTATACATATGTAACAAACCTGCATGTTGTGCACATGTACCCTAGAACTTAAAGTATAATAAATAAATAAATAAATAAATAAATAAATAAATAAAAAGATAGCTTTGGCTATGCTAGGACTTTTGTGGTTCCATTTAAACTTTAGGATCGTTTTTCTATTTCTATGAATAATGTCATTGGTATTTTCACAGGGATTGCATTGAATCTGTAGATTGCTTTGGGCAGTATGGAAATTTTAATAGTATTGATTCTTCCAATCCATGAACATGAAATATCTTTCTGTTTTGTGTGCGTACGTGTGTTCTTCAATATCTTTTTTTTTTTAATTTAAAAATTTTTTTTTTATTTATTTTTGAGACGGAATCTTGCTCCGTCACCCCGGCTGGAGTGTAGTGGTGCTATCTTGGCTCACTGCAAGCTCTGCCTCCCGGGTTCATGCCGTTCTCCTGCCTCAGCCTCCCGAGTAGCTAGGACTACAGGCACCCACCACCACGCCCAGCTAATTTTTTGTATTTTTAGTAGAGACGGGGTTTCACCATGTTAGCCAGGATGGTCTCTGTCTCCTGACCTAGTGATCCGCTCGCCTCGACCTCCCAAAGTGCTGGGATTACAGGCGTGAGCCACTGTGCCGCTTCAATTTCTTTTATCAGTGTTTTACAGATTTCATTGAAGAATTCTTTTATTTTGTTAAGTCCTAGACATTTTATTTCATTTATGGATATTGTAAGTGGGATTCCTCTTTTGATTTCTTTTTCAGATTATCCAGTGTTGGCATATAGAGATGCTACTAATTTTTGTATGTTGATTTTGTATTCTGCCACTTTATTGAATTGTTTATCAGTTCTAATAGTTTTTGTGTGCGTAGAGTCTTTTGATTTTTCCAAATATAAGATCCTATATTCTGCAAAGAAGGATAATTTGTTTTCTTTCTAATTTGGGTGCTCTTTATTACTTTCTATTGTCTGCCTGCTCAACCTAGGACTTCTAGTGCTATGTTGAATAACAGTGGTGAAAGTTAGTATCCTTATTGTGTTCCACATCTTAGAGGAAGGGCTTTCAGTTTTCTTTTATTCAGTGTGATACTAGCTGTATGTTTTTCATATATGAGTTTTTATTATGTTGAGGCATGTTCCTTCTACATGCAGTTTTTTTGAGAGTTTTTATGATGAAAGGATGTTAAATTTTGTCAAATGTTTTTTAGCATCAATTGATATGATCATATGGTTTTTGTCCTTCATTCTGTTGATATGATGTACCACATTTATTGATTCATGTAAATTGAACCAATCTTGCATTTCTGGGCTAAGTCCCCTTGGTCACCCTAAATTATCTTTTTAATGAATTGTTTAATTCATGTTGCCAGTGTTTTGCTGAGAGTTTTTGCATCAATATTCATGAGAGATTGGCCTGTAGTTTTCTTTTCTTTATATGGTCTGGTTTTGGTATCAGGGTAATACTGGGCTTGTAGAATGCATTTGGAAGTATCCCCTCCTTCTATATTTTTTGGAAAAGTTTGTGTAGAATTGACATTATTTCTTCCATAAATATTTGGTGGAATTCAGCATTGAAGCCATTGAGACCTGGGCTTTTCTTAGCTAGGAGACCTTTTTTTTTTCTTTATTTCTTTTAAAAACCAAAAAACCAAAAAATGAAATACATGTACAGAACCTGCAGGTTTGATACATAGGTATATGTGTGCCAGAGTGGTTTGCTGTACCTATTGACCCATCCTCTAAGTTCCCTCCCCTCACCCCTGACATCCCAACAGGCCCTGGTGTGTGCTGCTTCCCTCTCTGTGTCCATGTGTTATCAATGTTCAACTCCTACTTATGAGTGAGAACAGGTGGTGTTTGTTTTTTTGTTCTTGTGTTAGTTTAGTCAGGATGATAGCTTCCAGCTTCACCCATGTCCCTGCAAAGAATGTGATCTCATTCTTTTTTATGGCTGCATAGTATTCCATGGTGTATATGTACCACATTTTCTTTATCCATTCTATCATTGATGGACATTTCGGTTAGTTCCATGTCTTTGCTATTGTAAATAGTGTTGAATATACATACCTGTGCATGTGTCTTTATAGTAGAATGATTTATATTCCTTCTACTATATAAATCATTCCTGTAGTAGAATGATTTATATGATAGAATGATTTATAATGCCAGAAACGGGATTGTTGGGTCCAGTGATATTTCTGGTTCTACATCCTTGAGGAATTGCCATACCGTTTTTCACAATGTTGAACTCACACTCCCATCAACAGTGTAAAAGCATTCCTGTTTCTCCACGGCCTCGCCAACATCTATTGTTTCCTCTCCTGACTTTTAATGATCGCCATTCTAACTGGTGTATCTTATTGTGGTTTTGATTTGCACTTCTCTGGTGATCAGTGATATTGAGCTTTTTTAAAAAATGTTTGTTGGTCATGTAAATGTCTTCTTTTGAGAAGTGTCTGTTCTATCATTTGCCCAATTTTTGATGGGGTTGTTTGTTTTTTCTTGTAAATATGTTTAAGTTCCTTGTAAAGTCTGGATATTAGGCCTTTGCAGATGGGTAGATTGCAAAATTTTTCTCCCATTCTGTAGTTTGCCTGTTCACTCTGAGGATAGTTTCTTTTGCTGTGTAGAAGCTCTTTAGTTTAGTTAGATCCCATTTGTCAATTTTGGCTTTTGTTGCAATTGCTTTTGGTGTTTTTGTCGTGAAGTCTTTGCCCGTGCCTATATCCTGAAAAATATTGCCTAGGTTTTCTTCTAGAGTTTATATGGTTTTGAGTATTACATTTAAGTCTTTAATCCCTCTTGAGTTAATTTTTGTATAAGGTGTAAGGAAGTGGTCCAATTTCATTTTTCTGCCTATGGCTAGCCAGTTTTCCCAGCATCATTTACTGAATAGGCAATCCTTTCCCTATTGCTTGTTTCTGTCAGTTTCATTGAAGATTGGATGGTTATAGATATGTGGTGTTATTTCTGCACTCTCTGTTCTGTTCCGTTGGTCTATATGTCTGTTTTGTACCAGTACCATGCTGTTTTGGTTGCTGTAACCTTGTAGTATAGTTTGATGTCAGGTAGTGTGATGCCTCTAGCTTTGATTGTTTAGGATTGTTCTAGCTATATGGGGTCTTCTTTGATTTCATATGAAATTTAAACTAGTTTTTTTCTAATTCAGTGAAGACTGTCAATGGTAGTTTGATGGGAATAGCATTGAATGTATAAATTACTTTGGACACTATGGCCATTTTCATGATATTGATTCTTCCTATCCATGAGGATGGAATGTTTTTCCATTTGTTTGTGTCCTCTCTTGTTTCCTTGAGCAGTGGTTTGTAGTTCTTGAAGAGATCTTTCACATCCCTTGTTAGCTTTATTCCTAGGTATTTTATTTTCTTTGTAGCTATTGTGAATGGGCGTACACTCATGATTTGGCTCTCTGTTTGTCTATTATTGGTGTATAAGAATGATTGTGATTTTTGCACATTGATTTTTGTATCCTGAGACTTTGCTGAAGTTTCTTATCAGCTTAAGTAGATTTTGGACTGAGATGATGGGGCTTTCTAAATACACAATTATGTCATCTGCAAGCAGAGACAACGTGACTTCATCTATTCCTATCTGAATACCCTTTATTTCTTTCTCTCACCTGATTTCCCTGGCCAGAACTTCCAATGTTATGTTGAGTAGTAATGGGGAGAGAGGGCATCCTTGTATTGTACCCATTTTCAAAGGGAATGCTTCTAGCTTTTGCCCATTCAATATGATATTGGCTGTGTGTTTGTCATAAATAGCTCTTATTATCTTGAGATATGTTCAATCAATACCTAATTTATTGAGAATTTTTAACATGAAAGGATGTTGAATTCTATCAAAAACCTTTCCTGCATCTATTGAGATAATCATGTGGTTTTTGTCATTGGTTCTGTTTATGTGATGGGTTATAGCTACTGATTTGTGTATGTTGAACCAGTCTTACATCCCAGGGATGAAGCCAACTTGATCATGGTGGATATTTTTTGATATGCTGCTGGATTTAGTTTGGCAGTATTTTATTGAGGATTTTTGCATCGATGTTCATCAGGGATATTGGCCTGAAATTTTCTTTTTTTGTTGTGTCTCTTCCTAGTATTGGTATCAGGATGATGCTGGCTTCATAAAATGAGTTAGGGAGGAGTCTCCCCTTTTCTATTGTTTGGAATAGTTTCAGAAGGAATGTTACCAGGTCCTCTTTCTATTTCTGGTAGAATTCAGCTGTGAATCCATCTGGTCCTGGGCAGTTTTTGTTTGATAGGCTATTAATTACTGCCTCAATTTCAGAACTTGTTATTGGTCTATTCAGGGATTCAACTTCTCCCTGGTTTAGTCTTGGTAGGGTTTATGCATCCAGGAATTTATCCATTTCTTCTGGATTTTCTAGTTTATTTGCATAGAGGTGTTTATAGTATTCTCTGATGGTAGTTTGTATTTCTTTGGGGTCAGTGGTGATATCCCCTTTATCATTTTTTATTG
Source organism: Chlorocebus sabaeus (assembly GCF_047675955.1). Classification (NCBI taxonomy): domain Eukaryota; kingdom Metazoa; phylum Chordata; class Mammalia; order Primates; family Cercopithecidae; genus Chlorocebus; species Chlorocebus sabaeus. The sequence continues at coordinate 83,381,375 of NC_132926.1, forward strand.
TGTTTATTTGATTATTCTCTCTCTTCTTTTTTATTAGTGTAGCTAGCAGTCTATCTGTTTTATTAACTTTTTTAAAAAAACAGCTCCTGGATTCATTAATTTTTTGGAGGGTTTCTCATGTCACTATCTCCTTCAGTTCTTTTCTAATCTTATTTATTGTCTTCTGCTAGCTTTTGGATTAGTTTGTTCTTGTCTCTCTAGATCTTTTAATTATGATATTAAGGTGTTGATTTGAGATCTTTCTAGCTTTCTGATATGGCATTTAGTGCTATAAATTTCCCTCTTAACACTGCTTTAGCTGTGTCCCAGAGATTCTGGTATGTTGTTTCTGTGTTCTCATTGGTTTCAAAGAATTTCTTGATTTCTGCCTTAATTTCATTATTTTCCCCGGAGTCATTCAGGAGTAGGTTGTTAAATTTCCATGAAATTGTGTGGTTTTGATTGAGTTTCTTGATCCTGAGTTCTAATTTGCTTGCACTGTGTTCTGAGAAGCTGTTTGTTATGATTTCCATTCTTTTGCAATTGCTGAGCAGTGTTTTACTTCCAATGATGTGGTTGATTTTAGAATAACTGCCATATAGCACTGAGAAGAATGGTATATTCTGTTGATTTAGGGTAGAGAGTTCTGTAGATGTCTAATGGGTCCACTTGATCCAGAGCTGAGTTCAAGTCCTGAATATCCTTGTTAATTTTCTGTCTCATTGATCTGTCTAATACTGACAATGGAGTGTTAAAATCTCTCATTATTATTGTGTGGGAGTCTAAGTTTCTTTGTAGGTCTCTAAGAACTTGTTTTATGAATCTGGGTGCTCCTGTATTGGGTGAATATATATTCAGAACAGTTATCTCTTCTTGTTGAATTAATCCCTTTACCATTGTGTAGTGCCCTTTTTTGTCTTTTTTGATCTTTGTTGGTTTAAAGTCTGTTTTGTCAGAGACTATGATTGCAACCCCTGCCTTTTTTTGCTTTCCATTTGCTTGGTAAATTTTTCTCCATACCTTTATTTTGAGCCTGTGTATGTCTTTGCACATAAATCGGGTTTCCTGAATACAGCCCACCAATGGGTCTTGACTCTTTATCTAATTTACCAGTCTGTCTTTTAATTGGAGCATTCAGCCCATTTACATTTAAGGTTAATATTGTTATGTCTGAGTTTGATCTGGTCATCGTGATACTATTTGGTTATTTTGCACACTAGTTGATGCAGTTTCTTTGTAGTGTCATTGGTCTTTATATTTTGGTGTGTTTTTGCAGTGGCTGGTACTGGTTTTTCCTTTCCACACTTAGTGCTTCTTTCATGAGCTCTTGAAGGGTAGGTGGTAAGGAAATCCCTCAGGATTTGCTTGTCTTGAAAGGATTTTATTTCTCCTTCACTTATGAAACCTAGTTTGGCTGGATATTTGGCTGGAAATTCTGGGTTGAAAATTCTTTTCTTTAAGAACGTTGAATATTGGCCCTTAATCTTTTCTGGCTTATAGAGTTTCTGCTGAGAGGTCCACTGTTAGTCTGATGGGCTTCCCTTTGTATGTGACCTAGCCTTTCTCTCTGGCTGACAGTTTTTCTTTCATTTTGACCTTGGAAAATCTAATGATTATGTGTTTTGGGGTTGATCTTCTCATGGAGTAACTTAATAGTGTTTTCTGTATTTCCTGAATTTGCATGTTGGCCTGTCTTACTAGGTTGGGGAAGTTCTCCTGGATAATACCCTGAAGTGTGTTTTCCAGCTTATTTCCATTCTCTCTGTCTCCTTCAGGTACTCCAATCAATCATAGGTTTGGTCTTTTTATGAAGTCTTATATTTCTTGGAGGCTTTATTTATTCCTTTTCATTCTTTTTTCTCTATTCTTGTCTTCATGTCTTATTTCAGCAAGGTGGTCTTCAAACTCTGATATCCTTTCTTCCACTTGGTCAAATTGGGTTTTGATACTTGTGTATGCTTCATGAAGTTCTCATGCTGTGTATTTTAGCTCCATCAGGTCATTTATCTTCCTCTCTAAACTGGTTATCCTATTTAGCAATTCCTGTAACTTTTATCAAGGTTCTTAACTTCTTTGCATTGGGTTAGAACATGCTCCTTCAGCTCATCATAGTTTTTTTTATTATCCATCTTCTGAAGACTACCTCTGTGAATTCGTCCATCTGATCCTCTGCCCTGTTATGCGTACTTGATGGAGAGACATTGTGATCATTTGGAGAAGAGGCACTCTGGCCTTTTGGGTTTTCAGCATTTTTTCATTGATTCTTTCTCATCTTCTTGAGTTTGTCTAGTTTCGGTCTTTGAGGCTACTGACCCCTGGATAGGGTTTTTGTGGGGGTCGTTTTTGTTGTTGTTGATGCTGTTGTTGTTGATTTTTGTTTGTTTGTTTTTCTTTCAACAGTCAGGTCCCTCTTCTGTAGGGCTGCTGCAGTTTGCTGAGGGTTCACTTCAAACCCTATTCATCTGATTTGCTCCTGTGCCTAGAGATGTCACTCAAGATGGTTGGAGAGCAGCAAAGATGGGTGCTTGCTCCTTCTTCTGGGACTTGTGACCTTTAGGACAACCAACCTGATGCCAGTAGGATTGCTTCTGTATAGGGTGTCTGACAACCCCTATTGGAGCTTCTTACCCTTTTGGGTGGCATGGGGAGCAGGAATCATCTAATGAAGCACTTTGTCCCTTGGTGGAGAAGGTGTGTTTTGCTGGGGGGAATCCCACTCATCTGGGCTGCCTGGATTCCTCAGAACTACCAGGAGGAAAGGCTAAGTCTGCTGGTCCACAGAGACTGCAACCACCACCCCTCCCTCTAGGGGCTCAAGTCAAGGGAGATTTAAATTCTGTTCCTGAGCCTCTGGCTGGAGTTACTGGAGATCCTACAGGGAATCTCTGTCCACTAAGGAAGGATGGGTCAGAATTATACCTGAATAGGCACTCTGGTCACAGACTGCCACAGCTGGTGCATTGGCTGTGGGGACAAGTCTTGGGACCAAGTTGTCCAGCCTCCCTGATTCCAGCAGGGGAAAAGTGCAGCCTGGTGCTATAGATATGGGTGCCACCCTTCTCTGGCTCAAGGAGCTTAGCGTGTTAGGCAGTAGCATGTTAGTGTGTTACTCCCAGTGCTAGCTGCCGTCCCTCCCCCAGGGAGCACAAATGGCTTAGATAGCAGGCAGCCACAGCCAGTGGCTTGGTTGTGGTCATCCCTCCCCCTGGGAGTTCGGTAGGCTTAAGCAGATTTCAGCCGACAGGCTATAAGAATCTGCGTGTTCCAGGGTTGGGATGCTAGGTCCTGGTGACGTGGTTATGTGAGTGGGACCTTCCAATCCCTGGGTTGCACAGTTCTGTGGAAAAAGCACAGTTCCCCCAGCTAGGTAGTGTGCTAACTCACCACCTCCCTTGGCTGGGGGTGGGAGATCATCTTCACTGTATGGTTCTCAGATGGGCTGCTACACCACACTGCTCTTCCTTCTCTCCATGGGTCATGCCAGCCTTCTATTCAATTTTGATGAGAAAACCTGTATACCTTTGTTGCAAGTGAAGGAGTCACATACTTATTATGGTGTTTTTCAAGGAAAGCCTCCAAACGGGACTACTTTTTGTTGGCCACCTTGGCCCTACCCCAGGGAGACATTTCATTACAGTGTTGATCTTGTTACTTGTTATTAGTCTTGAGTTACTTTTTGCGTAAGGTGTAAGAAAAGGGTCCAGTTTCAATTTTCTGCATATGGCCATTCTCCCAGCTTCATTTGTTAAATATGGAATCTTTTCCCCACTGCTGTTTCTGTCAGGTTTGTTGAAGGTCAGACAGTTGTAGATGGGGGTGTCTGATTTCTAAGTTCTCTACTCTTTTCCATTGGTCTGTGTGTCTGTTTTTATACCAGTATCATGCTGTTTTAGTTACCACAGCCTTGCAGTATAGTTTGAAGTTAGATAGCATGATGTCTCCAGCTTTGTCCCTTTTCCTTAGGATTGTCTTGGCTATATGAACTCTCTTTTTTTTTTTTTTTTTAAATTTATTTATTATTATTATACTTTAAGTTGTAGGGTACATGTGCATAACGTGCAGGTTTGTTACATATGTATACTTGTGCCATGTTGGTGTGCTGCACCCATCAACTCGTCATTTACATCAGGTATAACTCCCAATGCAATCCCTCCCCCCTCCCCCCCTCCCCATGATAGGCCCCGGTGTGTGATGTTCCCCTTCCCGAGTCCAAGTGATCTCATTGATGAACTCTCTTTTGGTTCCATATGAACTTAAAAGCAACTTTTTCTAATTTTGTGAAGAATGTCAATGGTATTTAATGAGAATAGCATTGAATCTATAAATCACTTTGGGCAATATGGCCATTTTCATGATATTGATTCTTCTTATTCATGAGCATGGAATTTTTTTTATTTGTTTTTTGTCCTCTCTGATTTTCTTGAGCAGTGGTTTCATCCCAGAGGGCATTGACCTAATACCAGCAGGAACAGTACTGTGTAATGTTTTTGGTGACCCCTGTTGGGGAGTCTCACCCAGCCAGGAGGCACAGGATCAGGGACCTGCTTAACAAAGCACTCTGGCTGCCTCTTTGTGGAAAGAGTGTGCTGCGCTGGGGGGAATCCCATTCATCTGGACTGCCCAGATTCCTCATAGTCAGCAAGGGAAAAGATCAAGTTCGTTGATCCATGGAGACTGTGGCCACCCTTGCCCCCAGGGGCTCCATCCCAGGGACATCAGCATTCTCTTTGTAAACCCCTGGCTGGGGTTGCTGAAATTCCCACAGGGAGGCTCTACCTGGTGAGGAGAAATGAGTACGGGTCTGGCCTAAAGAGATAATCTCTCCACAATCTACCACAGCTGCTGTGCTGCATTGTGGGGATTCCTCCTTGGTCCAAACCACCTAGTCTCCCTAGTACCAGCAGGTGAGAATGGCAGACTGGAGCTTCAGTGATGGTAGCCACCCCTCCTTCTGGGAGCTCAGTCCTCTTAGGCAGCAGGCAGCAGCAGTGATGGTGACTGCCCTTCCCTCCAGGAACTCGGTAGTCTTAGGCAGTCTCCAGCTAAGCAGCCACTGAGAATCTTCATAACTCTGTGGGCTTACGAGGGGATCTCCTGATTCGTGGGTTGCATGGATCCATGGAAAAACTGTGGTTTCCCAGGTGGGGTAGCACAATCACTCACTACCTCCCTTGGCTGGGAGTGGGAGCTCTCCTTGCACTGTGCAGCTCCTGGGTATGCTGTTGCTCCATCCTGCTTTTCCTCACTCTCCATGGGTCATGCCAGCTGCGTAGTCAGTCCCAGCAAGAGAACCTGGATACCTTAGTTGCTGCAGGATTCATTTACTGTTTTCATTCTTCTTGGTAGGCACCTCTGACCAGAGCTGTTTCTAGTCAGCCATCTTGGCCCCTCCTTTTCCTGGATGGTTTTGATGCTTGTAGATGTTCATCAGTGTTGGGGCATCATTAAAGAGTTAGGCATTTATTGTAGTTTTGCAGTCTGGGCTTGCATTTTTAGGAAGGCTTTCCAGGTATTTGAAGGAACTTAGGCTATCCAATAATGCTGTGGTTCTTATAGACTTGTAGAAATACTGCCTTAGTCTTGAATAAGATCTGGATGAGTTCTCTGGATTACCAAGTATATATTCTTGTTCTTTTCCTTTACTTTCTCCCCAAAAAACAGAGTCTCTCTCTCCTCTTTCTCTCTCTCTCTCTCTCTCTCTCTCTGTTCTGAGCTGCCTGGAACTAGGTGTGGATGGACTCAAGCATTCCTGTGGCTATAACCACCAGAACTGTGCTGATTTAGACCTGAAGCCAGTACAGAACTGGATGTCATCCATGGACTGCTATAACCACTACATGGCTACCACCTATGTTCACTCAAGGCCCTAGGGCTCTATGACCAGCATGTGGTGAAGCCAGCCAGATATTAATCCCTTCCTTTAGAGTGGCAAGTTCCCCCATGGCCCCTGTGGGTCCAGAGATGCTATCTGGGAGCCAGAGATTGGAGTAAACAATGTTAGCAATTTACCTGATGTTCTATTCTACTGTGGCTAAGCTGGCATTCAAACTACAAGACAAATTCCTTCTTGCTCTTCCCTCTACTCACTGGCAGAGAAAGCTCTCTCTGCATCCACCATCACTACCAGCTCACACAGGGCTTCTGCCTGGCCACCACTGATGTTTACTTAAAGCCCAAGGGCTCTTCCGTCAGCCTGTGGTGAACACTGCAGGGCCCAGGTCTCACTCTTTAGGGCAATTGCCCCCTCCTTTGGTCCAGCGCAGGTCCAAAATTGATTTCCAAGTGCCTCGGCTTGGACTTGGGGACGTCAGGTGTCTGCTTGTTGCTTTACCCCAGTGTGGCCGAGCTGGTACCTATGGTGGAAGACAAAGTCCTCTTTCCTTCTCCCTCTACTTTTCTCTAAAAGGGAAATTTCACCATAGCCACCATGGGAATATGCTGGGACACACCTGAAGCCAGCATGTCTCAGAGCCCAAGACCCATGCTGTATTAACTGAGTATCATTGTTGGTTATCTGGGGCCAAGGAATCTTTTGTTTTGTTTTTTTCTTTCTTTCTTTTTTTTTTTTTTTTTTTTTTGATGGAGTCTTGCTCTGCTGCCCAGGCTGGAGTACAGTGGCGTGATCTTGGCTCACTGCAACCTCCACCTCCTGGGTTCAAGTGATTTTTCTGCCTCAGGATCTGGAGTAACTGGGATTACAGGCATGCACCACCAAGCCCAGCTAATATTTTCTTTTTTTTTTTTTTTTTTGTATTTTTAATAGAAACGAGGTTTCACCATGTTGGTCAGCTGGTCTCAAACTCCTAACCTCGTGATCCACCCACCTTGGCCTCCCAAAAGCTGGGATTACATCATGAGCCACCATGCCCAGCCCAAGAACTCTTTAACTCACATGCAATGAATCCTGCCAGGATTGGGTCCTTCCATTCAAGGCAGTACATTTTCTTTTGGCCCAGGGTGTGTCAAGAAATGAGATAGGGCATGGAATGGGGACCTTATGACTCTGTCCCATGCCCTATCCTACTGTGGCTGTGCTCATGTCCAGGATGTCAGGTGAAGTCTGTTGTACTCTTCACTCCTCTCCTCAAGCAGGAGGAAGGGGTCACTTTTGTTGCTGTCAGCTGCATGGCCTGAAGTTGGAGAAGGCATGGTGAAAGCATTCCCTTGGCCAACTTGACTGGTGTCTCCCTAGGTCACATGCCGTCCTAATCCACTGTCTCTAAGCCCAGGCCAGCCCCAGGAGTTGCCTGATTTCCTTCAATTATATTGCTGTTATTTTTTATAAAGAATATTATATTGCATTTAATTATTATTGTAAGGGGGGAAATGTGTCACATTCTATCCTAGAACATTTTATGGAATTGGCTTTCCTTTGGCAAGGCTCTAAGAACACCTTATTTTCCCACTAATTCTTCTAAAACTGCCCCCATTAACACTCAGATAATATGTAAGCAAGTGGCAAAGAGCTAAAAACACCAGGGTAAATAAAATCCATCTCAAGCCAAAAACAACAACAAAAAAGAAATTGCAGTCCTTATGTCCTAGACTGCCTCTTAAGTTTACCTAGAACCCTAGATCACTTTGACCAGTGGTGGAGAGGCCTGTTGAGAAACTCAAGTTCTGACTACTTGCATGGTCAATTTTCCTCTAGTGAGGTCTCATTAAAATGCTCTCTTCATGCATGGGTATTGGCTGAGCCCACCACAGCTTTGGTCTCTGCTGTGACAGGGCACCACTGAGTTCAATGTAGACTCATAATTGCTGCACTTTCCTTCTCCCAAGCGCAAAGAATTCTCCATGCTGTATGGCTGCTGCTAGTGGATAGGGGAGGGGTGGTGGAAGCACTCCCTTAGCTGCACCAGCTGGCATCTCAGTTGATTGTGTGTCCCTTCAGTCCACTGGCTCTGAACCGATATCAACACTAGGACCTGCCTAGGATTTGCAGTCCTTATGGCCTAGATTGCCCCTCAAGTTCACTTAGGGTTCCAGAGCACTTTAGCCATGTAGATGACAAAGCTTGCTGGACTTCAGGCTCTGACCATTGGGGTGGACGATTTCCCTCTGGCTAGGGCTCGTCCAAATGCTCCCTTGGTGGGCAAGTGTCGGCAGGGTACAACCCAGTTCTGTTTTCTGCTGTGACATGGTACACTGATTTCAATGTAAAGTTCCCCAGGTGCTGTGTTCTCCCTCTCCCATGTACACAGATTCTCTGTGCTGCATGGCCACTGTGGGGAAGGGTATGGATGAGAAGAGGTGGCATTAACTGTTTAAGACTGCCTGTCCGCTGGGCGCGGTGGCTCACGCTTGTAATCCCAGCACTTTGGGAGGCCAAGACAGGAAGATCATTTGAGGTCAGGAGTTTGAGACCAGCCTGACCAACATGGTGAAACCTTGTCTACTAAAAATACAAAAAAAAAAAAAAAAAAAAAAAAAAAAAAAAAATTAGCCGGGCATAGTGGTGCATGCCTGTAATCCCAGCTTCTCTGGAGGCTGAGGCAGGATAATCGCTTGAACTCGGGAGGTGGAGGTTGCAATGAGCTGAGATCGTGCCATTATATTCCAGCCTGAGCAACAAGAGTGAAATTCCATCTCAAATTAAAAAAAAAAAAAAAAAAAAGGCCGTCTTTCCTACTGCCTTTCAGTGCCTTTTTCATCTATATGAAGTTAAAACCAGGTACTATGAGTGCTCATGTGATTTTTGGTTCTTGTGATGGTGCTTTCTGTCTGTAGTTAGTTGTTAAAATTGGGTGTTCTTATGGGGCTTGGTTGGTAGGGGGAACAAACGATGTAGGCTTCTATCCAGCCATCTTGCTCCACCTTCCTCTTGATCACATTTTAAAAGTTTCTGCTAAAATGTTAACTTCTTCTCAGAGAAGACTTCTCTTAACACCCAGTCTACCAAAGCCCTCTTAACTTCATTGATGCATTCTAACACTTCATTATGATTTTCCTTCATAAACATTTGTAAGAAACTGAACTTATATGGATATTATAAATTTGTTTTTTCTTAGTGTATTTGAAATCTCTAGTATCTAGAACAGTAGCTGGTGCATAGTAGGTGCTCAATAAATTGTTAATAAATTAATATTGTATAATTTAAAAAGTATTCCACAAGAATGTTAATTAGAATCAGCTTTAAAAACACCCTTTTGGTTTGGAGGTCTGATCCAACATGCTTTTCTTATGGTAGAAATTAATTGAATAAAGTTTCGTTTGTTCATTTTTGGGACAGGTTCTTGCTGTCACCCAGGCTGGAGTGCAGTGGCATGATTATAGCTCACTGCAGCCCTGAACTCCTGGGCTCAAGCAATCCTCCCACCTCAGCTCCTAAGTAGCTAGGACTACAAGTGTATGTCACCACACCCAGCTATTTTTAATTTTTGTGTGGGGACAGAGTCTCGCTGTGTTACCTAGACTGATCTGGAACTCTTGGCCTTAAGTGATCCTGCTGCCTCAACCTCCAAAAGTATTGCTATTACAGTTATGAGCCACAGCACCTGACCAGGTAAAATTTTTAGACATGTTTCTAAAACTTTTGTTTTATACATTTCAGTTAGGATTACATATTATTCTTTAAACTGCTTGAACTCAAGAAGGTGCAAACATAACACATTGTAGTTTTTTCCCCCAATCTTTTTCTTTCATCATGATCTGTTGGGTTTCCTTTCTTATCTTAGGCAGATCTCATAGTTTTCTTATAATTTTCAATAATTAAGATATGCCAGTGTAGTCAGTTTAAACCTGCATTCCTCCATTTTTCTCCCTATTTGAGCAGGTCAGGACTGGCTTCCACAAACCTATAGGGAGTTTCAAGCTTTTCTTTCATTTCACACCTCAGAGTAGGGGCAAAACTATTTTTAAATTTCCCTCTTCCTCTCTTTTCTATTTGTACCTTTCTGGAATTGGATTTAATTAAAAAAATGGCAAAGTCAACTTCTGTACAAACAGACTCTCCTTCCTTGATTGTTGCTACCCTTCTGGATTACACTGGTTGGTCAATGGAACCCTTGAGGAGCAGACAATACAAGTGTTGGCTTTCTCTTGGAGCACAATTGTTAGCTCTTCAGGGAAGTCTGTGTTTTTGTTTTATTTTTTCCTTATATTTGCAGAAGAGTTATTTAAAAACTTAGTCACAGTAAAAATGTTTACAGCATACATGACCAGTGGTTGTTGAGTATTCTCATACTCTGCTTGATGGGCAAAAAGGGGTTTAGCATTTCTGATGTCATATTGGCAATTAGCTTCAAAAGACTCATGAATATGTAGAGCCTTTGAGAAATTCTACTTCTCTAAGTTTGTAGGCAATCAGCTTTAAAAGACACATGAATTTGACTGAGAAATTCTACCTCTGTAAAATTATTCCCCTCCCAAATAAGTCAGAAACATATGAAAATATGCATGCATATAGAGACTATTACTGTGTTTTTAATAGGAAACATTTGTAAATGAGATATAATGAGGTATGAGGTATTGTCATTATACCTCATTTACAAATGTTTGCTATTAAAAACATAGTAATAATATCTATATACATACATAAATTGTAGAGAATTACACAATGAATGAAATATTATAAAGCTTTTAAAATGGTAACTGACATTTACTGAACATTTACTACGTGCTAGGCATTCTTATAACTTCTTTATATATATTGACTCATTTAATCTTTGCTACAACCCTATAAGATAGATACTATTATAATAATCATTCTATATGTGAGGAAATTGAGGGTCAAGGTGTTTAATGATCTTGCACAAGATCACACAATTGGTCAGTAAGACTGGGGTTCAAACTTAAGTAGTCTGATTCCAGAACTTATGTTCAAATACTATGAAGTACAACTTCTCCAATATAAGTAATAAGGTAATTGTATATTTATTTGCAAACATACACATATTTCAGATATAAAGTTGAGTAATAAAAAGAAATAGTACAATATACATGGAATGAAACAAGTTTTGAAAGATGTATAGATAGATATAAATATATAGCTATACCTGTTATACATATTTACAAAAAATTCTTGAATGTATTGGAGTTATATAGCTCAAAATATTAATCCATTGTTATTTTTTAGGTAATACATAGTAGATTTTGGGTGATTATTTTTCTTTACACACATGCAATATTTGGACTCATCTTTATAAATATGTAATTCTTGAGAAATAACACAACAGAAACCATTGAAATCCCCGCTCATCTCTATGTAAACTATGGAAAGTGTTTTCTGTCTTTCCCAGTCTAGTATGTTGCTCGTGGCTGTGTACCTCCTGATATGGTAGGCACTGTGCCTCTATAGGAATTCAGCTGTGAGCTGGAGGAAGAGATTCAGGCTAATAGGGAGCTGAGAATTGCTGTACGTGCACTTGGGAGCCTGCCATAGGATACATTATGTTCCAAACTCAGTTGCCCCAAATAATTTTGATCTAACTTGTTTCTCAAAAAATAAACTTAAAATAAGCCAGAGATTTCCCGTTTCACTTGTTTTTTTTTTTTTTTTTTTTGCTGGTCATAAATTTTCTCTTAGTGTGCCTATTGGTAAGTTCTTTTAGGTTCAAAGATAAGAAATAATAGTATTACCCAGTACTCTGTAATAAAATGTATTTTAAAATGCATATTTCCCCAATAATAAATGCAAACAAACTTGTTTAAGTTAGATGTTCATATAGTCTTGAAATTTTTTTGGGGGGAAAGAAAATATCGGGAAACCATAATCTTGTAATAGTATTTGAACAATTTGATAAATAGATTTCAACATGAAGATTCAAAGGTCCATGTTCAAGAGTTCTCTCGATTTCATAGCAATTTGAATGAATCTATTGTCCCAAGTCATCTTACAAGGGCAAACTTTCCATTAAGCATACGGAGACTCCTCTTCAAAATCATCCCGGTAACTAGTTTGCTTCCAAAATAATGACCAATTTAAGAATAGATTGTAAAAAGATAGCATGATTATTAGTAAAGGATTTTTCACTGGTGATTTTTCATTGCTAATGACGTCAGATTGGGCCATTACTGATTTTGGGGTTCTGACCTCTCTGCAGTTGTCTTTTCAATTGCCCACTTCTCACATAATCAAGAGGGATTACATAAACTTCTCCAACCACAGCTATACTTGAAAGAGTCAAGACTCTCTAATTTCAAGGTATGGAGAAACTGCATTTTTTAGTTGAAGAAACTGCAATTGTAAAGTTATTTTGAATTTATTTGGCACCTTGGTAGGTCTTATTGCAGTTTACCCTTTTATTTTCCCATTTTAAATATAATAGAAACACAGACCACACAACTTATGGAGAGTTCATGCCACAGAAGTGAAAGGAAATATCTGCATTCAACTCTCCAAAGACCTCTTGTTCAGGAAAGTGGGAAATCTTCTAGCCTGGAGTGCGAATAATTGATGTCCACAGGGGGGTTGCAAAACAAGAGAAGGGAAAGTGTACTCAATAGGAATTGAGTCGAGGATCTTTTTCATCCACCAGTGAGCAACCCACTTTTTTCTTCAGAGGTTTCTTTTGGCATGTTCCCAGAAAGTACTTTGAGCTTTCTCTCAGACAATCTAACATATTGCCATTTCTGTGCCTAGTTTACAGCTTTTCCATACAGAAACCTGAACAAAACTGCCAATGAACAACTGCTCAGCATTATCAACCTTGTGGGTCTCTCCAGGATATGAGCAAACAACACTGAGGAAAGACATTTCACACCTTTCAGTTCCTAAGCCGCTATCTTTATACAAAGCCAGCATATTGTGTACTCCTCAAGCTTTTGCATGAACAGTGCAAGAACTCTGGCTCCACGGTATCGGCATTTTCCCAAATCTTCGTCTAGGGAAACGGTTATCCATTATCATAGTAACAAGAGTAAATTTATTTTTGCTGCTGAAAAGGAAAAAAATCATTCAACTTAAAGGATTAACAGATATTAAAATAATATTTGTGTAAGGTTAAGCCCACAGACTGGCAAACAGTGAGCTCTCTTGTACATTAATAATCTGGAGATAATACCTGCTATACTTCAAAGACTTTAAAGGAAGCCTCTCAGTTGCATGTGAATTAATATGAATGATCAAGATTTAATTCAATTTTTAGCTGAATGATCAGAGGCCAGCGTTCAGTCATTGTACATTTTGTAGCAATTTGAAAATCTGTAATCCAAAAACATCCTTTAAAGGAAAAGTTCTACTTAAGTTGCTCAGCTTGAACGAAGAACACTTTGTATTAAATTTAACAAAATTGGTCATCCCAAGTAAAGAACTGTGTTATGTTTGATGAGTTACTGGAAAATATGGGGGTTAAGTTCATGGTGTAATCATTACAGATCACGCACTACATTAAGCTACATTTCAAAGTATTTGCCAAGCAATACTCTGGATAGTAATGCACAGAACTGGCAAAAGTAATCTATAATTAACAGGCTAGGAGGGGAATAAGAAGAAAGGTAGGATATCAGCTTAAGTCATCAGAAAGCAGAGCAGGAGATATGAGGGCTTATGTGAAGGAAGCTTATTTGGGGAGATGATCTAGGGAAATAGGCATGTAGGACAGGGAATAATGAAACAGGGAAAAAAGAAAGCCAATTCAAAATGGTGTATTTGTTAGTTTATCAATGCCGTGGTCAACTAGGCTTGATCCTCAAGGGATGCTCTGAGGATCATATGGACTATATCACATGATTTTCTCCTTGTTCCTTGGCTGCTTCTTCTGCCAGGGACAAGAAATGGAAGATATTATTGGCAGCTCTCTTCCCTCTTGAAAAAAGATTGCCTATGGGATGTTAATTTCCTCATATGCATTTGCACATGTATAATTGCTAGTGGTCCTATATTGTAGATCCAGAGAAGCTGTGGGGTGGCAAACAAAAGAAGTGTAGTACTGCTGAAGTGAGGTACTTTCAGGCTACCTCTATGCAAAGATTCTTCCTGAAGCAATAGCTGGAGTAAAAAGTGGCTGAGAAAATGTGAGGTGGGGCATAAAAAGTGTTTACCCCTTGGCCTGCTCATCTCTCTTCATGTTCTCCATTACATCTAATCAGTCACAGAGTCCTCAGCATTATGACTAGCCAAAATCTCTATAAAAGACTTATGACAGGAAAGTTTGTGGAAAAATTTATGATTCCTGATTTGTGATCTTGTGACTTTAACTGCTAGTCATTATTTTTCCCCTCCATGATTTACTCCAGATTTCTGTCACTCATAACAGCACTTCAGTGAGTTTTCCCCACTGGGTTGCTTGCTGTTGTGGTTTTAACATTTTCCCAAAATTTCATGGGCAATTTATTCCCCAAATTCATAAGTTGATAGTGTTTGGAGGTGGGGCCTTTGGTGGTTATTGGGATTCGATAAAGTCATCAGGGTGGGGTCCCTGTGATGGGACTGGTGGCTTTATAAGCAGAGAGAGATCTGAGCTGGCATGCTCTCAGTCTCTTACCATGTGATGGTTTCCATTGTGTAATGATGCAGCAAGAAGACCCTCACCAGATAACAGTGCCATGTTCTTGGACTTCCCAGCCTCCAGAATTGTAAGAAGTAAATTTCATTTCTTTATCAACTACCCAGTCTCAGGTATTCTGTTATAGCAACAGATAATAAAGACATCTGCCTAGTAAAAAAACACAGACCTTCATCTGCAAGGCATCTGAGTCCTCATTTGTTTTCCCCTCATTAAGCCATAGTGGTGTAATTTACAAGTTGTAATTATCACTGGGTACATAAATATCAAATACCACCTCAGTGAATCCACAGGATTCCAGAAGTACTCTTGCCCACTCTCACTATGTTGCAGGAACTCTAGTTCTTCATAGTAATTTAACTCTATCAATGCTGATAATATAGGAAGTATATTCTTTTTCTTTTTTTCCACTGGCACAGCTAGCAACAAATAAACAGGTGGTAGTTGTGCCTTCAAGTTGATGGAACTCTTACAATGGAATTATGCTCAATGCAAAATTCTCTTTCTGGAAATCAGGACCCCTTATCTGGCAGAGCCTAAGGTTTCAGGGATGAGAAGCATACCTTGTGCAACTGGCTCATTCTGAGTGACGGTATGAGGAACTACCACACTTCTACACCTTGGTTTCTCATTTATGTATTCTAGCTGTTGAGGATGCACTAATATATGGTAGTTGTTGATTGAATATATATACTATATCCTGAAGAATAGTCCTCAGTTCTGAAGGATATTGTCGTCAAGCTTACACATACCTGAGCTTTCAGTAACCCATTACATTACTGTTTCAGAGTGGCATGATCAATAGCGAGACAGGTGGATTTTGTCACTTTCCTATTCCTGTACTCGCCCCTCCCCTGCCACAAAATGTTAAAACTTGGTCTAAGGCAATATGGTAGGAGATTCTACACAGATCAGTCAGGCATTCTGTGAGCCCTTGGATGGTGGCGCTCATGGTGAGATTCTACACACATGGAAGGAAAACCCATGTGTGGAGTAGGTGTCATTTTAATATAGATAAGACTGCCTTCTCCAGTATGAAAAAGCCCAAGACTATTAACCTGGCAATCAATAGAGGCCACTACAGTTTCTCTTTATCATGTCACTCTATTTATTTCTTTCAAGAGATTTTCCACATTCTGAAATTATTTTACTTGTCCATTAATCCTAAGCAGAGTGCAAACTCCTTGAAGTTACAAGTGTTTTCTCTCTTATATAATATTATATACTCAGGAGGCCTGGACTGGAGTATGAACTGGATACATATTTCTCTTTGCACTCTGAATTGGTAGTTAATCTTTGATAATTAATTCATTAGGGTACCACTCAGAGGAGAATTTGGATTTATTGAATTCTTTCCACATGCCAGACAATATACATGATCTATGATATAGGTGTTGTAATTCTCCCCATTTTATGTTTGAGGAACCAGTTGACAGTGAACTTGCTTAGAGTCACACAATTATACAGCAGGGCTTCTGGATTCAAATTCAGGTTTGTCTGGCTCTGAAACTACTGCATCAGGATGCTTTACAGAATGACGGTTTGGCATCAATGCCTTGCTATTCTCTTTTGTGATGATGTATTATATTTCTGATAAATGTTCCAGACACAGCCAAAACTGAATAGATCATCTGTGCCAACAATTGTTTATTTCCTACTCTGGTGGATGGCACCACTCTCCACTCAACAGGTCCAGTCAGATAACCAGGAGTTATCTCTAACTTCTGTCTTTCTCACCTCCTCCTCAATCTTTCTTTTAATTGGTGGATCTGTTAAACGAAATGCCAGGCACACTTACATTTTTGTGATGGGTGTATTCCATTTAGGTTTCTGCTCTTTGCACAATTTCTATTTCTGACAGAAAATTTGAATGTTATACCATCTGTTTAAAAACTGAATACCCACAATCCTATCAGCTACTTGCCAAGTCTTATCAATTTTGCTTCCTAATATTTCCTAGTTCTGTTTTTTTCTTTAGTCAACAATTCCCTGAGTTAGTTCATGTCCTTGTTGGTTTCCATCTAGTTGCTAAACCATGGTGGAGCTTTGCTATTTCTGTCTGTAGAAAATATTTTCCTCTTTCTGCTTCTAGTACACCCACCTTCTTTTAGGTAACACTACATTTACAGGTGTTTTTGGGCTTCCCTATCACAGTTGCTGATGGCCATGGAGGTGAGCACTAAGCTCGGCCAATTAGAAAGTTTCATTCTTTTTATTTATTTATTTAGAGACACGACCTCACTCTGTCATGCAAGCTGGAATGCAGTAATGTGATAATAGCTCAGTAGAGCCTCGACCTCCTGAACTCAGGGGATCCTCCTTCTTCAGCCTCTTGAGTAGGTAGGACTGTAGGCATGTCCCACCACACCCAGCACCTGGTTGGTTTTGTTTGTTTGTTTGTTTGTTTGTTTTTGTAGAGAGGGTCTCATTATGTTGCCCTGGCTGGTCTCAAACTCCTGACCTCAAGTGATTCTCCCACCTTGGCCTCTCAAAATGCTAGGATTTTAGGTGTGAGTCATGCCCAGGTCATCTCTTTTTAACCCATGTTTTTCAAGCTCAAAGGACATGATTCTGAGAGCGCCAAGTTTCTCACCACATAGGGAAGCTTGACAGGGCGATGGTATGTTTTGAGCCTATTTTTCCCATCTAGCATCTGATTTGAGCTCATTCAGTCGAAAAGCATCCAGTAAATGAACTTAGTTTCTTGCCCTATCACTGCCCAATGTGGGTACCACACCCACATACCTCACTCTGGCATTAACTTTCTTTATGTTTTTTTACCTGTTAATTCATCCTCCATATTGCTCGCCAAGTGAAGAATCTAAAATGAAAGTTTGCTCAAGTCACTGCTTGTTTAATTCTCCAACAATTTCCCTCAGTTTCTGGTAGTGCAGTTCAGTTCACACTCCTTGGTTTATTATATAAGATAGATGTTTCTACTTCCTTACCTGACCTCCCCACTCCCTGCTCCCTTTCCTTGCTCCACAATACAGGTTTTCAAATGTGTCAACAGTTTTATACCTCCATACCATTTTATATGTTGCTACCATTGTCTGGAGAACCTATCTCTCTTTTTGATGTAGTTAGTTGATTCTTATCTTTCAAGTATCAAGGCATCCAGGAAATCTTTCTTCAATCCAAATAAGGATCATATTAATTTTTAGTTATTGTTTTACTTGTCTGTTTTCCCTAGCAAACTCTGAACTTTAGGAAGGCATATGGAATGGCTTATTTGTCTTTATGTATTCTGTGCCTATCACAATGCCCAGCGTATAATAAGTGCTCTTAGTAAATGTTGCTTGAATGAATTAATGAGATTACTCCAACATGGAACCTTCTTGGATTTAGCCTTCTTATTCTCCTTGATTTGCATGCATTCCCTACAATGTATACCCACTGTCAATCTTTTTTCTGATGTCTTTGATAGCATGCATTGATTATGAGCAGAATCTCTGTTGAAACATATAAACCTTAGCTATATTGGGGCAAATTCTTAGGCAATTTAGTTAAGATATTAACTTCCAAAAAGAGAATTCAAAATGGAAACTGCATAAAGTAACGTATGAAAACATCTCTTCTTTTCCCCTTGAGAAAAATGTGTCTTAGTTTTTGAAAGAAAGACTTAGACAAAATAGGATCCAAAGTCTACCTATGTCATAAATTTTTTCTTCCTGAAAAAAATGATTTGACTTTGAAGTATGTCAAAGTATTGTGATAATAATGGCTCTGTTTGTATATAATTAAGTCAGATGTTATGGCAGACATTTGTTGACAAGAGGCATAGATGCTGTAAAAGTTCTGATTCAGTTTTCTCACAAAGCTGATGCAAGTGATTTTATTATTATTATTAATTTATTTATTTATTTTTAGACCAAGTCTCTTGGTCATCCAAGCTGGAATGCAGTGGCGCGATCTCAGTTCACTGCAACTTCTGCCTCCTGGGCTCAAGTGATTCTCCTGCCTCAGCCTCCTGAGTAGCTGGGATTATAGGCATGCAGCACCATGCCTGCTATTTTTGTGTTTTTAGTAGAGATGGTGGTTTTACCATATTGGTCAGGGTGGTCTTGAACTCCTGACCTCAAGTGATTTGCCTGCCTCTACCTCCCAAATTGCTGGGATTACAGGCGTGAGCCACCGTGCCCAGCTCCGAGTAAAAAAATTTGAGGTGAAAATAGAGACAAGAAAAAATATGAAGAAATTACTCATTTTTTGCTTTTTAGTTTTGCATGATTAACTTTATTAAAGAGTTGTATTTCTTCAAGGATAACTGATTCAAATTATTCAACATTAGCTTTTTTTAAACAAATATTTAATAACCTGCCCTTGTGACATTTGACCTCTTGACAGAAGGGATATCTAAAGCCTTTTGTTAAAGAGAAGTATCTAAAAGTGACTCTGGTCAAGATTTTCTGTGTTCAATTTTAGCTAAATTTCAATGTGTGTTTGTGATTGAGTCCGTGTGTGTGTGTGTGTGTGTGTGTGTGTGTGTGTGTGTATTCATGAGTACATGTGTGCTGAGGGAAGGGAAATTTTCCCCAAAGATGAGAACACATATGCTCAAAATCTTCCTGTAACAATCCTTTAAATTTACTAGCTTCCTCTGGATATATTTATTTTTTCCTAGGTCTTGGTCCTATGGAACTGTCTTATAATTTATAACTTGCAGTGGTAAGGTTCCTTTTTGTTTAGGCACAATGTTCAGTTTATTTGTAATTTCTTTTCTAGGTTCCAACTGAATCCTGAGCTGCCAAAGTTTCTTACAAACATTCTCTCATATTGCCTTTTTTATATTTTGGGAATGTAATATCTTAATCCACTATTTGAAGGTAACTGTTCTTCCATTCTTTTTCCTTTTGCCTTCAATTAGCCTTAAAATTTGATTAAACTATCTTCTCAAAGTTCCAAGTGTTTTTTCAGAATGTCATTCTTCAGGACATGTACACAGAACCCCTACCTTCATTTGGAATTATCTCTGCAAACCTTCACTTCCTTCTATTTCACTAATCTCTCAGTCATACATTCTCTAATACTTCCACTTACCAGTCCTTTGTTAGTATCTCTACAACTTACTTGTGATTCAATTTCTCTGTTTCAGTGGAGACTGGGAAGGCTTTTGTATTTCTGGTTGTATTTTCCTCACAAGAGTAAAATCTACCAATTTATTTTAACATTGGACATAGCAAGCCCATAACTGACAATTTTGAAACAGATGTTTTGAATTTGTGTTTTGTTTTATGTTATGAAAGACAGTAGCCCATCATCTGTGCCCTGTAAAAATTATCTACATCTTGTATGTAGAAAGCAAAGGATAAGAAATACTTTCCTTTATCCCTTGAGAAGGTATTTCCAGTGTTAACAAGGAAGCCCAGACTAACATACAGAATGGAGCCCTTCTACTCTATTTGACACTTTGTTGGCTTCTAGAACGAAAGTGTCTTCATCAAGAGAGTATCTATATTTCATCACATGCAATCCCCTATTTAATTAGACTAGCTCTTTTAAAAGCATTTTTTCTAAATATTCTTCCTTTGTGTTTTGACGTTATAAATCAGAATAACTGTGTTTTCAGTTCTTCCTGCTGTTCAAAGGGGCAGTAGCGAGTTGTCCTCAAGGACTAGTTAGGACAGACAAAAGCATCATCTTATATCTATCACAGCCCACACATGATCCTGAAAATTGTATTGCAAATTAACTTTTTAAACTGTTAATAAAAATGAAAATAAATTCAACAAACATTAATTAAAGTTATTAACATAATAGTTACTTTGAAGTTTTATGTAATATTATATGTTGGTGGGGAGTTGTTATGGAAGTTTAACATTCAAGGATTTCTCCCTGTTTTGGGAAGTGAGTATGATTAGATTTAAATTAGATTCACGCCAAATTTAGTTAGGAACATTTTCATAAAAGCATTGCATTTCCCTGTTCTTATGTTCTTAGAATAGGGAAGGTAGCCATTAAAATGAGAACATTATCTTCATTTTAAATAGTAACTGTAGTTAATATTTATTAAGCACTCATAGTATATGAGGTCTATTATACTTCTTGCATTTAGTAACAGGCACCATTAAGAAAACTGTTCATTACGATTATCAGGTCTAAGCTGTTAACAATGATGCACAAAAAATTATCCTTCTTATTATTTTAGCTAGTGGGTAATTTGTCTATCTGTGATAATTTCATTTCCACATTCAGAAACTATGTCACTCATGGAGAGGAGTAGATAAAAGTAAATGATATTCCTTCCAGTATGAAATTTCTCTTTACAATTTCTAATGTTCATTGGGATATAAATTTCAACTGAATTTACTCTGCACAGATTTTTTTGGGTAAATTTATGCAACCAATCAAGATAATGCTTGTTGCTGGAAACAGTGTGTCTTATCTGTTCATACTACTGGCATTTCACAGATAATTTCTAACTCAGGTCTCTGGCTGCCGGAACCAGGTAAACGACATTGGGGAGTTGGAACAATACTTTTCATAATAAAACTTTGCATGAAAGGAAAATGAAGGGCCTGATTGGGCCCCAGTGTTCCTGGTTAGTGAACCTCTGGTTTAGAGGCAAAGAATGGCAATGAGCTCATGATGGCTTCATCGCACCAGGCAAAGCCAGGGACCTTTGGCTGTCACTGCTTAGGAAAGAACGTCTTTCGTGGATTTCTTTCTACAACCAACTTGTTTGGGTAGATCTTAACATTCAGATAGGTTGCTTGAAAATATTTACTTTACAATTGGAAATAAAACAATTTGATATCATGGTCCCTCTTTACAGGTCACATTGTAATGGTGTTAGGATTTGGTAGCAGTTTTACAGTTACTTCTTCACAAAATGGTAGATGGTAGCAACGTCTCTCAGGGTAGCCCACGTGAGGAGGTGTTGGCCACAGCAGACAAAGCCATAGACCCAGGATGACCTTGCAAGTTGGTCCCTGATCCTGCTTCCTGCAGGACCACCTTCAAAGTCACCTTTTTATTTGTCTTTTAGGTCAATTCATATTTCCTGGGATTCTGTATTCTGGGGCTGTTGTGTCTACCTTATCTTTACTACTTAACCACAGCTTGACTACCATATTGTTTTCAGAGGAAGAAAAGACCTTAGCAATCATTATTATGAACTTTCTTGTGGAATAGTCATTTCTTGTACTTTTCTTACGCTCATTGTTGAAATGTGAGTTATATGAGGATAGTGAGAATGCATATGGCCTTCAGATTTAAAGTGAAAGCTCATTCATTATAAGTCATTGTAGATATTACAGTATTAAAAGTGCCATTTTGGGGGGTCGGGTGATATATGCTACATGTACATGTTTTTCAAAGGAGCGTGTGCCTTCCATGACTACTTATTCCAGTTCTAGCACATTGTCTCCTCCATACCCACTTGTCCAAATGCAGGTGCTTGTTCTTTAGCTCCCCTGAGTAGGAAGATTTCTATATTGAGACAGACCAGGTTGTCCCCAACATAAAGATTAGAGACAAAGAGCCAAGAATTTCATTGCCCCTCAAGTTTTACTCTCCTTGGACTCCTGTCTTATTTCTTAATTTTTGAATAGTGTTTATTTCTTAATTATACTGATAATGTCCTTTCACAATCACAGCAAAATAATCAAAATCAAGAAATTATAGTATTACCATGAAATCTATAGGCTCTTTTAAAATTTGTTTAGTTGTTCCAGTAATGTTCTTTTTGGTCTCAGGATCCAATTCAAGATCATGCATTGTATTTAGTTGTCATGTCCTTGGCCTCTTTCAATAAGAAATAGTTTCTCAGTCTTTTATTAACTTTTAAAATCTTCACATTTTTGAAGAGTATAGATTACTTTGTAGAAAGTCTCTCTATTTAGATTGTCTGACGGTTCCTCATGATTTATAAATTTTTGGCAGGAATGCCCCAGGAGTGATGCCATGCTCTCCTCAGTGAATCACATCACATATGTCAACTGTCCTATTAATGGTGCTGTTAAGTCTGACTAACTTGGTGAAGATGAGGTTTATGAAGGCTCTCCAGTGAAAATTTCATTAACAAGTATATTGTACTTATGAATTCATAAGAATATTGTGAGGAGATGCATTGAGACTGTGTAATATCATGTTCCTCATTACAATTTCACTGATCAGTTTTAGCACCAAGGATGATTCTTTGATTCTTGTCTGAATCAATTATTACTATTGTGGTTCCCAAATTGTAGTTTTCTAATCTGATTATTCTTTGGCAATTTACCTTTTTTTTCTTTACAAATATTTTTTATTTTAATGAAACTGGTACAATGTCCATTTAAAACCCATATCCCAGACCAAAAAGTACAAATAAAATAAAAAAGAGCAGTGCTCTGTTGTATTCATTTCTGCATGTATAACTTTATTAATTGCTAATGAAAATTAGAACTTTTCTGGGATCTTCTGACAAGATTTAAAAAAAATCTTAAAATGCCTTTTCTTCAGTGAAGCCATCTTTGGAGTAGTCATTACTCTCATCTTATCTGTCATCTTGACTTCAACCTGATATTCCTCTTCTTTTGGTCCAGACTCTCAAATTTTAAAAGTAGTTTCAAGTTATGGAAAGGACATTTTTCCACAGTTCGTTTTTCTGAAAAACTTCCATCTCCCACTGAAAGTCGTAGTCCAGGCATGAAGCAATCATGTGCTAGAACATCAGGGCCAAATGGAAAGTCATTATGAACACTTGCATTTGATCGACCTTATTTATCACCACAAGCCTAAAAATGCAATATCCTGAAAAAGGTGGCCTCTCTGTGCCCACAAAATTTTTAAAAAGGAGAGGGCCCTATGAAGGGGACTGAGGCTTGATCACCAAAAATCAGCAGGATGAAAACAAACAATAATGAATAATGAGCACTAAAACTACAGTTGGCAGTCTACTATAAGGTAGAGCTTTCACTTCTTGCCAATCTACTTATTTTTATCTGTATGATTTATGCATTTTATGCAAAGGGATATATTCCATTAATATAATTTATTTTGGATGTGCAAATTTTCCTACCATTTGCAAGCAGGCTGGTTGCTTGTTTTATTTGACATGTCCTGATATTCTTTGAGCAATTCCTTACTTTGTAGTACAATAAGATGGCCCATTTCCATTTCGTATTTTTCTGTTCCTAGCTTTAACAGTCAGCTGTTTTTTCAGACAGTCCTAGTTTCTTTTAATGAAGTATGATATTTAGAAACCATTTTCTGAATGCTAGGTGTGCTCATTGTAATCAGTTGCATTATTGGAGGCTTTCTCTATTTATCTATTAGAAGAGCTAAAAAAATTGTGTATATATTCAAATATACATCATCTATCTATCTATCTATCTATCTATCTATCTATCTACCAACCATCTATCTATCTACCATCAATCTATCTATCATGAGTTCACATTCCAATTCACCACTTTAGGCCTCTTTCTCCTTTCCCCTTGTAACACTGTTCTTCATTAATAAGAAACCTGACTCTTTTTATTCATAATATGTTTATGTATCTGTTTAACCTCTCTGTAACTAACCAACTTCTAGTTGTGCCTGCCTAAAACTGACCCACCATTAAAATGAAGGGGAAGGAAGAGGAAAGATAAAGGAAAAGAGAATAGTTAGAAAGCTGGGTCCTGGGCATGCCACATTCTCCCTCCCACCACCACTTTCCATAAAGAAGGTGATAAGGGAGATGGGGTAACTGTTTTGTTATGGCAATTAGCATAATACGTTACATGTAGTAGACACTCAGTAAGTATTAATGGAGCGAATAAAGGATATTTCTGGGGCAAAAATTAATTTTATCTGAGAATATGCCCTCCTTAAATATTTGAAATAAGGATTAATCTTCTAAACAAAATTATTTGGCATTAATTTATTTAAATAACAGGATGAGTTGGATAATCTGCTGAAGGCCTGGACTAAATCAGAGGTAGAGACAACATCAGAATGCTAAACTGTTACCGGTTTGGCTATTAGTTTCTCTGCTTCTTTTTCTTTTTTGACTACCGTTTTAATATTTACATTTAAATTTTGGGAAATATAAAAAATTTTCAATTTCAAAAATCTTCTTCAAACCTCCTCTTGACAAAAGCTCTCCTATTTTCATCTAATTTTTGAAGAACAGAGGGTCAAAGGTAGACAGAATCCCTAGAAACCAGAATTGGTGGGCTCTAAACCATTGGTTGACCCACTTCTGCAAAGTTAAAACAGTGACAGTTTGTATTTACATGGTACTTTCTACTAGCTAATTGCTTTATTTTCAGTTTTTTTAGAAATTTATTTCAAAACCTATGTGAAATATATAGGGTGCTTGGATCAGTTATTGAAGGATAATAATGATTTTTCTTCATAGAAAGTCTTTAGAAAAAGTATCTTTCTTTCATGTTGAGATGGACTTTCCTGTCCTGAATCCAAGGGGTTATCTTTAGAAATTGTCTTACAGATAGATAGATTTAAAAAAATTAGTTGTTAAAATGCTTTATTAATCTACAAAATTTTCGGTTGTCTTTTCTCACTTAATAGTATCAGGCTTCAATTCCAGTGAGTGTCAGAGGATTTGAGAAGTCTAGCACAGTTGCCAGGGGCAATAGTTTTAATTTTTATGAAACAATTTATCTTCCCTGCACATGATTTATTGTAGCTGTGGCCTAATTTCTTTCAAGCCTTAGTCCCAAGTGCCTGTGATAATTTGCAAAACTTGATGAGATAATCTGGAGTTTTCCACGTGTCGATGTAGGATAACTGCTTCTGATTTTGCGGACAGAAAACTGAGAGACATAATAAAGTGGAAGATTGCACTACAAGTCAGCAGAACTAGGTCTCAGTCACTTAACTCACTATCCGATTAGAAGATCTCTACCTTGTCAACTTCTTTTTTCAGTCTGATTTCCATCCCCAGGCGTGGGTGTCTTTATTCCATACATGAAGCTTTATTTGCTTCAAAGGCACTCCTACACAGAGAAGAAACACGCAGTTAGATTGATTGGTATTTTGCCTTGGGATTTGTAAGGATGTTTGTTGAAGGCTAATACTGCGAAAAGGGTTAATGATGTGGAATTCAAGATGAAGACTCAATTCTTGACCTATTGTTTAAAATTATATAGCTACGTGATACAAATTTGATGGTGAAAACTATTGGTCATGAGCATTCATCTAGTAGCATTTAAAGCCAAATAATTTTGCGTGGTAATCTCTCCACTACTGACAAGAAACTCTGTGTTGCAGAGTCTTCCTCAACTGATTTTAATAACTTCTTCTCTAGTACTCCCCTAAGCCACTAGACATGTTGATTGATTTGTGAGTATTCAGAGTCAAAACTGATTTTAATGTTGATCCTGGTAAAATATTATCCAAAAAATAAAACTGACACTCCTCTTCACTTTCTTCTCAAACTATTTTAAATATTTTAAAGAGAAAAAATGATATCTATTTCTATTTTTAGAACATTATTCACTATCCCTGCTGCCCTCCATCATTGCTGATCACCCCAAACTGGAGGTTAACTTTGGGTTTCTTTGAATTCATGTTTCCTTTCTCTTTTAGTGTGCTCTGAGTGAACTGTAACAACTCAATGTGAACTCCCATCCTACCTGCCAATCAGTGACTCATTTAATAAGCATAAACTAATAAAGGAATGGTCAAGTATAACATTTTGCATATCTGTTTATAAGGAAAAAGATTGGAGATGCTGATTTGGAAACAGATTAGGGGAAAAAATATCCCTTTTCTTTATGCCCAGGAGCTCACATTGACCACTCTCCTGAAGGAGAAGAGATAAGACAACCTGAATATCACTTAAAAAGTATATCTCTTAAAGGCCAGACATCGTGGTTCATGCCTGTAATTTCAGTACTTTGGGAGGCAAGAGGATCACTTAAGGC
This sequence comes from Chlorocebus sabaeus, assembly GCF_047675955.1. NCBI lineage: Eukaryota > Metazoa > Chordata > Mammalia > Primates > Cercopithecidae > Chlorocebus > Chlorocebus sabaeus. Next base: position 83,407,656 of record NC_132926.1, read on the forward strand.
CAAGAGTTTGGGACCATCTTTGACAACATAGCAAGATCCCATCTCTCAAAAAAAAAAAAAAAAATTACCTGGGTGTTTTGATGTATACCTGTAGTTCCAGCTACTTGGAAGGATTGCTTGAGACTAGGAGTTTGAGCTTACAGTTAGCTATGGTCATGCCACTGCACTCTAACCTGGGCAACAGAATGAGACCTGTCAAAAAAAAAAAAAAAAAAAAAAAAGAAAGAAAGAAAGAAAGAAGGAAGGAAAGAAAGAGAAAGAAAGAAAGAAAGAAAGAAATTAAGTAAGAGAACCTTCTCACTGAAAAGAGACTTTCAACTTCTATGAGTGAGGAGATGTCTATTTGGAGTGACCTGCCTGTTATCCTTACTCATTGTCTTTCAGCATTCCAAATAAATGTGGATGAACAATAATACTGTCATCCATAGGACACACAAAAGTGTTGACTAGGTCGGGACTCGCCCAGTAAAATCCAATTTATTGCTCGGTTGAATAGAGACTTGTAGCATAAAAAGCAACTTGCTAGTTTTAGGATCCAGGCTAATTCTATCTCCTCTTCTCCTGATTTGACTGCTGCTGCCCTGCTGTGTTCTTGCTCTAGGCTCTGCAAAGAAACAGTTTTAGAGGAAATCATAAACATTTGATTTAATTAAAACCATTATTAACACCACTTTTTGTCTCATTTCTTCAAGTGTCAAGGCATAGATTACGTTTGAACAATGGTGATAAATATAGAGGGAGAAAACACAATTCTTTTATGGCTTGTAAAAAATAGAGCAACACAAGAATAAGATACCCTGTAGTAATTAAGCATTTCCTGGTAAGCGGTTTCCTTTAAAGTTGAGGTTTCCAGGGCAAGCAGCTAGGGTGATACATTCAAACATTTTCACTCAAGTCAAATAAAAAAAAAAAAAAAAGGAGGAAAAAAAGCAATCCTAGTTTAACCATCTGATCCTATGCTGAGATATCCAGTGCTGTTATTTAAAAGCCACAAGTCACAGGCACTGTGCTATTTTCTGCCCCAGCTGTATAACTTTGGCTTTCATGTAGATACCCACATTAAATGCCAAGAAGAACTGTATTAATTCTCTTCATCTGCTACTAACCCTTATACCTTTACATTTAGTTTGAAGAATTCATAATGTTTAGCCATATGCTGTTACTAATATTGGTAATCACTGGATAAAATGAATAAATTTTTGTTCACTTGTGGGTGTTTCTTGTGGTTAAATATATTCCTTGTTTTTCATGGGTAACTAATTTATTCTGGTTTGCTTGTTTTTTTTTTCTTTCTTTCTTTTTTCTTTTTTTTTCTTTTTTAGGCTTTAAAACTGAAATTTCCACACTCCCCAAATCCCTTTAATTCATGGCAAACCAGGTTGGTTCATAACCCTAGTTGTGAATGACTTTCAATTCTACTATTTGATTCTTTCCTTTGGGAGATTTTCTTTTGAGAAATAGCTTAAGTATAGTTAACATTTACTGAGTGTTTAATATATGCCTAGTACTGTTTCAGTCCTTTAAATGAATTCACTTTTTTAATTCCTTCAAATTGCAAGGCAGAGAGTTGATTTATACAGTGGCACAGGTATGTGCTGTACAACTTTAGGGAGCACAAATCACAGAGATGAGGTGGCCCTGATGAAAAAGGTAGGTATGATTATTACCCGTATTTTATAAATGACAAAAGGGAAGCATAGAAATATCAAATAACTTGCCTGTGATCAAACAGCTGTAAAGTAGTAAATGGAGTTTACCCTGGCAGTCTTGTTTGAGAGCCCACAATGGGGCTATATTTAATCACAGTTGCAATAGTACTCTTTATTCACATTTGAAAGCACATTTATGTATATGATGTCTTTCTGTCTTTACTTCCTCAAAGCTGTCCTGGAATTATTGCATTTGTGTTGCCTAATCTGGTAAATTTGCTCCAACCAAATTGCTCAAATATATCTTTCATAGTTTTTTTCTATTTTCCTATAATTACTGTTGAACGGAGTGGTGCCTAAAATATGCATATCCTTTCTTGTTCAATATGAAAATATTATTGTTTATAGACAACAGTGTCCAAAAAAACTTCCTGCAATGATGGAGATGTTCCAGAGCTGCACTGTCCAGCTCAGTTGCCCCTAACCACGTGTGGCCCCTGAGCACTTGCAAAGTGTCTAGTACGACTGAAAAACTGAATTTTTTTTACAATTTTAATCACTTTAGATTAAATTTAAATACCTGCATATAGCTAGCAGATACCATATTGGACAGCACAGTCTTTAACACATTTATTGTTTAAGCATAGCTTAAGATTAATTATGAAAATTATACTAATTGCTTCATAAGTTACAAGTGCACCTGCCAACTAGCTTCTACATAATTAGACATAAAGGGAAAAAGAGATAGAGACATTAATGAGAGAGAATCCATAATAAGGGAAAGGATGCTTTCATTCCCATATTATTCTCATCTAATAATGTTTCTAAGAGTGCAAAGAGGATCACAAAGTAGATGACTTTGGGGATCATAAAATTCATATTCAGAAATTTTCATGGGCACTGGACATAGGGCTTAGAGTTATCAAATTGAAGATGAAATGTGAAAATCATGGCTTTTAGGAAAACATTGCAAAAATTCTCTCTAAAATATCAATTAGCCTTCGTTATTGTCTATCTCCTTCCACCACCTCTGTTTATTCACAATTTTACATATAATGTGTGGAATGTAAATGTAATTTGTTTTCTACTATTTTAATACATTTTTGATAAAAGATATTACTGAGGTTTGTACTAAAACATACTTGGGAAATTTCTGCAAAACAAAATCTACCCCAAGTAATAAACATTTGTCCTTTGTCCTTTGACTCCTTTGAATGATTGAGTGGAACAGCCAGAGATACCTAAATAGGAGTGGTTATTAAAACAAGCTAGATAGCTAATTTCTCAATTTCAGGCCTTTTCTTGGCCTTGCCTGACTATTTTTGTGGCGCATCATTAATCTGGAAAAGCATGCTCACAGGGAAGCCACCTTCTGGAAGCAGCAGCCCATCAGGAGCAGGTGTGTCCATTATTGAGCAGCCCCTGAGCACTGCTGAGGCGCTTGCTGTTGGCCACTGCTCTCTTCAGGGCTCGGTCTCTCACCAGAGCCCAGTTGCATTTACCTTGCCAGTCAAAGCTTCCCTTTGCTTCCAGGAAAAAAAGATTTTTAAAGGTCCCTGTGCTGACTACTTCCTGAATCTCAGTTTGTAGTTGAGCCACCTGCAGTCACGGATGCCTTCTTCTCTAATTTCACATGTTCACTTAATAGTGATGCCATCAGGTAGGGTTGGCAGATAAAATATGGGATGGCTGGTTAAGCTTGAATTTCAGATAAACAACAAATAATTTTTAAAGTTAATTACATCCTGTATAAAATTTGAGACATACTTATACTAAAAAGTTATTTGTTGTTTATCTTAAATTCAAATGTAACTGGGCATCCTGTGTTTTGATTTGCTAAATCTGGCAATGCTACATTAGGGCCACTTTCCAAATCTTAACAGTGAGGAGAGAGCTCACACAACTCAAACTTTGTGGGAAGATGTCACAAAAGAGTGTGGTTTATCTTTCAGGAATACCAAGTATGCTTTTCTTGGAGTGACTAAGACTTTGATAACAGGAATAATCACCGAATTTGGGTCTTAGCTTTGACAAAACAACGTTGATGGACCTAATAACTTACTAACTGGCTCTGGCTGAGTGCCCCATGGAGCTTCATTTAATCACCACAGAATGACAATTTAAACTGCAGAAGAAGGTCAGTGACTAATTCAGGCTCTAGAATTCTTTTTTTCTCCTATGGCGATGTGAAGAGCAGAACTAAATGAAGTAGCTTCACTTCTAAGAGTTGCTTGTGTCCAAGAATGAGACATGATATTGTTAATAATTTGCAGGAGATTTGTTGTTACAGCTAGCTGAAGCTGCAGAAATTGGGGCAATATACTTAGAGGTATCAGTAGAAAAAACATTCTCATAATGATTTACAATGCACAGTGTAGAACTGGAAAAAAGAAGAGAATGCATACATTGGTATAATAAACTTCTTATTAAATGGAGTCGATAATATAGGCACCAATGCCTTGTTCATCAAACTGCTAATGACAAAAGGGACAGAATCAGGAAAGCAACATGACTTTGCAGTCCACTTAGCAACTTCTGTCTCTATCAGAGGTAATTCTAAACTTCAGACAAAGCCACAACACTCAGTCTCAAACAGTGCTTTTTATAGCTGTCTGAATTTGTTTCATCTCTCCTTTATTCTTGGATTAGTGGCTTTAAAATGGAAATGTTGGATTCATTTCAGTTATTAGGCTGATGCAAGCATTGTAATTTTCTCTCTTGAATTCTTAAATGTGTTGATTGTACTCTGGGAATTTTATGGTTCTTTTTAAAAATACTGAAAGTGTTTGTTCCATTTTTTTCTGATGTAATTGCTTGTACTATTAATTCCCAACTCAATTATATTTGAACTTTTGTAGGGGAATCAAGGAGACACAAAAGACATTCTAAAAGATAAACTTCCATTTTTTCTTTCAAAATGCAAATAAAACTAGTTTGGAAGAAATTGGAGGGAAAGAAATTGCTTTAACGTGGAACTTATTTTGAGTCTGGAAGTCTTGGTTTTTTAAAAGAAATACTCTGGTGACCAAAACAAATGGTGGTGAGTTGGTGACACAATAATTGGCAGCCTCTGGTGTCCAAGGCCATTTGCTTGAATTATTTACGTCTCAAAACTGACAGGAATTTCATAAGAGCAAATAAGGCAAATCCAGTGGGTGTCATTTATCTGCTGCAATCACACATGTGATTGGCGGCAGGTCTCATCTGCCAGAGCTGATGCCTTAAAAACCCAGGGGAAGAGTTTATTTCAAGACAGTCCCACACCCCTATGGTTTGATTAGTCTTTCACCAGCTCGATTCCATTCATTGCCAAAAGAAGGTTGACACAAAGAAGAAAATTCTTGTAATGTCTGCTTTAAAATAACTCAGTAACAGGTATTGTTACTGAAACATCTCCTTAGACTTTAAAATGATCTTTTAACCCCTTTTCTTAAAAAATACTTTAAAAATGACCTGAAACTAACTGAATTATGATTTTTTATTTTACAGTGGTGTCATATGTGGGCATTATAGTCTGGCAGCCTCCTAAGATGGGTTTGCAGTTATGTCTCTGGGACTCAGATGGCCCTTGATGTCTTCTCCTATCCCTCATTAACTTGATTTTCTCCCTCTGTGGTGCCTTCTGGCAAGGCTGGTAGAGATGGGATGTAGTTCCATTGTATTTGCCTTTGGAGCTGGAATAGGGAATGAGCAAAATTAAATTGCCTCAAGACAATTTATATAGTCTTCATTATGTACAGATGGCTGGCTCCTTTTACTCATTTTCTTGTGAACTTTGGAGAAATGTTCATGGAATCTATGATCCTTAAAATTTATCTTATAAATTTTAAGAAATAGGTTTTTAATGCTTGAAGAGAGCAACACACTTATAAAATATTCATTGGAGTTTGTATTTATTTATTTTTGCCTTGGGCATTACAATAAATTCTGGAAATTAAATGAATGCCATAATACTCTTCAGATTTAAAAACACTTTATATTCATCAAAACTCTATGAAAGTAAGCTATTCAGAGTATCATGGTCTTTGTTCACAATTAAATTGTTAAAGTTATAATCAATTTATGCCAATTGAAAGTTTTTTCCTTTGGACATCCAGTAGGTAAAATGAATTAGTGGTTGTCAGTGTCATTTATGGTAAAAAGAGGACCTTCCTCTTTTTCCTATTTTTCAAATAGTTTTTGAAAAATAAATACTGTCCTATTCACAAGTAAAAGTTATGAGGAAATATTCAACTTTTATCTCATTGGCAGGGTTTTGGGAGACTGGAGAACTTAACTATAGTTCAAGGGAGTGTTAGCTCATTCATGGGACAATCTTTTGTTTTTTTGTTTTTTGTTTTTTTTTTTGAGAGGGAGTCTTGCTGCTCTGTCACCCAGGCTGGAGAGGAGTGGTGCGATCTCGGCTCACTGCAAGCTCCGCCAAGGGCCAATCTTAAGAAGAACAAGTAGTCCAATGGTCCCTAGAAGAGAAATATTTAGTTTCAAAAATATTCTACTGGGGCAAATAAATTAATAAAATAAATAAGTAAGTAAGTAAAAGAGGTCTGTTTCTCATTGCAACTCGTTTTTCTGTTTCTTCGAATTATCTTTTCTTAAATCTGTGATATGTAGTTTCTTCTTAGGCTGAACACAAATATAAAACTTACTGTTACAGACCCAGACACTGAAGGCAATTGCACTAGCAGGGGGAAAGCAAAAAGATTTCTTCTCCCCAAAGCAAAAAGATTTCTTCTCCCCAAAGGGGGCTTTTTAGCCTTTATTAAGTGGGTTATCTTTTCAGTGGTACCAGGCTTTCCTCGATCTTCTTAGTTTGTGCGACACTCATTTCTCCACGTTGGCTGAGGAAATTGCTTCTCCTGCCACCTTGGACTACATCCACCTTAAATGTTTGTGGACTTAGTGTGAGAGCGGAAGCTTCTCCATAAATCATTTTGAGATTTGCTCAGACTTTTAAGAGTGCCTCTGGTCCAGGCACATGTGAAAAGGTTTAAGTCATGCAAATATCATGAATAAATGAGTTGTATTCATCTCTAACTCCTGTGTTTACAAAGATGGCCCGGGCAGCTGGAAAAGCAGTCAAACCTCACTCAACACTTGACATTAAGTTTAACCTCTGCCTAAGGAAATAAGCACTTAAAATCTGCTGAATCACTCGATTCTCACATGTCTTTCCATGGGAACCTTAGACTAGGGGTTTTCTGATACACCCTTTGACTGGGTGTGTTTGCAGTGAGAAAAACTCTTATTATTCTTTCACTGCTCAGCTTGAGGTTTTGGAATATAGTTCCTTCTTTTAAACATACTAAGATACTTGAAATTTTAAAGACTTCTTTTCTTAGCCATTCTTGCCTTCTAATTTACCTCCCAAGGTCCTGTGACCAGCTCATTTCTCTGTTTGGTTCAGAGAACAGTAAGAGATGACACTCTGTCACATCCAGATCAAAAAAGACAGGCAGGTGAAATGCCTGGGACCACTTCTAACCAGCTGATGACTAGTCTGAAAACATCAGGCTTCTCAAAACTGCAGAAAATGTTTCCTCATTAAAGTATTTTTAAAGGAATATCTTTAATTACATTGTATCTAGTCAGTCAATGAATGAGCTTTGTCTCAGCACCTATAGATAAAGTATTAGTGAATGAGGACCTGGGAAATTGGACATGGTCTCTGCCATCAACAATCACGCAATACCATAATAATAAACATCCAAGGGAAATAGGTGTATGTGAAAAAACATAACTACTAAGCAGACAGAACATTTACTATTAAAAGAGAGAGTTGATGTTAGTAGGGAAAACTTCCAAGAACAGCTTTAATGCTTAAGAGTGAATATTAATTAGTTTAAATATGACAGAAGAGGGTTATGAATATTCAGAATTCATCCCTCCCTGAACTACACCCAGCACAAAACTGGTAATTGCATAACTACATTACCTTTTATGTGTGTGAGATATGCTGAAGAAATTAAAAGCTTTCATTATGGAAAAAATATACATCTTCTCCCAAGGGATTGTGTTATAGCCTTCCTCAATGTGCCTGTTTGCTCTGGCAGGCTCAATAGTCTCTTTGCAGAAATTTTTTTTTTTGGAGTGGGGAGGGGCAATAGTCCCTCTCTTTTCCTCTTATTAGATTGTAGCTCATTCAGGAAGTGTGAAATCATTGTATAGCTAAATTGTGGACAGAGTGCTACTACACAGATGTTAGCATTAATGCTGTTATCAGCATAGAGTGAAGAAAGTTGGTTGACAAAGAGTTTTCTTATTACCTTGGTGTGGAGGTGTTATGTGATTTCTGTTAACTAAAGACAATATTAAACTCGTTACCTTCTTTTTGTTTCTGTAGGGGAGAAAGCATAGTTAAATGACTATTACAAGCACATAATTGAAGATAATAAGGAAGAAAAAAATTCAGATGTTCTGAAAGGATGATACATTTCTTTAATCTACTGTAAATTTTATTGATTGTAGAGTCAAGTCTTTGTACTATATTGTGTTGTGAAAGCTTACAGAGGATAAGACTAATTTAAATTTTAATTGTATATCATTTCAAGATATTAGATTAAGCTATCAATGACAACTAAGAACAACAATAATAATAAGCTTTTATTGAGCCCTGTGCTAAATTCCTTAGATTTATTTTGAACAGAAAAAAAAGAATTAGTAGTTATTTTTATAGTCATCTTTTATGAGCAACTAAAAGAGAGTGGCAAAATAAGAGTTCTTTCTTCAGTTGCTTAGTAAGATGGCATATGTAATCTTCAACAGTCAATGTAGTTCTCAGTTGGAGTCTATTTTTCTAGTTGGATTTCACATGTCAGACAAGTTGATAAAAATGCTTTTGAAACTTTCAGATAAGGAGTCTGAAGCTGAGGCAAGCAAAAATGTTTTTTTTTGAGTAGCACATAGCCAATTAGGTAAAATAAGTTTTGTTCATACCAGCACATAAATAAAAATAAGTAATAACATTTTCTTAGGAATATATAGAGACTTTCAAAGTACTCTGCACCCAATTTCATATATTTTCCACATACAATGTTTTTTAGAAGAAAAAAAAATTATTGTAACTATTTACTAAATAGGAAAAGTTATGGGCTCTAAAGCAATTTTCCTAAAACCAGTTTACTGAGAGCTAGTTTTCCATAAGCCGATTCACTAAATTACCAATTCGATAACAAGTAATTGGAATATAATACTAAGAATAATATGCTCATAGCCATTGAACACATATTTAAAACGTTTCTTAAAATATATTTGATAAATTAGTACATTTGATGAATTTGTCATTCTGCAAATTGATTTTTTAGTGAATTGGCCTGCTTTCAAACTAACAGATTCATTTCATTCTATGCGAAATAATACATTTAATATACACATACTATGTGCCAGGGATTGGTTGTTTCATACTGAATGAGGTAGTCCTTGCCATCAGAAAAATTATAGTTTGGTGGAAAAGGCAGTCAAGAATACCATCACAGAACAGAGTATCATGGTAGGAGAGTTACAGGAACATTGTGGGAGACCCTAGGGGAGAAGCAGCTTATTTCATCTGGTTATTGGCCACAGGAGGCTCCTAAGAGAAGACCATGTTTTAGCTGAGATTTAGAGGCTAAAAGTGATTTATCCAGGAAGTAAGCATGTGATCAGAAAGTAGGTCAAAAAATGAGAATGTGCTAAGACAGTCTTTTTCAAACTGATATCTGTCCTGCCTATCTTCCAGGGATCCTCTGAAGTACTATACAAGGTTATGGTATAATTGTTATTGTGATCCAGACTATTCAGTTTATATGTACATGCATAATTATCATGGCTAACACTTACATGGTACTTACAATACAATGTGCCAGGTATACTTTATGTCATATATGAATTCATAGTTACAATGTCTTATAACTGTCAGAATAATTTTTTGAGTTAGATAATAGTATTATCCCCCCTTTATAGTTGAGAAAATTGAGAACTGAAACCACGTGGCACTGAACAGCATTCAAATTCAGGCTATGTGTGCACTTAATCTCAATGTTGAACTGTATTCCAGGAGACTCTTTGGGATTCTTGAGTCATGTAGGTTTCTTTGCCCCTACCTATTTTAGACATCTTTTAAATACAATAAAGAGATCACAAACTACTGGATTTTTGGATGTTGTAAATATCCATCCCATATCACTTTGTGATGGGCCACTTCTCTCTGATGTATGTGTGCCTGCCTCTAAGAATCGGTCTTCTCATCCATATTTTTGTTTCTTCTGATTACTGAGGGCCCAGGATTAATTAACTAGACTATTAGAATTATGTCTAAAATAACAGAAGTGATCATGGAAAAAGCCTAAGGTGTATCCTGTAAGTGAAGTACTGGAATATTTTTACAGGGACTTGTTAACATTCTATTGATTTTGCTGTTTTTCTTTGAGGTTGTTCTGGATAGCCAAAGTTAGCAGCTATCCATGGTGACCACAAAGCCTAGATTTCAAGTAGTTGGTCTCATATTTAGAAATAATTTCAGTCCATATGTTCCAATTTTGATCACAAGCTTTTATTCCTATATATATATAAGGAACTTCCAGAGAAGCATTATTGAATTACGTGGTATCAACAAGAAAGTCAGGCCCCTGGGTTGTACATCCTATAGGTTTTCTGAAATTCCTTGTACTCTTGAGTTTATTAATGTGAAGAACACATTTCCAAAAGGGATGTAGGAATTGGAGAAGAAAAAACCCATTTGGTTGGTTGTCCAGCCTTTCTTCTGACTGTGCCAAGTGTAAGTTCTGGTCTGGTTTTGAATAACTCCATCAGGAAAGTTTCCTAGGTCTCACTTTCAGGAGCGTCATGGCCTAATGACTGTCACATTCAGGAATGCCTTCCTGACTTTCAGCACAGACATCACTCATGACTCTGGTCATGCTAACCCAGGACTGCAATATATCTTGCTTTTATGGGTCTTCATATATCAGATGAAGTACCAGATAATTATGTAAAATACCTTGGATGAATCCCAGAACAAAAGTTTTCAAATGGCAAACAGATTAATCATACACTAAAGGAAGGCATAGGACCCACTTGTATGCTATTAGATAAAATGGACATCCCTGAGGAATATCTTACACTGAAAAAAATGCCTCGAGAAAGAGAAAAATCAGCAAAAACTGAAGAGCAGTCCAAAAATTTCTCTGTTTTCTCCAAATTCTATATGTTCTTCCTTTCCCCTCTCTAATCTTCCTTCCCCAACCCTGCAGCAGTCGGGCAAGGTGTCTTTGTAACAAATGTTTGCCTGCACACATACATACTTTAAGCATTTTCTTACTTATGCATATTGTACTTTTGCACTCAGCTCTTTACTATTGTTCCCAAAGTCCTATGTTCAAGACTTTTTTCCATGTCCAAAGCATCTGTGATCTTCTATTTTATTTTTGATGCTACACAAACTGGGCTGGGAAAACTGCCCAGAAGCTGTCTTGAGTAGCGGCTTTCTAGATCTGTGTAAAGTGGACAGACACTGGGTACTGTTCCTTTGGGGTCTTTATATAAGATTGTTCTTTTTTTTCCAAGAACACTCAAGGAACTATAACTCCTAAAGCCTGTACAACTTGAATTAATTCAAGGATATAAGCAGGTAAACAGACCTAAAACCCATATAACAATTTGAATAAGGAAAAAATCTTGAACAAACATCTATGAAATACGTTGTTCTTAATGAGGTTGATTAACCAATTCCTAATTTTTTAAATCTTTAATATTTTGGGTCCTGGCTATAATGTTCAAATTTTAAAATCCAGAGCCAGATATGCTTCTGGTGGCACCGCTATCATATCTACTTACTATTTACACTTTAGGGTTTAAAAAGAATATATTGAGACCACTTTGGCATGCTGTATCTGTGTTCTTGGTCTATTAGCTGACTGTAAGAAGACTTAGAGATAGCGTGTTGTAAATTATGGAGCACTTTTTACTTTTGTTCTTGATTAACATCTGGCAGGGGGAAATTCTTGGCACTATTTTGCCTTCTTTTTTAGCAAGCAACAAGAATCTAAAATGCCAGAGAAAGGTCTGCATGGATTTTCTTTGAAAGCAAAGGGGCTAGCATCTGTAAGTGACTTCTTTGTGTAACTAAAAATAAAAAAAGAAGGAAGTGAGGGAAAGGAGCTTCTGTTCTTTAGATTTTCTGCAATTGACCCAGGCCACCATGTTCACCAAGATATGGGTTCTGTAAATGCAGCCTTAAGCCAAAGAACCAACTATCTGAAGTCATTTTTAACTCAAGAATTCATTTTTGAAACTAAGTAGAATATTGTATGGGGCCCAATTAATATACAGATCATCATCAAGGAAAGATGAAACCTAATCAACTTTTCATCACATACAAATGACTTATTAGTAATCTTAGTCATATCAATAATAATGATAGGAATAGCAAACATTAAATATTTGTATTGTACAAGTCACTATAATAAGTGCATTAAATTTATAATCTCATATATTACTCAAAGAACTCCATGAAGTAAGTACTATTTATTTTGGTTTTATCCTGGCTTGTTTGTTTATTTTTAAAAATAAATTTTAATGGATATAACTTAAGTGCAATAAATTGCCCATATTCGACGAGTTGTTAGAGGAATATATTTTTGTGAAGCCACAACCATACCAATACAGAGAACAATTCCATCACCTGTAAAATTGTCCTGTGTCCCTTTGTAGTCCCTCTTTCTTCTTTCCCTGGCCCAAGGCAATCACTGATCTACTGTCTGTCACTGTAGATTGGTTTGCATTTTCTATAATGTTATACAAATTTTTATAAATATAAATGGAACAATACTGTATGAGTCTGGCTTCTTTTGTTTAACATAGTGATTTCAAGATTTATCCATACTGTTATGTATATTAACAATTAATTAATTATTGATGAGTATGGATATGTTGTACTTTATGTATTCATTCATCTCTTGATGATCATTTGAGATTTTTGCAGTATTTGGCTTTTGCCCAATTTTTTTCTTTTATTTTTAGTTGACATGTAATAATTATACATATTTATGGAATACAAAGTAATATTTTGATACATGTATACAATGTGTAATAAGTAAATTAGGGTAATTAGCGTATCTATCACCTCACACATTTATCATTTCTTTGTGTTGTGAACATTCAAAATCCTCTCTTCTAGCTTTTTGAAAATATACACTAAAGTATCGTTAACTATACTCACTTTACAGTGCTACAGAACACTAGAGCGTAGCTCCCAAAGTTGTGACTTTGTATCCATTAGCTTGTGTGTGTGTGTGTGTGTGTGTGTGTGTGTGTGTGTGAGACATGATCATGACTTACTGTGGCCTCAACCTCCTGGGCTCAAGTGATTCTCCCATCTTAGCCTCCTGAGTAGCTGAGAATACAGGCGTGTGCCAACATGCCCAGCTAACTTAAATTTTTTGTAGAGACAAGGTGATATGGTTTGGCCGTGTCCCCACCCAAATCTCATGTTGAATTCCCATGTGTTGTTGGAGTGACCTGGTGGGAGGTAATTGATTCATGGGGGCAGGTCTTTCCTGTGCTGTTCTTGTGATAGGGAATAAGTTTCACCAGGTCTGATAGTTATAAAAAGGGAAGTTTCCCTTCACAAGTGCGCTTCTCTCTTTGCCTGCTGCCATCACAATCATCCACCATGATTGTGAGGCTTCCCCAGCCACGTGGAACTGTAAATGCAATTAAATTTCTTTCTTTTGTAAATTGCTGGTCTTGGGTATATCTTATCAGCAGCATGAAAACAGACTAATACACGAGGTCTCCTTATGTTGCCTAGGCTAGTCTTGGACTCCTAGGCTCAAGAGATCTTCCTGCCTCTGCCTCCAGAAGTGCTGGGATTACATGAGTAAGCAACTGTGTCCAGCCTTCTGTTTTCTTTTGTATTTATTTATAATTTTATCTTATTAATCATTTTTTTTTAATTTTTATTTTTGCTTTCCTTGGGTTTACTTTGTTGTTTCTCTTGTAACTTTTTGAATTCAAAGCTTAGTCATTTATTTTTATTCTCTCTTATGATCTCACATATGCACTTAAGGTTGCCTGTTTTCTTCTGAATTGTTCTTTGGCCATATTTTAATATGGACTTTTAATATACAGCATTCTTATTTGTTGTCATTTCTAATGTGATGATAATTGCCATTTTGGTTTACATCTTCATCTTGGTTTCCTTTTAAGCAGTGCCTAATACAAAAGCCTGGTTGTGGGTCATTTATTTAGAATGGTGACCCTAGGCATCAAGTGTGAGGAAGATGAGGGTGAACAGGGAAGAAAGAATGCCAAGAGTATAATATATTATCACTATGGGCAACAGGTGCTAAATTTTATGGGGTCTTTTGAGAAGCCTTTCAATGTATGTCTTAGAACTGTCTACCTGGAGATAAAATGGCTAAACACATATCCATTAGATCCAAGTTTTCAATTGCTCAGTGGTGCTTATATGCATCTTAAGTCCCTTGTACTTCATGGTTGAACATGCCTGAGCATAGAACAGGTTCCTATGAGGATGCCGTTTCATAGCATCAGAGAAGTTCCAGGGCAGGAAGAGAGAATGGGGTGTGACCCAATGTCATGGTCCCCTCAGGTGCATACGCACAAATATACCCAAAGCTTGTGTGGAACTGATTACCACAGTTGTGGCAGCATTAGGGAGAGGGCTCAGAGGATATGAGGACGTGCGAGGTGTTTGATACAATTTCCTTTTTAATCAAAGTAATACTTAAGTATTTTTAAATGTCCATGTTCATAGGTTTATTTTTGCCATCTTTTTGCTGTTTGTTTCATATTTGCTCATTAATTTTTTTTCAGGGTAAATTCTACATTTTCTTTTCTTTTCCTTTTTTTTTTTTTTTTTTTTTTTTTTGAGGTGTTGTCTTGCTCTGTTGTCCAGGCTGGAGAGCAGTGGCGCTATCTCGTCTCACTGCAACCTTTTGTCTCTCAGTTTCCAGCAATTCTTGTTTTTCAGCCTTCGAGTAGCTGGGATTACCCGTCATGATGCCCAGCTAATTTTTGTATTTTTAGTAGAGATGGAGTTTTACCATGTTGCTCAGGCTGGTCTCGAACACCTGACCTCAAGTGATCCTCCCACCTCAGCCTTCCAAAGGGCTGGGATTACAGGCATGAACCACTGAGCCTGGCCTGTATTTTCTATAGATTATGTCTTTTCCAAACATCCAGACCACTTAACATGGAGGAGACACCTTCTTGAGGAGAAGGTCCTATCTACTAGAAGCAAATACAGAATGCAAAATTATTTACCCTCAGAACTAGTAATTGCTAATAGGCAGGATACTTCTAAAATGTAATCTAATAAACCATTATGGTCAATGATACAGAGAAATGTACAAAGGACAATGGGAGGGGAGGGGAGTGAGAATATGAAACTAGACTGGGTAGTTTAGGAAGCAGTTAGAAACAACATGACTTTTGATTGGGACCTTTACAAGTGGTTAAAATTTTCTTGGAATAAGATGCATAGTGAGCACAGGCACAGATATTTGAATGAACTCTGTGTGTACAGAGAATGGATGGTGGCTACTTCATAAAGGGAACTGGTTAATCTGATCTGTTCGCTGTGAGTTCCAGAATTTTTCTCATAATTTCCAGGTGAGGGTCTACCCTACCTAGTCTAATCATCTTTCCAAGACAAAATCTAAAATAACTTTCCAATATATAGTTTATGAATGGAGCAGAGGACTAATGAAAATAATTGAAGACAATGTCAAATGAGAACTAGAGCACTTTGTTATATAGTCCAACTACATATCCTACATATGAAATACATATATACATGCATTGGATAGGTACACATTTAGTACATACAACACTTTCACACTCTAAAATGGGGAAAAAATTCTAAATGGTATGAGTAGTAAACTGAAGTTTATAAGCATAATTCAGCAAAGCAAAAAGTTCTGTTTGAGCTTTACTATATTTCTTTATTTGAGAGGCTTGAAGAGAGAGGCTTATCTAGGTGTGAGGTGTTTGGAACCTGTTCTATACTTGGGTATGTTCATTTTTGAAGTGCAAGCTTTTCTCTATTGTATCTTGAAAGAATAAACCCAAGGTTAGCTCGAAGGTAGGAAAAGTTGCAAGGAGGCGATATAACTGACAGGACTGTAGTATGTACTAAAGGAGAATATGCAGAACAAGTGACTCTGCTTAGTGAAAAAAATTCCCTTTTACATTCTCAGTTAAATATTTAAAAGTGATGATGAAAACTAGGTTCTCCATAATAGAAAAGATTTCTTTACTTTAAAAGAAAAAAAAAAAAAACTGAGAAAACATCATCTGTTTTTGGGATCTTTTAATGAATGGCCACTTAGAAGTGATGAGTTAATATATTTCACTATTATACCATAATTTTCCATAATAGAACACACTAATGTACACTATTTTAGTGTCTTAAATTCATTTTTACTCTCCCTCCTTGCAACATTTTCTCTTAACAACAAAAGTCTATAAAGACAAATTGTACTTGTACTAAATGTAATAATAAAGGCTCCATAGACAGAAAAAATTGAGGTGAACTGCCCATAAAAGATCTGCACATCATCATGAAGATTCTTTTGGACATTTAATTATCTTGATAAGGTAATAATACTCTCTTGGAAAAAAGACTTATATAACGTGTAATATTTTTGCATATTGCTTTTTTGGGAGGAGGGGATGCATTTGTTCTGGCTGAAATATCAGATACTAATAGGCCATATTATAATGAACTGTGAGAACATCTCTACAAACTTCTATAATTCTCATACTTTTCATGTCCGGTCATAAGAAACGATCCAAATTATTTTTGTTTTCTGTCCTGGAATTAAATGCATGGGCCACCCTTAAAGCCAGTGCATCTGCAACAAAGTTTCTCTTTCTCTATAACTGTTTTTTAGAATCCTTAAGTGCCCATAATTTTGGCTTGGTAGAAAATACTTGCACTACAAATTGTCAGAGCCTGTATTAAGGGATAATTGCCTTTAATAGAGCAGGGAAGACATTCTCGTGGTAAAGAATACTTTATACTAAAAGAATTAAAGCAATTATCTGGCTATTCCAGACAAAATAATCTTTTATTTTGTCAATATCTGGCAAATTTGAAGTGCTTTCTTTTGCTTAAGTTCTCCAAATAGTTTCTTCATTCTTCTACTGCTCTTATGTGTGTGAATATACTGTCTTAACCATCCTAGTATAGTTAGATAAAAAGAGTCCTCCTTGCATTATTAAATCTATCCTCCTAGGAAATATTCAATTTAACATGTAATTTGTTAAAAAATGAATTAATTCACATAATATTGTGTAATAAAATTGTAATACATTTTTCTGAATTAGGGTAAAAGGACTGTTTACTCTGTAAATAGAACTTAGATTTTCTGTCATCAGATCAGCCAATCTGCCACAAATAGTCTCAGTGTATCATTGCTTTCCATCCCCACAAAGGAAGCTGAAAGTAATTTAAAAAAAGTAACAGTAACTCTTCTTTTCCACTTTCCCCTTCCTGTTCTTCTTCTGTTCTTCTTCTGTTCTTGTCCCATTAAACAATTCAAAAGTAAAGCCATTAGGTGGGGCAGGGTGAGGTAGTTGTCTGTGCAGTACATCTGCCCCTGTGGGATTGTGGTTGTGGGAAGAATAGTCATGCTGGATGGGAGCAAGATGTGGGAGCCTGAGGAGGGTGATCAGGACATCCATAGAGTGTGGTGTGTTCAACCCGGAGCTTGGTGAGGAGGGCATGGGTGCATGGGATCAGCTGTGCAGAGTGCCTGAGGCTAACCATAGTAAGGAGGATGTCCATCTAAGGGAGAGTCTCAGCATAGAGCATTGGAGCCCAAAAAGTGTGAGAAGGGCTCCCATGTAAGGGAGGAGGTGGTGCTGATGATGAGAAATTTAATACATATTCGGGGACTGAGTAAATAAATGTGTATTAAAAACAACATGAGTCAAATTCCTGAGGGAAGTGACAAATACAAAAAGGGAGAAAACGAGAACAAATCTTATGGTGTTAGATTGGGATTGGAGGTATTGGTGTAAATACATGGTTTTAAAATATATAGATAAATAGATATAGAAATAAACACAGATGTTTGTGAACACACACACAAACACAGACACATACACACTTAGCTCTGTTAACTAAGGCAATTTGGGATTAATGACTCCCCAGTGGTCACTGGCACATCTAGTGTCCAGATCTTGATTTCAAAATACCATTCTCCACTGAAGGAAAGGCTTATTCCAGGGCAGGGGCAGGGACATGACAAAATGATGCTGGAACATCTTGTACCATAGAATGAGGAAATGCTTGCCGATTGGCAGGGACATATCAAAAGGATGCAGGCTCCAGCTGGAAGTTGTTACTGCTGACCAAATTTAAGATAAATTGAACATCAATAAAAGTAAAGATAATAGTGGACTGTAAGCCATTGAATAAAAATGGAAAGCACAAGTCTATGCTGATATAAACAATTAATGAGTAAATTGAGAATGTGATGAGAAATGGTATATTTACATAGTTTAAAAGAACTTTCTCACAAAATTATTTACTAATTACAAAGGGGAAAAGAGAGTGTTATTTCTGTGACATTCCTGCCAAAGATGTATAATCGGAAGTTAATTGTTAGGAGAAAACTCAAAAAAAAAATCCCATTTGAGGAAACTATTATAAAATAACAGGACTATAATCTTCCAAAATGTAGGGATTATGAAAGTCAACATAAGACCGAGGAACAATGGTAGTGAAGGATATTAAAAAGACAATATAACTAAGTGTAATGTGTAACATTTTTAAAAAAATGTTAAAGCAGTTATTAAGACAATTGACAAAATGTGAATAGGATGTGAAGATGAGATGTCAGAAATATATTAGTATTAATTTCCTGATTTTGATGGTTGTGTTGTAATTATGTAGCAGAAGAATGTCCTGGTTTATAGTAACTGTCCAGTCGAGTATTTGAGGGTAGATGGGCATCTGATCAGTGATTTACTGTCAAATCATCCAGGAAAAAGGTGGTTTCTTTTGTAATTATTTGCAACTTTTCTGTAAGTTTGAGAGTATTTCAAGATAAACATCCTAAAAAAGTAGCTCTAATCACTACATTGTTTATGGTTTATTATTTTATGCTCAATTATTTTAGGAAAGAAGATATTGACATTCTGAAGCTTACTCTTTCTTCTCTTTTTCCTTTGAGCTTTGACTTGGCTTTTCAAATGTTATTTTATTATGTAAAACAACATCCTAAGAAATGTTTTCTATACCTTATTAGCAGTTTATATTGTCTAAATCAAATTATTACCGGCTAGCTAAACTACTTCAAATGGCTTGTGAAGGATATATGAACACTTCACTTCCAGGTTTTTGCCTATTAAATTAAAAAGAAAAACTTTCCTGAAGGTCCTATGCTTCATGTAATTTTAAGAAGTCCAATCATACTAACCTTCAACTAATCCTTTAAGGCAATTTTATATCTGAGAATTCTTGAACTGCAGCTAGTTACCATCAGTCATCTATTTGGTGTTGAACCTGAGTAAGAACTTATCATCTGAACACCCTGACTTGTGTTTCTTTCCAAATTTTAATTCATGAAATGACAATTTTTGAAGTCAACATTATTTGAAAAATTTTCATGAGGAAGGTTCCAAAGAAGAAGAAGAACACAAGCTGCAGAGACAAATGTACTTAAATTAGTGATATTCCCTAGGAAGCTGATAACGTGAAGTCAATTTCGTAAGTCTTTGCTCATCATACCATCTGAACAGATCTAACTATGGAATGGCTCTCTTTTAGGTCATGTTATGGAACATGCTACTTCATTACATGTAGATAAACATAGTTTATTTGTCTGCACAAATCATTTTCAGATTTTTGGTTAGCAGGGTGTAGAACTGTTATGAAAATTAGTAACAATAAAAACTCCAAAAATATTTTTGGGAGTAAACATACTTGGTGATGCTACATGAGTAGAACAAGTGCTACTGATTTGTGGATCATACTAACAATATATACTTCTAAAACATTCTGGCTCACCTGAAAACAATTATAATTGGTTTCATTTTGTGAGCTGTTAGACCATTTCCTTATTTACTACACTGTATTTGTTGAATATTGATTGTATACAAGACAGTATATGACCAGACAGTATGTATATCCAGTTCATGGGCAGTATTTTCTCTAGTTTACGTGTAAAAAATGCATGTACATTTTACCTGTTCATTACAAAATTAATTACAATATAAATTAGTTTGTTGAAATAGCTAAATCTGTAAAATTTTTGTTATTCTCATAGGCAAAGATCAAGGATAATTAATGATTGGTTGAAAATTGTGAAATTCTTGTTGGGCACTAACTACATCTGTTTTTCTTATTATCACCTAAAAGCCTGAACAGTTAGGTGCAATGAAGAACAGTGCCATCTTATTCGGCCTTCGCAGTTGTTTTAGTTCGGAGGAAGTTAAGAACATAGTGATCTCGAAGAGATCTTTATTAGAATAGAATGGGAATTTTACTTTGTTTGTATTTTGTATCACTCCCACCATCTGTTTTCCAGGTTCTGCCCTCCCAACTCAAAGCTCCTGGTAACTATCATTTTACTCTCTATTGCTTTTTTCTTTCTTTACTTTATTGTTGGTAAACAATCATTGTACATATTTATGGAGTACATGTAATATTTGATACATGCATATATACAATATGTAATGATTAAATCAAAGGTAATTAGGATAACCATCGTCTCAAGCATTTTTCATTTCTTTGTGTTGGGAACACTTCAAATCTTATCTTCTAGCTTTTTCGAAATATGCAATAACTTAGTGTTAACTGTAGTCACTCTACTATGCAGTAAACACTAGAACTTATGCCTTCTATTTAACTGTATTTGTCCTCATCATAACCAGCCTCTCTTCACTGCCCTCCTTCCCAGAAGCTGCCCTCACCTTCCCAGCTTCTGGTAAGTGTCATTCTACTCTTTACCTCTGTAAGATCAACTTTTAGCTCCCATATATGAATGTTACTCCCCATTTTTTTGAGTTCAACTTATTTAGATTCCACTGCAAGATTATGTGGTATTTGTGTTTCTGTGCCTGGCTTATTTCACTTAACATAACGTCCTCCAGGTTCATTCATGTTTTAATAAGAACGTTTAAAAAGTTTGTCTTTTCCTATTCCTCTACTCACATTCCCTTCCCATAGTTGGTTTTGAAATAGCAATCATGGCTGTATTAGCATGTTCTTGAAGACTTTGTGACTATTGGTTAGTAGAGTTTCTTCTACCCATGCCAGGGAAAACAAAGGGCCAAGAAACTTAGATCCAGGAAAAGAAAGACTGGGTTGCTGTTGAAGCTACACATGCAGTTTCTATGTTTCGATATGAGTTTGGTAGCACAATAAATAGCAAATGAAACATTTGTCCTTATATCAAAGCTGAACTGTGGCCATTGCCAAAGTTTTCAACATAATCCAAATTGATGTTAACATTCTCATAACGGAAGCAAAAATTCAAAAATTATTTCATTTACTCAACACTGCCAGACATGTGCAGATGAATGGGGATATGATGGTACCCTAGTCAGATGTGGTTCCTGCCCTTGTGGAGCTTATAGTTTGGTAGTGGAAATGAAGATTAAACAGATAAAAGCCAAGCAAGCAAAATGTATGCATTGTGATATTACGTAAAAAATGGCAGAATAAAAGAGGTAGCTATAACCGAGAAGAAATAAAAAGCTGAGAGAATACACTATTAAGAATGAGCTGTGGAGGCCAGGCTCAGTGGCTCATGCCTTAATCCCAGTAGTTTGGGAGACCAAGGTGGGCGGATCACCTGAGGTCAGGAGTTTGAGACAGCCTGGCCAACATGGTGAAACTCCCGCCTTTACTAAAAATACAAAAATTAGCCGGGCATGGTGGTACATGCCTGTAGTTCCAGCTACATGGGAGGTTGAGGCAGGAGAATCCCTTGAACCCAGAGGTAGAGTATCAGGGGAACCTGCCCCCAATATTTCAATGTAGTTTCTTTTCTATTTTCCCTAAGTGTCAGCGGGTCTGAGAAATAAAGAGAAAGAGTACAAAGAGAGAAATTTTACAGCTGGCCTCCAGGGGTGACATCCTGTATCGGCAGTTTCAGTGATGCCCACCTGAGCCACAAAACCAGCAAGTTTTTATTAGGGATTTCAAAAGGGGAGAGGTGTATGAATAGGAAGTAGGTCACAGGGATCACATACTTCAGAGGGCAACAAAAGATCACACGGCAGAGGGCAAAATTAGAATTACTGATGAGGTTCCATGTCCCGCTGGGCATGCATTGTCTTGATAATTATCTTAACAGGAAACAGGGTTCGAGAACAGACAACCGGTCTGACTAGAATTCACCAGACTGGAATTTCCCAATCCTGGTAAGCCTGAGGGCACTGCAGGAGACCAGGGTGTATTTCATCCCTTATCTTCAACTGCATAAGACAGACACTCCCAGAGCAGTCATCCATAGACCTGCCCCGGGGACTGCATTCCTTCCCCAGGGTTATCCCTTGCTGGGAAAATAATTCAGTGATATTTCTCCTACTTGCTTTCTGCAAGAAGAAAAATATGGCTCTATTCTGCCTGACCCCGCAGGCAGTCAGACCTTAAGGTTATCTTCCCTTGTTCCCTGAAGATCGCTGTTGTTCTGTTCTTTTTCAGGGTGCCCTTATTTCATATTGTTCAAACACACATGTTTTACAAACAATTTATACAGTTAATGCAATCATCACAGGGTCCTGAGGCAACATACATCCTCATCTTATGAAGATGATGGGATTAAGAGATTAAAGTAAAGACAGGCATAGGAAATTATAAGAGTATTGATTGGGGAAGTGATAAATGTCCACGAAATCTTCACAATTTATGTTCAAAGATTGCAGTAAAGACAGGCATAAGAAATTATAAAAATATTAATTTTGGGAAGTGATAAATGTCCATAAAATCTTCACAATTTATATTCTTCTGCCACGGCTTCAGCTGGTCCCTCCGTTTGGGGTCCCTGACTTCCTGAAACAGTGGAGTTTGCAGTGAGCCAAGATCATGCCACTGCACTCCAGCCTGGGTGACAAGAGCAAGACTCTGCCTCAAAAAAAAAAAAAAAAAATAATAATAATAATAATAAGCAGCTGTGAAAAGAATGGTAGAGAATCTAGTATTTTCTTGGGCACATGTTAGAGCTCCAGACAGGAAGGTGGGATTAGGTTTGTCATAAGGGAACAGAAATTACAAACTGGGGAGGGGCACATGGCAGTGAAAATAAGCTTTATCCTCTGTATTTTGATAGAGAGGCAGAAGAGCCTTTGATGAAGTGGTTGTTACCTGAAGATTTAAAAAGGTGCTAGCAGCCTCTGTTACTTAAAACTCTTTATTAGCTTTCCTTGCCACTAGAATATGTTCCAAGTTTCTTACCATGACTTTCCAGGTCCTGGATGGTCAGAATCCTATTTCCTCTTGTGTCTGTCTCTTGTTTCTTACACTTCAGGAACATTAGATGTTGAATACGTCCCCAATGATCCCATGCTCTTTCCTGGGGCAGGCTCTTTGCACATCCTGTGCCTGCAATCTGAAATCTCTTCCTCTCTCTTTACATGACTGTCTTCTTATCATCCTTTAGACCTCAGTTAAATGTCACATGCTCTGGGAGGCCTTTCCTAATCTTGCTACTAAAGTAGGGTCTCCCTGGCCTCTCATGGCTTTATTTTCTATTGTAGCTTTTTGCTTGTTTATTCCATAGAAATATCTTTTATAGGCCGGGCGCGGTGGCTCAAGCCTGTAATCCCAGCACTTTGGGAGGCCGAGACGGGCGGATCACGAGGTCAGGAGATCAAGACCATCCTGGCTAACCCGGTGAAACCCCGTCTCTATTAAAAAATACAAAAATCTAGCCGGGCGAGGTGGCGGGTGCCTGTAGTCCCAGCTACTTGGGAGGCTGAGGCAGGAGAATGGCGTGAACCCGGGAGGCGGAGCTTGCAGTGAGCTGAGATCCGGCCACTGCACTCCAGCCTGGGCGACAGAGCGAAACTCCGCCTCAAAAAAAAAAAAAAAAAAAGAAAAAAGAAATATCTTTTATAACTTGCAATTATTTTCTTTATCTTATTTATACTATTTGTTTTTTTGTTCATTAATCTACTCCAATGGAACATCAAATTCTTGAAGGCAAGGCCCATTTCGTTCTCCAGGCAGTATCTGTCATGGAGTGTGCACCAACAGAGGAGGGTTAAATGAGTGAAAGCAGCTAGATGGTAGTTTAGTCATGGTTTCTACACCTAAAACTGAAACTCCCTGCCACAGTCATGCTGGCAAGCTTTTTTTTTCACCAGAGGCTCAGAAAGGAAGAGGGAATGCGGGAGGTGCGGGGGTGGGGTGATGAAGAGAAGCTGTCTAACAGATCCAAAAACACAGTTCATAGTAGGAATAAGTTCTAGTATTCAATACTATAGTAGGAAAGTTATAAAGTTAACAATTATTGTATATTTCAAAATAGCTGGAAGAGTTGTAATGTTCCCAACTCACAAAAAGTAAATATTTTGAAGTGATAGATATCCCAATATCCTGATCTGCTCATTATATGTTATATATGTATATCAAAATATCACATGCAACCCCCAAATATGTACAACTATAATATATCAATTAAAACAAGAATGGTGGTTGTTAGGGGCTGAGGGGAAGGGGGAAATGAGAAGTTAGCATTTAATGGATATGGAGTTTCAGTATTGCAAGGAGAAAAAGGTTCTGGAGATTAGCTGCACAACAGTGTGAATGTGCTTAACACTACTGAACTGTACACTTAGAAATGATTAAGACAGTACATTTTATGTTATGCTTTTTTAAATCACAATTTAAAATTTAAAAAATATTAAAAATATAAGAACAGTTCTTGGATTATCAACATCAAATGCATCATTTATTTTTACAGTAGAAAGAAATTTACAAGTCCCATTTTGACAAGTTTCAGATAACTCACCAGTATTTTCATCCGAGCAAGAGTTTATCTTCATGGTGCATTTGTTAGACTGTGGTTTTAAAAAACACTTAAAGGTCTATTCATTCACCTGGAAGCTTTCTGTTTAGTAGGAAGAAGTGAATTTGATAACAAGAAAATAAAGCAGCAATCATCAGTGAGACGAAGAACTGTTCAAAGAGGCAAAAGTAGGCATGTTATATGTGGCAGATATTTAGATATTTTAAATCCACATGATACTGGGTCACCATAGTCAAATACTATTTATTCTCAACATCTCAACATCTCCACAATGAAATCTAATCAACCCAAATTGTTTATGTCAGGATAACTTTTTGCTCTTTTTGTGCAATGTCATTGAAAATGTTTCAGATTGCATTTTTTCTTCACAAATATATTGGCATCTTTTATTAGATGATATCATATAAGGTTAGCTCCCATAAAGAATTCTGCTGTTAACCTTGCCCTGCCTTTGAACTACATCTGAAATAAAGCTCTTTGAAATATGTTGATATTCCTTGCTAGTTGGATTCTGAAGGAAACAGAAAATATCTCTGTGTGGGGAGAGAGTGACTGCTTTTTAAAATTTTGTGGTGAGTGTAAAGAGAGACAGATATTCAAAAATTGTATTTCTATATCCATCCTTGCACTTTATAGTTTATTAGTATGAATAATCATTATTATAATTTAGTTGAAAAATGATTTCATTTTAATATATTTATCATTCAGTCGTCTATGTTTTCCTATTAAAAAATTTTTAAATGCCACCCAAATAATGACCAATATATTTTAATAAAATGTGATCTCTTAAAATAATAATATCAATGTTATATACAATTTAATCATTATGCTTATAGAAACTAAACAATGAGAGATACATAGAAGTGGAAGGAAAGTTGTTGATACATGTAAATAACTTTTTAAGATAAATTGTTAGGACCTTTGCTTTAAGTTTCATCCAAATGAGAGATGCTTCTGACAAGATTAAACAGTTGGGTTACAAACATCTTTGAATTCATACTCATGACTTTAATATTTTTCTTACCTATTAAATTATTGTGTGGAACACGTATACCTGGCTACACGGTGACTCTCAAAACTCAGTGAAGTACTGGTAGTTTATAAATGTCCAACTACAAACGATAGAGTTAGATTGAGTCTTTTGAGGGTTAGGCCCCTAAAAATAAGCCCCCTTGGTGATTCTGAAACCAGTGACCCAAGGTCCACTTTAAGAAATCTTGTGGTAGGCATTATTTTTGGAACAAGGAAATGGATCCTAAATTTTTTTGCAGTACAATAAAGGTCCCTGGGAGTTGGACCTATGGATTTAGAAAAGCTGCTTTCAGATAACTCTGTAGTTCCAATTATGACTTTGATTCCGATATGCTTCTTCCCCAGAAGGTGTCTTTAGGATATAAGTAAGACTACAGCTTCCTGTATATTGTCAGGACTGTAGCTGTCAATTGGCTTTGGGGAGCTAACTGAAGGGTCTGACTTAGAGGATCTAAATTCTGAACAGATTAGGATATCTTCTCTGATCTAAGGTAAGAGCTAGTTTTACCAAATATCATAGAAAACTATCTGCATGCTAAAATTAAAATAGCTTCTTAAAGACATTCTGATTGCAGGCATTGAAATCATGAGTAAATTCATCAAGGTAGAAATGTTTGCTTTCTCTGTCTGTGTTTCTCTTTGTGTCTGTTTCTGGTGCCCTGTTTTGCTGGTGCCCTTAAAGCCTGCTTACTCTGCTAACAAGTTCATCTAGCCTTGGACTGACTGAACATCTTGTTTGTTCTGGTGTCCAGCCTATTCATTCAAGATAGATAGGAGTTGTGGTATATGCATCAATGATCAGAGAAGGCAACAGAAAAGAAAAAGTCTGAGGGTATGTCCTAGGGAAGTGCTGGTCATCCCTGCTGGGGTACAATTTGGGATGTGAGCTGGATGAGGCCAGTCTGGAGACTCAGGCTCCCCATTTGCCCACTTTTATCAGAGAGTAAAACAATGAAAGAGAAAGATAGGAACACACATTATCACTATTTTCTTTTTCTTTTCCTTTGAGAAATTGTAGTTTACCTTTTAAATATCAGAAACCAATTGAGAAAAGTGAAGACTGAGAATAAAAGGTATTAACAAAAGGAATGTTTTATAAGATTGTTTCAATTACATCTGACAGCCTTCTGGATAAAAATAAACCATCATCCTATTCTCATTTTGGACCTAGTTCACCATTTGTTTTATGCTTAAATTTCAATAGCAACCTTTTTTTTCCTCCCAAACCACAAATGTATATTTTCACTATTCCTCAAGAATATTTGAGTTTAAGCAAAGTGTTAAATGAGGTGTTGAAACTATAAAAGAACACAGCCTTTTGAATTCCCATTTAAAATTCTCTCCATTGAAGTACAGATTCTTCTTTTCTACAATTGACTGCAGCGAAAAGGAAAGAAATGGACTCTTTTTTTGTCTGGCCATATTGGCTATGAAGTTGGGAGTTTTAAAAAAAAGGAAGTAAGAGACCCTCAGCAGAATTTTTACTGCTAGATGATGTCCCAATAGAATGTTTCCTCTTTCTTTTTAAGCACAAAGAGCTGAGACTTAACTGTGTTATAAAAGTTTCATTAACATATCCACTAAGTAACAAGCATCCAGGTATTTTATTTTCTTCTTACCCTAATATGTCAGAGAGTCAGCTGAAATTAAAGGAATAAAAAGGTTTTGAGATGAAGGAGGGAATCAGCAAGTTAATATTCCTAGAGAAATAGAAAGAGAACCATCATAAATGAAAAGAAAGGGCTTTCTTTCTTTTGTTCTTTTCTCATGGGGGGAACCTGCTACAGAAATGAGATTGGTTCTTTTGTGGAATCTTAGCAGTCTCATAAAGGATAAATGGAGCAATGGGCGCTAATGCTTCACTGCCTCGATCTAAATCCAGCGTATTTGGGGAAAAATAAAAGAAAATCTTCTAGATGAACAAGAGTCAGACTTTGGCATAACCACATGGCTTAGAAGGAGAAATTGAGGCCTGTGTCTTTTTCTTAGTCACTTCCAGAATGATCTAGGAAAAATGTACAATGTCCGGCCCCCTCCCCCGCCAAAGGAAGTCCCTTTGGAGGGGTGTGTTCACCTCTGTTCTTATACAATAGAAATGGATTTAGTTCTTTCCACATAGGATTTTCTCCAGTCAAGGTATTAGTAGCTTTGAAAAGTAAATTTAAAGAATTCTGAAGGATGCTACGAGAGTAATGTTCTCTTTTTAAGTCTCATCTGTGTTCTTTACAGATCTTCATTGTTTAGCTGGTTAAAAGCTCAGGTTATTCAGCAAGAATGTTCTGTTGTCAGAGATATTTACTGATCATGTCCCCTGCCCCCTCCAGAATCTATGCAGCCTAAATCTGTTAATCATATTCTGTATTACCTCAGTAAAATAATCCTCTATCTGCATTGAGAGAGTACTGCACCCTTGACACCAGGCTTTGCCATTTATTGCATAACACTGAGCAGACAGCAATGATTCCTGCAGGGACAAACTTATGACCTAATAAAAACGAAAGGATGCAATGAGGCCTTTCTTGGGACTGCTGGGAAAGACTGTTGTGTTTTTCTGCTGGTCTTAGTTGAGACTGGCTATAAGGCTGGAACATCTGGAAACGGTCTGAAATCACAATAGGAAAGGCTGTTTGAGAATACAGCTAACACAGAGACAGCTGAGTAAGATGGAGGGAGGAACACTGTACATTGACGGCACTGTTTGAGTTACTTGTTAAATTCCTTCGAGAGCTAGCCTTAGCCCTGCTCCTGGATGTTTCAATGATAGGAACTGATAAATTTCCTTTTTCTTTAACTTAGTTTTGGCTGAGCTTTCTGTCACTTGCCAAAGAATGAAGCCTAATAGATACAAGTGAGTTCTAATCCCAGCTGAGTTACTTTGTACTTTGTGACTTTGGACAAGTAATTTATCTTCTCTCAAATATTGCTTTAAAAAGCTATACTAAAATTATCTACCTGATAAGTGTGTTTGGAAGATTAAGTAAGCCTGTGCTTATCAAGTGCTTAATATAGTAAATGCTCAATAAATATTAGCTATTATTATCATGCAAAAATTAAATGAAAACACAACTCTAATATCCAGGATGACAATATCTCCAAAGAGCTTTAAAATCGGAATGCCCTTCTTTTGTCAATGTTACACAATTTCTTGTAATGCTGAAGTGTCATTCTAGTTCAAATCTGACTCTCGTTCCTTATATTTGATGGAAAGTCATAAATCTCTTAGGCTCAATAACTGCTATTTCATTAATTCCCAGATCACCCCATTTGATGTGATGCTGAACTTAATGGAAGTATGTGGTAACAAAGAAATGCACTAATAGAGAGCATCTTGAGAAACTATGAGATTGTTTTTCTTTTCAAAATAACAGGATTAGAGTAGAGCAGTAAGAACATGATGATAGCAAAAATCAAGGTTCACTGATTAGGGTACATTCTGAAGATAAATTTCTATCTTTTTCCTTCTCAATAGAGAATGTAAACTATGAAGAAAAATCAAGTGGTATAAGTTTCTTCACTCAGTTGTCAATCCTGTATTGTTCATCTCTACATTCATTGCTTCTTTTCAATCCTCTATGTCAATGTCCTGGATTAGGTACCGAAAATTGTTTCTTGCCATAGATTTCTAACAACCTTCCTTGTATATAGTCATTTCCAGTCTCATTTATTGCATTTCCCTCTTCCTCACCACGATTTTCTCCTTTCCTTTCTCTCTCTCTCTCTTTTTTTTTTGCTTTTGCTGCCGAGGCTGGAGTGCAATGGCGCGATCTTGGCTCACTGCAACTTCCGCCTCCTGGGTTCAAGCGATTCTCCTGCCTCAGCCTCCCCAGGAACTGGGATTATAAGTGCCTGTCACCATATCTGGCTAATTTTTTTTATCTTTAGTAGAGACGGGGTTTCACCATATTGGCCAGGCTGGTCTTGAACTCCTGACCTCAGGTGACCCACCCACCTCGGCCTTCCCAAAGTGCTGGGATACAGGTGTGAGCCACCATGCCCAACCCTCTTTTCTCTTTTAATGTATTGCTTTCCCTGATGTTTTCTGAAGAACACTTTCGCCAACATTGCTCCACTTCCAAGGGAGGCAGGCCACATTACCTTCTGAGGTGACTCCCAAAGTTTGGATCTCATGAACCAGTGAAACAAAAATAAATTAGAGAGCCCAATACAGTGTTACTAATTTTTATTTGCAAAATAATGACATTAGAACCAAGCCCCGTCCCCCGCCAAACTGCCATCTACTTTTACCACAATTTCATAAAAGCGATTGCATTTTATTCTAAATACAGGAAAGACATAATCTCAAAATAAAGAAGGGCTTAAGATGAATTTTGTTTAATGAAAAAAAAAAAGGTGTCTTACCAAGTGTCTTTGTTTTTCTCATGTCTTATGAATCCAGTGAAAATTTAGACTTAAACCATCACTGGCACTGGCCCCTGGCAATATTTTGGGAACCACAGGTGTATAGAATAAAATGACAGTTCTGAACATAGCACTTCAGACCCAATCTGGCCTAAAGGAAACTTTAGTTCAAATATATATTTTGAAAATTCCATCTTCCATGCTTTGCTCATTCTCTTCCTTTTGACTGAATTGTAAGCCTCTTGATTACTTCACCCACCTCTGACCCCTCACTTCTCAACCTGTTCTTATTGCGAACTATGTTAACATTGTCCTCCTCCCTGTGACAGTAATTTCGCTTTGAGTATTAATCTTTCCTTTTGTTCTGTGCTCCATTATACTTAAAACTTTAATACCTGTTACAGTCTACTTGTCATGTGTTACAGTATTATTACCTATGCACAATTTACTGTATGGGAGGGGACAATGTATTATATCTTTTAATATGCTTATGAGAGTGCCTTGCATGAAACAAATGCATAGTAAATATCTGTAGAATTCAGGGATCTATTTTATAGGAAATACGGTTTTTAGAAGATCTAAAGATCATAACACTCACAGTGTCTCCTTCAGTATCAATGGTTAGTAACTGAAAAAATTCCTTCACCAAAAGAACAAGATAATACAGGGATGAAGAAGCCAGACATCTGATCCCAAAGAGCCACCAGAAAGGAATGGGGAGAGAAATAGTCATCCTCTCAAAGGAAGGACAAGTTTGGAATTCTGTGGTTATTTCTGCCTGGTTGGCATCACCAGGGAAATCTTTACAGGGAGGTAGGTGGCCAGATTTACGTTAACCAACTTGCAGGCTGACATTCCTAAGTAGTACAGTTTGCTGATTGGGAGAAATGCCAAGGTAAGGGTAGAAGGTGGACAGGAAGACAAACAAAAGTCAAGCCGTAGGGAATGGGATTAAAACAAAACAAAGCATAAAAACTTTTCTGAAATTCATTTGATGGCAATATATTTATTCTAAAGGGAAAAGTTCTTTGGCAGTCAGACTGGGACAGGATTATCAGGGAAAATGTGTGTGAATGAATGAGTTTCTTCTCTTAAACGTGATATTCCTTGATTCTGTTCTGGTTCACAAGGAACAGTGTATGAGATGAAATAAGAAGAAAAAAATGTGTGAGCCCATCTATCAAAAGGAAATAAATTCAGAGCTAACATCATTTTTTCCTATGGTACAAAAGAATATCTTTTCCAATTGCCATTAATTTGAAATCCTGGTAGACTTGCAGGAAGGCCTGTCTATCTGTCATCCATCTGTCTGTCTGTCTATCAACCATTTACCTATTTAAGTATTTATTTGATAAATAACTTGCACTTTCAGCCAACTTGTCAACCTCAAACTGAAATTATTATTTTTTTAAAATTCAATTTAATTTTACTTTAAATTCCGGGATACATGTACAGAACATGCAAGTTTATTACCTAGGTATACATATGCCATGGTGGTTTGCTGCACCTATCAACCCGTCATCTAGGTTTTAAGCCCTGCATGCATTAGGTATTTCTCCTAATGCTCTCCCTCCCTTTGCCCCCACTCCCTACAGGCCCCAGTGTGTGATGTTCCCCTCCCTGTGTTCATGTGTTCTCATTGTTCAACTCCCACTTATGAGTGAGAACATGCAGTGTTTGGTTTGCTGTTCCTGTTCACACTGAAATTCTGTGAGACCAGAAAGCCGCCAGGATATTCCTTTGTGTATTGTGGACTACTCTAATTTGGCATCTGCTAATTGAGATTGTGGCTGTATGGAAGGTCCTAAGTTAGTTGTATGGATGCTTAAAGGTGTCTCTACCTGACCAGCCTGTTACTGTAGAAAATAAAAAGAGTAAATTTGAGACAATCCAGAGCATTTATCTTGATTCTCCATTGTGTGAGCAAAAGTCTGTGTAATAATAATGTTTACAGACTATGGTTTCATATACTGCAGTGTACTTCATTGTGCTGGTAAAAATATCAACAGTGGCTATCACAATTAGTTGAGTAGTTGAGTAGTCAATTATGAACCATTTCATAGACAATTGAAATTCTAACAGAGCACAAATATTTATGGAGATCTCAGAGCTCTGTTTCTAGGTATCTTCCTTTCTATTGAATGAAGAAGTGGGTATCACATACGTACTTACTCCTAGACTCCTGTTTTCCACATAGATCATTCAATGACTAGGCTTCATAAAAGAAGGGCAAACTACATTTCTGGAAAATGCTACAACTGATAATTTCTTATCTCTGTTATTTAAAATGTGTGCGCTAATCTCTAAGTGGGTGAATATGTGTAGATTATAATGTGATTAAATGAATGTTTCTTCCCCCATCACAATAAGTGAGACTAGGAAGTTAGCAAGTCATGGAACTATGCAATGTGCTAGGGTGTAGCCAAGTTACAAACCTTGTAAATCAAGTCCAACATGGGTTTCAGCATCAGACAAAACTCCAGATCTCAATTCTGACTTTACTACTTACTAGTTATGTAATCTTGGTTAAAGGGACATAAACTTCGACAAGCTGTTTTTCTTTGATAAAATCAGGAGCTTTAAACCTTCCTCATAAGGATAGCGTGGGGATAAAATAGGGCAACACGTGTACAACAGAGAATACAGTAGGTACTCAGTACAGCTTTCTCTCCCTGTAACTTCTTTTCATTCCCCTTTCATAGTCACAGTTGTCTGTGACTATGCTCCACCCCAGCATCCATCTGTGATTCTCCTTTGGTCCTTATTTACTTTTTCACTGTTATTCTTTGCTGACTCTAGCCTTTCTTTTCCGTGTCTCCTCCCTTTATCATTTGTATTCTGTGCAGCAAACTGTACCTAGCTTAAATAAGGTAAAACATGCCACACACTTAGAGCAATTCCTGGCACATACTAAACACTTAATGATTGCTAGACAATTATATTACTTGATGAATTTCGTTGCTTCTCCCAAATCTACCCAAACACTATTTTCTCTTTCATGAAAAAAAAAAATGATTCTGCAAAAGGACAAGAGGATATAAAACAAATTATTTTAAATTAGGCATGATATGAGCATGTCACTAGTGAGCAGTTAAGTACTGCTTTGGATTTTTTATAATTTTAAGGAATTATTATCATATTTTAAAAAATGGGTAATGAGATTTTTTTGCTTATCAATTGAATAAACATTCATTGAGTACCTACTATGTACTAGGAATAGAGAAAATTATTTATGTTCATGTCTACTTTTAAGAGATGTAATAGGAATAACCCGCCCCACCCAACAAATACACAGGGTCCACCTCCTTCTGTATTCATGTTTTGCATGAAAGCTGAGCATACCCCAGGCAGGGTAAAGATATCAATAACGTAGACTAATTTATCTAGAATCTCATCAGAACCATTCTCCCAATGGCTCAGGCAGGGACACAGTTTTGCTTGAATTTTTGCTTAGTTCTCTGAATAGGCAGCCCTCTGAGGTCTCTTGTTGTTTATCTAATTAGCTAAATTGATACGGGTAGTCAAGAATCTCACTTCTTTAATCTATTTGTCCGGATGAGGTCTGTAGTACTTGAGATACAGCAGTTTTTTAAAGGGAGAAATTTTGGAATTGAGAAGTATCTATATATTAGCATTTCAGTGAACTTGGAATGATTTTCTTATGGAAATACACTCAGTTAACTATAAACTTGTATGAGATGTTAGAGAATATGAAATGTAGGAGACAAAGGTGGTGCTGATACATAATCAGTGCAGTAATTAAGAGCTTAGGGATTAGCCAGCCAGACTAGCTTTCCTACCATCCTTATTTGCTCACCTCACCAGAAATTGGTTTCCTCATTTGCAAAATTGGAACATTAATGGATCCTACTAACTGAGGTTGATATAAGGATTACATGAAATAATAGAGACATGGCAGGCCTTAAGTGCTCAATTAATATAGGCTATTATTATTATTATGACCTGAAAATAGGCAAAACAGTGTCAACCTCATGTAAAGAAAATCAAACTAATGTGCTTATGACCTCTTATAAACTCAAACCTCATAGGCTAATAATAATACATGATTCGGTATTCTTCTGATCTATTAGTGCAAACAAAAACTATGATTCCTTTTTATGCTGGAATTGTATCAGTGGTAGAAATAGTTTATTTTTCTAAAATTCTTTATTTTAGAGTGTACTAAAATGATTTTTTTTCAATATAGGTCATACAGAGTGTTAAATACTTAATAATAATATATTTTTTCTTTTTTTAGAGACAGGGTCTTGCTCTGTTGCCCAGGCTGGAGTGCAGTGTTGCAATTATGGTTCACTTCAGCCACGACCTCCTGAACTCAAGCAATCCTCTTGCCTCATCCTCCTAAGTAGCTAGGACTACAGGTGTGTGCTGCCATACCTGACTAATTTATTTATTTTTTTTACTTTTTGTTGAGGTAGGGTCTTGCTATGTTGTCCAGGCAAGTCTCACACTCCTGGCCTCAAGCGATCCTCCCACCTCAGCTTCCTAAAGTGTTGGGATGACAGGTATGAGCCACCACACCTGGCCAATAATTTATTTGTTATTCTAAAGAATAGTTACCTGTTCTGACAATAGAATATTCTTTACAAATTCATTGAAAATAACTTTTCAAGATTGGCACTGAAGTAATACAGTAAGTTTATGAACAATGAACAATAAAGCATGTGGAGAACATGCAGAGAATCAAGGCTATTGGGACAACAGTTATGTTGCCTTAAAGAGCAATGCGATTATAACTAGAGAGGAAGCTGTGATAGCATGTAACCCTGATACAAAAGTCAAAACTGCAAAGGTTCAGAGGGTGGTATATAGATGTCTATACTTTAGAAAGAATGATCTAACAAAATTTCTGGAATTCCATGCACCTGGGAAAGTTCAATTGTTTTATTTCATAACTTAGCAACATTTCATGTTAGTAAAATTAAGAAGTGCAAAGCCGGGTAAAAGTGAAAAAGTGGAAAGCTCATCTTTTCCATTCTCTCAATCACAGTGTTTGTGGTGGACGTTTAATCTAATCCTATGAAAACCAGCCTTTGGTAGGAACAAGTGGCAGGGTTTGTGGTTTATGCCTGCCTTGGACTTGTGGAAATGTTTTCACAGAATTGTATTAGAAAATGCCCTTTCCTAAGAAACAAATTAATTAAGGAATGACCAGACAAATAAACTGCCATCCTTGAGATTGAAAAATACTACAGTGAGTGGACTTCCCTAAGTGAAGGTCTGGGTACAGCCCTGAAGACTAATGAATTACTTAGTGTCTTTCACTCTGAAGACCTGGACTTTGAATAGTGTCTGGGGCTGTTGTGAAGAGACTTTGAGTTTATGGCCTCTTCTCTTTGTCTGAGCCTTATAAGAGGCAAGAAATACTGGTTGGTGGTGTTTCTCACAAATTGACTATATCTCCTCCAATTATCACAACTACAATTGACACCAAGCAATTTAGAGGAGAAACAAATTTAACCTTCAAATATTTCGAGGTGCTTTTCAAACTGCATAATGTAGATCTAGATACCACAATGATTGACAATGTATTATCAGTATCACCATAGGAACCAGAAGTGTTTTATATTGTCCAGAAGGATCTGACACATTTTTCAAAAGACAACCCCCCACTGATACCACCTGCTGGTAAGAGGGTTCGGTTCTTTAGTGTTTGTTGTCTTTAGCAGTGCGTGATCTTCATATTTTAAGATTTATTTCTCTGGTTAGAGGAGGAAAGACCTTTTCAATTGTTCCATAGTTTCACTGTTTATCTCAGCCTTACACATGACAGTTGAGGTGCATGCTATTTTGTTTGGCTTCTGGTATCGCGCTTCAGTTCATCACCCCGTGAATACTCACAGCCTAGCTAAAATGCTGCCAGTGAGTCAGTGACACTTAGGGATAGGTCTGGCACAGAGCAGGTTAGAATTGAAAGCAAGTCCTGTTGTAAACATAACTGTTCCCTTTGTGCTGAACTCCTGGCATTTGAGACTTGTACAATATTTGCAACCTTCTTACACTTTCAGGGTAAGAAGCCCAAGGGCCTGTATTTCCTGTACGCCATGATTTAGAGTTCCAAAATGCATATTCACTTCAGTCCTATACCCCTACAACCAAACTTGCAAGATCAGCCATGCTTTCTTGTAAATTTAAAGAATCTTGTTACAAAGGCAAATATTTTTCTTTGGGTAAGCCAATAGGCATCACAAATCTGAGCAAATATCAGTTCATAATTCTTTTGGTGCTAAATTCTATGTGCTCTAAAGCTCTTTCTTGTGCTTGGATAGGGAGGTTAACATTTTTGTACAGGCATTTTTTTAAAAAGTGACTTAAGGAAATAAAATTCACTAGACTGAGGTTTGATGAGGCTAATTAGTCAACAGCCACTCTGCAGTCTGACTTATGATTCCTGCTTCTAACACTGCTAATAGACTTCCATGGTGAGTAGTGTGGCGAATGTCCCCCTGATGTGGGAAGTGACTCTGAGGTCAGGATTATTCAGACTATTTTGGTTAGTGACACCAGTCTCTCTCTTTTGTCTTCCCTAACCTTTTGTTTTGAAAAATCCCAAGCCTGCAGATATGTTGAAAGAATAGCACAATAAACACCCACATACCCTTCATCTAGATTCAGCAATTGCTAATATTTTATAACATTTATATGCTATGTATTACCTATTTATGTAATAAACCTTGTCTCCAATTTCCCTTTTTCTGAGCCGTTTGAAAGCAAATTGCAACATGATGTCACTCTGCCTCTTAATACTTCAGTATTTATTGCCTAAGAATAAAGACATCTTCCTGCATTACCACAATACCATTTTCACTTCTAAGAATTTAAGTGTCACAATATTCTATAATATCTAATATAAAGTGCATACTGAATTTTCAATTGTCCCCCAAATATTTTTCAAATGATAATAAATCGTCCCTCAAATGAAAGCTTATTTTTCTTAAAAAACCCAACAAGTTTCATGTATTGCATTTGCTTGTGATATCTATTTAGTTTTCTTTAGTCCTTTAGTCTTCTTTAATTTAGAACAACTTGTTTGTCTTGTATGACAGAACTCTTAAATAAATTAAATGTTTTATTTTTATGGATTTATGGGTACAAGTGTAGTTGTGCTACATGGATATATTGCCTAGTGGTGAAATCTAAGCTTTTAGTGTACCCATTATCTGAATAGTGTACATTATACCCAGTAGGTGGCATTTTATCACTCTTCCCACTTCCACCCTCCCTTCTTTTGGAGTCTCCATTGTCTATTATTTTACTCTGTATGTCTGTGTGTACCCATTTTTAGCTCCCACTTATAAGTGAGAACGTGTGGCTTTTTTCTGTTTGTGAGTCATTTCACTTAGGATAATGACCTTCAGTTCCATCCATGTTGCTGCAAAAGACAGGATTTCATTCTTTTTTATGGCTGCATAGTATTCCATGGAGTGTCTGTGTGTGTATCTATATATAATATATAATCACATTATTCAGTGATATGTGTGTATATATAACAGATATAATAATTTATAATAATAATAATATATCATCATAACCACATGATTCCATGTGTGTTTGTGTGTATGTGTGTGTGTATATTCTATATACCATGGAATAATGTGATTATATATATTATATATACACACACATCTAGATCTACATTATGCAGTGTGTGTGTGTATGTATATGTGTATATATATGTATATATATCACATTTTAATCCAGTGATCCATTGATGAACACATAGGCTGATTCTGTGACTTTGCTATTGTGAATATTGCTGCAATAAACATATGATGGTAGAAATTATATAATTTTTTTTTTCCTCTGGGTAGATACCCAGTGGCGGGATTACTGGATAGAATGGTAGCTCTATTTTTAGTTTTTGAGAAATCATTGTACTGTTTTCCATAGATGTTGAATTAATTTACATTTCTACCAACAGTATATAACTGTTCTCTTTTCTTCACATCCTCACTGTCTGTTGTTTTTTGACTTTTCAGTAATAGCCATTTTGACTGGTGTGAGATAGTATCTCATTGTGGTTTTAATTTGCATTTCTCTGATGATTAGTGATGTGGAGCATTTTTTCGTATGTTTGTTGGCTGTTTGTTTGCTTCCTTTTGAAAAATGTCTGTTCATGTCCTTCGCCCTCTTTTTCATGGGGTTGTTTTTTTTCGTGTTGAGTTGAGTTCCTTGTAGAGTCTGGATATTAGTTCTTGGTTGAATGCACAGTTTGTAAATATTTTCTCCCCTTCTGTAGGTTGTCTGTTTACTCTGTTAATTATTTCTTTTGCTTCATAGAAGCTTTTTGGTTTAAGTTTCATTTGTCTATTTTTGTTTTAAAAAGTTTAAGTTCCGTTTGTCTATTTTTTTTTTTTTTTTGAGGACTTAGTCATAAATTCTTTGCCAATACTAATGTCCAGAAGAGGTTTTACTCTGGAACTTTTAGAGTTTCAGGTCTTACAACTAAGACTTTAATACATTTTCAGTCAATTTTTGTATATGGTGTGAGATGGGGTCCAGCTTCATTCTTCTGCATATAGCTCTCCAATTATCCCAGCACTATTCATTGAACAGGGTGTCCTTTCCCCATTGTATATTTTTGTTGACTTTGTCAAAGATCAGTTGGTTATAGGTATACGGCTTTATTTCTGGGTTCTCTATTCTGTTCCATTGATCTATTTCTGATAGGAACGTTTTGAATATTCTAGTCTAATTGTCTTGCCAAAAGTCCTACAATTTGGACTTTTAAGGTTGTTTCCTCATAATTCAATTATAAACATTTTATTGACAAGAATACACTGTAGTTGGTGTTCTGTACATTCCATTTCATCATATGTAGAGGCACATAATATTGAGCTTAATTGCTTGGTTAAGATAGTAGTATTCATCTGTTCTCACACTGCTACTAAAAACATACCCAAGACTGGGCAATTTATAAAGGAAAGAGGTTAATCGATTTACAGTTCCACATGGCCTGAGAGGCCTCACAATCATGGTGGAAGACAAAAGAGGAGCAAAGTCATGTCTTACATATCGGCAGGCAAGAGAGTTTGTGCAGGTGAACTCTCATTTATAAAATCATCAGGTCTGGTGAGATTTATCCACTACCATGAGAACAGTATGGGGAACTGCCCCATGATTCAATTATCTCCACCTGGCCTTGCCCTTGACACATGGGGATTATTACAATTCGAGGTGAGATTGGGTGGGAACAGAGCCAAACCATATCATTCCATCCCTGGCCCCTCCCAAGTCTCCTGTCCTCCCATTTCAAAACCAATCTTGCCTGCCTAACAGCCCCCCAAAGTCTTAACTCATTCAGCATTAACTCAAAAGTTCATAGTCAAAAGTCTCATCTGAGATAAGGCAAGTCATTTCTGCCTATGAGCCTGGAAAATCAAAAACAAGTTAGTTACTTCCTGGATACAATGGGAGTACAGGCATTGGGTAGATACACTTACTCCAAATTGGAGAAATTGACTAAAACAAAGAGGTTACAGGACCATGCAAGTCTGAAATCCAACAAGGCAGTAATTAAAGCTCTGAAATAATGCCCTTTGCCTCCCTATCTCACATCCAGGTCACATTAATGCAAGAGGTGGGTTCCCATGGTCCTGGGCAGCTCTGCTTCTGTGACTTTGCAGGGTACAGCCTCCCTTCCTGGCTGCTTTCATGGGTTGGCATTGAGTGTCTACAGCTTTTCCAGGCATATGGTGCAAGCCATCAGTGGATCTCCCATTCTGGGGTCTGGAGGATAGTGCTCCTCTTCTCAAAGCTCCACTTTGCAGTGCTCCAGTGGGGACTCTGTGTGGGGGCTCCATCCCCACATTTCCCTTCCACACTACCCTAGCAGAGGTTCTCCATGAGGGTCCTGCCCCTGCAGCAAACTTCTGCCTGGACATCCAGGCATTTCCATATATTCTGTGAAATCTAGGTAGAGGTTCCCAAACCTAATTCTTGACTTCTGTGTACCCACAGGCTCAATACCACTTAGAAGCTGCCAAGACTTGGGACTTGCACTCTCCAAAGCCATGGCCCAAGCTATACATTGGCCTCTTTTAGCCACAGCTGGAGTGACTGGGACACAGGACACCATGTCTCTAGGCTACACACAGCAAGGGCAATGAAACCATTTCCTCCTAGGCCTCAGGGCCTGTGATAGAAGGGGCTGCTGCAAAGGTGTCTGACATGCCCTGGAGACACTTTCCCCATTGTCTTGGTAATTAACACTTGGCTCCTTGTTACTTATGCAAATTTCTGCAGCAGCAGGCTGAAGTTTCTCCCCAGAAAATGGGTTTTTCTTTCCTATTGCATTGTCAGACTGCAAATTTTCCAAAGCTTTATGCTCTGCTTCCTCTTGAACTCTTTGCTACTTAAAATTTTTTTCCACCAGATACCCTAAATCATCTCTCTGAAGTTCAAAGTTCCACAGATTCTAGGGCACAGGTAAAACGCCACCAATCTCTTTGCTAAAGCATAACAAGAGTCACCTTTGCTCCAGTTCCCAAAAGGCTCCTCATCTCCATCTGAGACTACCTCTGCCTGAACCTTATTGTCCATATCTCTACCAGCATTTTGGCCAAAACCATTCAACAAGTCTCTAGGAAGTTGCAGACGTTCCCATATTTTCCTGTTTTCATCTGAGCCCTCCAAACTGTTCTAATCTCTGTCTTTTACCCAATCCCAAAACCACTTCCACATTTTCAGGTATCTTTTTTTTTTTTTTTTTTTTTTTTTTTTTTTTTTTTTTTGAGACGGAGTCTCACGCTGTCGCCCAGGCTGGAGTGCAGTGGCCGGATCTCAGCTCACTGCAAGCTCCGCCTCCCAGGTTTGCGCCATTCTCCTGCCTCAGCCTCCCGAGTCACAGGGACTACAGGCGCCCGCCACTTCGCCCGGCTATTTTTTGTATTTTTTAGTAGAGACGGGGTTTCACTGTGTTAGCCAGGATGGTCTCGATCTCCTGACCTCGTGATCCGCCCGTCTCGGCCTCCCAAAGTGCTGGGATTACAGGCTTGAGCCACCGCGCCCGGCCCAGGTATCTTTACAGTAGTGCCCCACTACCTGGTACCAATTTACTGTGTCAGTCTATTCTCATGTTCCCAATAAAGACATACTAGAGACTGGGTAATTTATAAAGGAAAGAGGTTTAATAGACTCACAGTTACACATGACTGGGGCGACTTCACAATCATGGCAGAAGGCAAAAGAGGAGCAGTCACATCTTACATGGCGGCAGGAAAGAGAGCATGTGTAGGGGAACTCCCCTTTATAAAACCGTCAGATCTTATTCACTATCATGAGAACAGCATGGGAAAAACCCACCCCCGATTCAATTATATCCACTTGGCCCTGCCCTTGACATGTGGGGATTGTTACTATTCAAGATGAGATTTGGGTGGGGACACAGCCAAACAATATCAGTAGTTTATGAAAGATTTTTCTTTAATAAAGGTTTCTCTTTTGTAAATTAGTAAGTACTCTGTTAGAATTCTTTGTTATGATACAAATAAGTGAATGTCCTGTTGCCCAACAACCTGTCAACCAATGATTTTAACACTAGTGAATGATCCTTATTTATATCAATTAGCATATTGTCCATTGCCAGCTGATTCTCTGTCTAGTTTTTATGTCTTCTATTAATTCATTAAAATATAGCAATAGTCGAAGTTTCTGAGTCTGTACCTATCCCACCCTTCTATTACTGACTTGCTCAAATTTTACTTTTCTCAAATTGACCATGATTAGAGCCATCATTTTTCAATATTCAGTGAAGGTTAATCTCCATACTTACATTGGGAGCCCATTCTTAATGAAACCAATGAGCAGAGCATGTATCATAATTGCTACTTTCCATTTACCTCCCTTCCCTAATAAACATCATATATTTAAGTTATTTCATTTTAATGGGAAATAAAATATATCATTTATATTCCTTTCAAGTTTCCAGAGCAGTTTATTAAAAGCATCCTGTGACTGCACAATAAGCTGCTACTCTTTTGCAACTAATCTGAGTCAGTATTTTCCTCATACTGAACAATAAAGCACAATTCAACTATAAGTTGGTTGTTGAGACAGATATGACTGCAAATTCCATCTAGAGACTTCTTATCAAGTTATTATGTTCATTGAAAGAGGCTCACATAAATCACAATTTCCTTTTCCCAACAGGAGGACTGCTTGTTGTTGCAAAAGTGACATAAGTAGATATAACTAAGCCTGACCTGGCATGCCATTTAACTTAACCCACGTTTATTGTAATAAAAATGCACAATTTTTACTTGAATGGGTAGGTAACAGTCTGATTTTGAAAAAGATTGTGCAGAAATGTTATCTTGTTCAGTGCCATATTCAAATGGATATGTGTTAGTCGGTTTTCGTTTTTTTGCATCACTATAAAGAAATAGCTGTGACTGGGTAATTTACAAATAAAAGAGGTTTAATTGGCTCATGGTTCTGCAGGCTATACAGGAAGTATGGTGCTGGCATCTGCTTGGCTTCTGGTGAGACCTCAGGGAGTTTTACTCATGTCAGAAGGAGAAGCAGAAGCAGGCATGTCACATGGAATTAGAAGAAGCAAGAGAGAGAGAGAGGGGAGAGGTCCCAGACTTTTTTAAACAACCAGATCTCATGTGAACTAAGCAAGAACTGGTTTATCACCAAGGGGTTGGTGCTAAGCCATTCATGGGGGATCTGCCCCCATGATCCAGTCATCTCCTACCAGGCTTCACCTTCAACATTGGGAATCACATTTCAACATGAGATTTAGAGGGAATACACATTCAAATCATATCAGCATATAAAGAGAATACAGGAAAGCTCCACATAAAACTACTGTACCAGACAGCACAAATCAAAGCATTAGGGATCTGTTAAAAGTCAAAGACCTATGATGACCCACAGGCCTCCATTCCTTCTGTGGCTTTGTCTCTTTCTATCTCCGTCTCTCTTCAGTGGTGGGTGGTCTAACTGCCATTCCCAGTCTCCTGGCCCAGGACCTTTGCACTAACTATTTCTCTGGCTTGCTCCCCACATCCTTTAAGTCTACTGAACTGCCACCTACTCGGACAGACCTACTCTAAACGTTTGGTTCATTTTGTAGCTCCTGCTTAATTTTCCTCCACTGCCTTTATAAACAGTTAATATACTATATATGGTATTTATTTTGTTTCCTTTTTGCTACCCCTACTGGAATGTAAATTTCAAGGGGGAGGGCAGGAATTTTTGTCTGTGTCTGTTAAT
Organism: Chlorocebus sabaeus; assembly: GCF_047675955.1. NCBI lineage: Eukaryota > Metazoa > Chordata > Mammalia > Primates > Cercopithecidae > Chlorocebus > Chlorocebus sabaeus. Next base: position 83,450,926 of record NC_132926.1, read on the forward strand.
TCCTGAACCCTGAGTTCTCAACATGTAATAAACAGTTCATGAATATTTGTTGAATGACTAAACATAATATTTCTGAATAAAGAGATACACATTATATGTATAAAATATTTAACATATAGTTTAAAAAGTGAAATTCATATAAAATATTCACAGACCCTTTGAAAGCCTTTGTAGAACTCTAGAGTTTCACGAGCCCAGTTTGAAATCAATTGCTGAAGTATTTATTATTGCTCATATTTCTAGCAGTGGAGAGTTGCGTAGGAAGCCCACCAAACGGTGCTGAAAAAATTGAACTGTTGGCATCCACCCAAACTGCTCCCGTGAACAAAATATATCACAAAATATATTGCTGAAATGTACCAAAGTTCTCACTTACCTGTTTTATTCAGTGCCAAATGTAAATAAAAAAGTTAAAACTACTTTATTTTTCCCTCTAATATAATTTAAAACTGTACCATTAAGAAACGAATGTAATTGTTCCTTTTCTAAGCTTCATATAGATGATTAGATATAGATTATTGGAACTGGAAAGGCCCTCAATGATCATCAAATACAAATGATGCATTTCCAGGTGAGAAAACTGAAGCCTCAAGAAGTTGTATAATTCAATTCTTAAGTCATCAAGCTTGATTGGTAGAAATGAACCAGGGTGGAAGCCTGTTCTTCTACAGCCCAGCTGAGTTTTTTTCTTCAATCCATGCATGGCATGACATACTCTATTTTAATATTATATAACATAGGGTTGTTTAAGAATAGATGGAGATCTCACTGGTATGGTAAAGGAGGGCCTAGAGATAGGATTACACTAAGAGGACATACTCAGGTGTCTTCCTGAGCTATAAGGACAGTCCTGCATGCAGTTTATCCAGATGAATCAGAGAATACAACTCAAACACTGTTTTAATCACCATCGCATTTAGGTTCATGTAAGAATTCGGCATTCTTTAAGAGAGAAGTGTTGCCAAGGAAGAGAGAAGCAAACAAATCTTGTGAATTGGACTTAATGAGGGAAATATCATGTAACTTTCTTTTTGTTGCATCAAAGAAAGCAATACTAATAAGATAGAATTAAGGGCATGGTGGCAGATAAGCTCTCTAAATTCCCCTAGCAAAATATTTGTGCTGTGGAGTAGAGCTTCAGAGCAGGTAAAAATGTACAGCAGACCTGAATATGATTTTGTTTAAGTAGAGTTTGAAGACTCAATACTCTTTGTTTTCCAGTTTCTCATTTTTATTCTTCAAAACAGGTAGAAGAAATATAAAACATAATTTCTGCTCAATGGAAAAAATCACTATGAAATTTTAGTAGGGAAGAAAACTTTAAAAAATGTTAATGAACATTCAGATCCTGAGGCTTGTTTAATGTTATAATTCCTATATTTGGGTATCAAAATATTTTGGAAAAAGGCTAACATAAACACTTCAAATGAAGTCTAAGCTTGTGAAGATCCAGTCCTCTTCATTTATTGTCCTGGTCCAAGCCTCTCTGGAGTGTGAAGGTAGCCTCAGACCATGAGGGTGATTGGAGGATGCGAACATAGCCACATTTGTGTAGTACGTTCCCTGCACTTGGTCTCTCCATGTCATTAGCCAATGTCCTGTACCATTAAAAGATGCGTTTTTTGCTCTTATATACTTAATTTCACCGTTTTCATATTTGTTCATTTTAAATACTCTTTCCATTTTACCTTCCTGTCTTTCAATTTCATTTCTAGGAAAATTAAAACAAAATAATACACAAAATTATACTAGCAATATAAATTAAGTGACAATATAGAAGAATATGAAGTAAACCAAATACCTCCTCCTGGATTCATTCTCTGCCAAACCTCTCCATTTTCACTTCATTCTCAGAGAAGCCACCATCTGTAGTAGTTTTGGTTTTTTTCCTTTCAGTGATTGAATTATGAAATGGAAGGGAGAAGGGAGGAAATATTAAGACAGACTTTAAGACTCTAGATGTAGATGCTCAGTATTCCCCCTGGAACTCTCATACTGCTGTTGGAAGTGTAAAATTATACAACTGCTTTGGAAACCCATATAACATAATTTACTAAAGTTGACTAAGGCATGGACTACGAAATGTTTGGGATGAGGAATGAGGTGAGAATGTTTACACTCACTACTTCTATTCAACATTGTACTATAGTTCTAGTCAGAGCAATAAGATTAAAAAACAAAGCAATAACAAGCAGGATTGGAAAACAGTAAATAAAACTGTCAGTATACATTTCTGTATGTAGAAAATCTCAAGTATCTAAAGAGATGGTCAATATAAAAATCAATCTTATTTCTTTGTACCAAACAACATTTTTGAGAGAATTGTAGATGACTTAAATAAGTGGAAAGATGTACATATTCATTGCTGGAAAGCTTTAACATTTTAAAGATGTCAATTCCTCCTATATTGCTCTCCAGATTCAATGCAATTCAAGTCAAAATCTTAGCAGTTTTACTTTGTGGAAGTTAAAAAGCTGATTCTAAAATTTATTTGGAAATTCAGAGGGCCAAAAATAGCTAAGACAATTTTGAGGAAGAATGAAGTTGAGGGATATACTTTGCTGAATATAAAAGCTTAATATGTAGTTAGAACAATTAAGACATTGGTATTGTCCAAAGTATAAACAAAAAGCCCAGTGGAAAGTCTAGAAACAGACTCATCTATGGATAATATGCATCACTGGGACATTTTGGACTTGTGGAGAAATAATAGTTTTTTCACTAAATGATGCCGCGTCAATTCAGTATCTGTATAGGAGAAAATAAAACAATCTACACCTTCTCTTCACACTGCTGAACGCACAAAAGCAATTCCAGGTGGATTGTAGTTATAAATGTGAAAGATGAAAAAAATAAGGCATCTGCAAGATAACATATACAACATAAAATATCTTTATGACCTTAGATCAAAGATTCGTTAAACACAATGCACAAATCACTAACACTAAAAAGAAAGATTGATAAACTACATTAAAACTAAAAACACCTGTCAAACATTCTCTTAATAGACTGAAAGAGTAAACCACTGCCTATTTCATTAAAACTCAAGATCTGTAGTTGTCATCCCACAAACACTTATTTTGTTTATATTTTCAGATGAGATGTTCTCATCTGCAAATGTTAACAATACTAATTTTAAAAAGGCTTGTTTTCTCTTGGATTTTAATTATTCTGTTTTCAGAATTTGTTTCTTCTTTTCACTGTTTTGGTTTTCTTCAAATGTTGGATGATGATTGCTTGTTGAGTTCATTTCGTGCTGATATTTAAATTTCTATTTTCCCATTTGTGAATTAGGGGAATTTCTGACTAGAGGAACTTTCCTTCAGTTATTGTGAGGGAGGGTTGGTTTGTGCCACTGGAGTGGGCATGCAGGTGGTGTGTCTACTCAGTTTGTGGGCTCCTCATCCTCTTGCTAAACATTATCAACCTGAAGCATTCCTCTGTGTCTGCAGCCCCATTTCCTGCATTTGTGCTTCAGTCCAGAAGTAAACGCTGCTCTTATCTCTCAGCTATTGTTCGGCATAAACAGAAGGCGAAGTAGATGCTGACCTGTCTGTAGCTGCATGTGCATTCTCCAGTTCTCCCGTTGAGCACCACCACCAAGACCTATCTGCTTCTTGGATCTCTTTGCTCTTAGTTTGGAGCATCCTTCACACTTCGCAGAATTCTTCTCTCTTCCGTATTTCAGAGTAGGATGTTTCTTATCTGCATGGCTCATTTTAGGACATGAGACCTGTGCAGTCCCACAGATTCTGTACTCAAGAGGGCCCTTGCACTTGGTTTAATGCTCTCCTTTCACCCTCTTGAAATTCTTAATGATTTTTGGACAGGGTGTTGGATTTTCATTCTTTACTGGGCCTTGTAAATCATGTTGCTGGTCCTCTTGGTCTAATATCTCTTTCAATAAATCTTTGTTCCTTAATAGCTTTCAGAACTCCTCAAACATTTTCATCAGTGATGGTAATTCTTTCCTGTATTAAATTACATTACTTATTTTATTTTTTTGTAACCTTTATTGAGGTACAACATGTGCTCCTTTTTAGTGTACAATTCATTGATTTTTAATAAATTTACAGAATTTTGCAACCACCACAATCGAATTCTAGAAAATTTCCATTGTTTCAAAATGATCTCATGGGCCTATTTGTAGACATTTTCTGTTTCTGTCCTCAGCCCCAGAATTTTTTGTATTTTAGATATGTTTTAAAATATGAATTCTTGGGGGGTATATATATGGAAGGGGGGAATATTAGTTTCCCCTTCAAGGAAGCTAGAAGAAGAAGAATCTTGGAGAGAGTGGTAGAGTCTTCAAAAGAGCATGTGTGAGACCATCTATCTGAGCAGCCAGTTGTCTTTCTTTTCCTTTCTTCTCTAGTAGATGGTTGGTGAGAGGCCATTGTTGAGTGAATTCAAGTCTCATGATAGGATAGTGAATAGAATGTGTTTGGATTTAGGTACCCTATTTCAACAAAACCTCTCTTTGCTTTATTTTGGATTCTTAACAGAAAAAAAATTACTTGAAAATAGCATGACCATACTTCTTAAACCCATATGTTCTTAAACTCAATAAAGCAATAATTAGAAATACACTATACAAGCAGATTTTTTACAGTCATCTTTCTTTTGATTTTAAGTTATATTAGATATTGACTTTTTCTGATTATAAAATTTCTAAATGGTTATATTTATGGAATTATAAAATATAGAATAGTATATAGAAGAAAAGAAAATCTCAAATTATTATAACACCATATCACATTTCCTCCTAATATTTTTATTTGCAAATACATGTTTATCTACTGGGGTGCTTTTTCTTTTTCATCCAAACTGAAATCATAACTCATATGCAATTTTCTGCTTGCTTTTCCACATATATGTGAGATCATTTATACGTATTCATAAATATTCTTCAAATACATAATTTGTGTGAGTGACAACTGACCTGGACAAAGCAAGAGCCTTGGAGCAGGGTCTCAAATAATGGGCTGAACATGGGAGCGATTAAATACCTGAATGTGATTTGAATTCTCTAGATGATGCTCTAGCATGTTACTCAAGATGATAGAGATTCTTTGTATTAGTCCAGTTTCAAACAGCTATGAAGACATACCTGAGACTGGATAATTCATAAAGAAAAACAAGTTTGATGTACTCACAGTTCCACATGGCTGGGGAGGCTTCACAATCATGGTGGAAGGCAAAGGAGGAACAAAGGTACGTCTTACATGGCGGCAGGCGAGAGAATGTGTGCAGGGGACACAGGATAGTTATAAAACCATCAGATCTAGTGAGATGTATTCACTATCATGAGAACAGCACAGTAGAAACCCGCCCTCATGATTCAATTACCTATAACCGGGTTTTTCCCATGACATGTGTGGATAATGGGGGCTACAATTCAAGATGAGATTTGATTGGGGCTCAGCCAAACTGCGTCATTCTTCTTCTTCAGGCCACCTTATTCCAGAACTCTAATCATACTAGACAAGGTGGAACTCGAAGCATGCTAGACAAGGTGGAAGATTCTTTTAAGGAATTTACTTAGCCAGATTAAAATAGCTTCCATTAAAAAAATGTAAATGCTTTCTACATATTTCTTAATATGTTTATATTACAGTATTTATTTTTATTTTTCTGCCCCAGTAGATTGTTGCTCAACATAGGTGAGATCTGTGCTTAGTGAAGATGCTAGCACAGAGAAGGTCTTTAATAAAAGTTTGTTGATGAGAGAATGAGAAAGAGATGAGAACTAATTTGGCTCTTAATCACTATATGGACCTCTGAATAAGCCCTCTAACTCACCAAATGCAGGAAGCACATAGATATATAACTTAATTAGCTAAGTCCTATAAAGGCATATAAAATCACTTGGCAAGGTGCCTAGCACATCATAAGCACTCTGTAAATACTAGTTATTATTATTAATAAAAAAAATCTGTCTCCATATGGTCAGAAGCCAGAGCACCCAGCACTGGAGGCTGGGGGCTGTAGTGGCAGCAAATGGGTGGCAATTGTGACGCCAACACCCAGTGAAGGGGAGGGGCCCTCTGTCGTCTGGTTTTTCCAATTGAAAACATGCTTGGAGTACCCCTCCAGCCAACCTTTTTTTCATCTGCAGATATATTATTGAAAACTGTAGCTCAGCCTTGTCAGTCCAAATTATATTAGGAGGATTAGGAGATGTTCTGCAAGGAGAAAACAGAATTTGGCAATTTGATTTCAGGAAGACTTGAAAGGTCAGAGATAAAAGGCCAAGGTGGATTTAAAAAAGGGCTTTGAGCTTCTGCAGTGAGGAACAACAATTCAGAGCAAGAATGACAGTTATGGAAGTTTAGGTGTAATGTTTTCAGTAAGTATCATCAAGCATGGTAGACATTTATTTGTTTATTTGAGGACGTGGGAGATACACCGAACTGTCTAAAAGGAATGCGGTTCGTTAATTTTGCTTTTCTCGTATGATTTTTAGTTAAAATAGTATCTCTGGCTCATCAAAACATTTTTCCTTATTTAGGAAAGCCAAAAGGTTATTTTAATTCTGCCTCAGTGTTTCTTATTATTTTTGTCAACTTTTATCCAAAGTTCCTTTTAAAACAGTGCTAAAGTGTTCACGCTTTAAATAAAATCTGTTCCCTTCTTGTAAACAATTGACAATTATGTAAGAATCTAATGAAATAAATACACATGTGAGGTTTTTCAGAGTACGTCTGTACACAGTCACTTGTTTTACTACTAGTTTTCATGTCATGCTTGTTGTTGGTTGTTTGCAGATGAAAGTTGTTGCTGTTGTTTTGTAAACCAGCTATAATTCTGAATAAGGAGACATTTGAGCCTGAAATATAACCATGTATTCTTTGCTTACTAAGTGATTAATATTATGGATTTGGTGTCTGACCTCAAATGAATTACTCAACATCCCAGCTGCAATTTTATCTATAAACTGAAAATAATAATATTCTGCTTACAGGGTTCTTATGAGGATTAAATGAGAAAATAAATGTATTGAACATAAGAAGTAGTACATACTAAATGCTCAACAAACTGCATTTAAAAAATTATGTAAGTGTGTGAATTTGAGAGACAGTCTAGCAGGCATTGTTTTCTTGACAGATGTTTATATGACTGTGCAGTAAGATTGTAAACATCTGTGCTTTGGTTACCATTTCCCTGATTTATTTAACCATGTGGATTTTGTCAACTATTTTAAACTAATCAGACACAGACATTGCCATTTACACCACACAGATGGTTTCTTCAAATCATTAGCAATGCCTGGGTGGGGCACCCCCTGAGACTGGGAAACTGCAAAAATTAACAGGCAAGGAAATTTGAGCTTTGAATGTTGTGTTTTGGAGGGCTTCTAAACGCCTGTCTGCCTTAGTTCTGATGCTGAAAAAGTTTATCTTTCAAAATATATTTTCTTAGTACCATCAGGACTTCCTGACTCATTAGAAGGTCTGAGGGTGTGATAGACAAAAAGCAAGTGGAAAAGGTTGAGAGACTTAAAAAGCACAATTTAATACCTGCTCCAATATTCATTTTTATTATCAGAACATTAAGCAATGTAAAGGTAAAAGAGCAGATTTTTTTTGAAATAGCCTTTTTACAAAAGTATTACATACCCATTGTAGACAATTCAGAAAACACACAGAACAGAAACACATTTTCCAATAGTCCTTCTACTCAAAGAGAACTACCCTTGACATTTTGATTATATCTTTCATTTTGATTACTTTTGTACATATGCACATACACATATGCATATACTTTAGATGCATGTGTACATATAGGTGTATTTTAAAAAAATGGAATCACATTTCACAGTGTTTTGTAATCCACTTTTTATACTTAGGTAGTCCTAAAAAAATTTTACATATTATTTATGTCATTTTATAAGATTCTTTAACAGGTAAATAATCCACTGCAAAAATAAAATGTTATTTATTCTACCAATCTCTTAATTATTGAGTTAGTTTGCTTTTAATCTTGTTAGGAAATGACTGGTAAACAGTCTTTAGCTAAAAAGGGAAAAATTTGAAAGACATTGGGTGGGCATCACATCTGAATTCTCTATTCTGAAAAGATTTTTCCTGCAGAATAATTAAATTTGAAATAACTTAGCATTAGAAAACAACATAAGGAAATAAAAAAAGTTTTTAAGGCAAAATACATGAAAACCAGAAGCTACAACCTTCACTGAATAGAGGGAGGAGACAATACGGATGCACATGGAGTCTCTCAGTAGTGACAATTCTCGTCTTGCACAGTCACATGGGCTATACAAATGACCTTGTAAACAGAAACCTTGCAAAGTGGTGCTCGTAGCTAATGGGAAAAGTTGATTGTTCTGCGACCTTTAAAAATTTCTGTCAAACATTAAAAACTCTCTTACTGTTTGTTATAAATGTACTGTATAGGAAAATAAAAAGCAATAAGTAATAGTACACTAAGTTAAAACATTACTAACATTGGTAATTAATGTTTATTTCTTTGTAAAAAACTGATCAAAAATAGTTTGAGCAGTGCTTGCCTTCTTCTTTTTGAGTATAACTTGTGATATACACAAGGCACATTTTCTATGCCTTAGCAAGTTTTGATCACATTTTGACATTGTATCCTTGGTGCTGTCAGTGTTGTGAATTATCTCTGGTAGTGCCTTTAGCATGAAGTTATTTTTTGCAAGCATATGGCATTTCCTCTGGGACACCTTCATCTTGTTCATTAGAATCACTTTTCTCATTCACGTCTATACGTTTTCTGTCTCTAAGCACTTCTGACCGTATGTCTAGAGGCTCTCTAACAACAGCTGTGTCAAAATGCCCACCATCAGCGATTTCTTCTATAACTCCATGAATGTTTGATTTGAATTCCATTTCCAGCATTATTACTTTTCATTTCTTTGCTGTACTTTCATCTTTGTTGACAAATCCCTTTTTTGGATTATCAGTTTTTGTAAAATGTCATACAGGTTCATCATGGGGAGACAAGGAGGCAACACAGTCACATGCTTAGCTGTCTGTGTATGAACTGAATAGAAAATGTGAAGTGATGTATGACCAGCAGGCTTTGTAAAAGGTGACGTGATTGGTCACTGATCAGGATATGTATCTGTTATTTATGCAATGACTTGTAGACTAACAAGGCAGCAGCGAAGTTTGTGCCTTATGCAATTACTCACAGTTAATATACTGTGGTAATGGAAATGTGAACCATGTTGCTGGGGACCAGTCTTATTTAACAAAACCATGGTAATGGAAATTTCCATATTGGAGCTGTAAAAAGCAAGGTTGCCCTTTACATATTACATATAATGGATGAAAGGGATGTCTTCCCAAGTTGGTTTTTGTAGGCTCTAAATGGCAGCATCTCTCCTTATCCCAAGCTACCAGGGGAACAACATTGGCCTTATGGAATCTAAAGAATATGTTGTACTTAGGTCTCTATGGCATTTCCCATAAAAGGGTCCTGAATCATCCTGATCAGGTGATTCACTGAAATAGGACAAAATGTAGAAATCATATTTCTTATTGCTTCTCTGATGCTGCAGCACGACTGAGTTCACTGAGGAATTGGGTCTAGCTGAGGGATCTGATTGGTTCCTCGCACTATGCCTTGGTAACTTTCCCTCTCTACCCTACCACCCCCTTCATAGCTAGTGGCAAAAAGAGGCTCATGTTCTGCAGGGCCAAATCTCAGTGATAGTTCCTCCATGATCAATCTTTGAAGTCAAGTTTAGGTCAATGGTGTTTAACACAGAGTGGGGATGAAGGTAAAAGAAGCCAAGAACATTGAGGAATTTGTGGCTCAGTCTGTAAACAAAGAGGATTGATGTTGGTTGAAGACAAAAGAGGGTTCACTGGAAAGAAGGTGAAATGGTTTTAGGAAAAGGGAACTGAGGAAGCTAGAGAGATTCCTCACAGAGTTTGATATATTGTCTCAATTATCTTTGCACCACAGTGTCAGTTGCAATGGAAGACTATATAAATGTTCGTTAAATGAAACAGGAAGTAGTTTTATTGATAGATGGGAATCCACCACAAAGATAAAACCTAGATTAAATATGACTATATAGGGCACACAAGTAAAATGGGCCAAAGATGACAGTTAGGTACCAATATATTTAATGGAAAAATTTATTTTTTCTTTCCATAGTTCGTGATTTGTGCTCCTCTTCACTCTCATGTAGTTTCTTGCTTTAGGCTTTCCATTGGCTTCCATTGAACAAAGAATAAAATCTAAAATGTTTTCAGTGGTTCACAAGGCCTGTGCAATCTGGGTCCTAACAAATTTTCTGATGCTAGCTCTTACTCCTCATCCTTTACCAATCTCCTCCAACCCTCAGATATGTTTTAGTTACATGGATCTTCTATTCTGTTCCATAAACATGCCAGGTTCATTCTAGGCTTAGGATCTGTGCTCTCACTATTATCTCTGCTAGACAAGTCCTGTCTGTAAATCTTCACATAGAAAACCCTCAGCAAAGTGCCTAACATATGGAAAAAGTCAATAAGTGTTATTAATTACAATACTGTTCTTTAGATGTTCTTCTATTCTTAGAATGCCTAATTGTTCTGGATTTTCTTATTCACTTTTGCTTGTTTTCAAGGCAAAAAATGAATAATAGTAACCCTTTCTATGGGAGAAAAGATGGCAGGTATGTCTACATCAGTCAGGATGAACTAGTTATGCTGCAGTTACAAACAATCGCACAAATCTCAGTGACTTAAATCAAGAAAGGTGATTTTTTACCTCATGCTACATGTCCAGTGTGGACTGGCAAGACAGTTCAACTTATTGTGGAGACACACTAACATTTTATGATAATACCAACTGAACATGAGGTTTCAGGGTTTGCCATGTCAGAAGAAGGTAAGAATACAGAGTAGAGCATTGTCAACTAAATGGTTTATTCCACAAGTGACACAAATTATTGCTTAGCTTTTATTTACCCTAAGTCTAGATCTGCTATCTCCTATGCACATTCTCATTTTATGGCAGGGAATAAGTTTTTAAATTGGGGCTTTCAAAATAATTTGGAGGTGTTTTCAACAATTCAGATTCCTGGGTCCCATCCTCTGAGATTCTGATTCTAGGTTGGGGAATGGTAATTGAGATATTAGTATTAATTCTAGTGACTCAGTTGTAGGTGATTTGAAAGCCATACTTAGAAGAACACAACTATAGTGACTAGAACTATGGTTGTCCTATTGTAAGAGCTTAGTAAATATTTTTGATTGACTTTAAAATAAGGGTTTTCTTATGAATAAAGAATAAGTAATTTAGATAAAAAATTGTATATGCTGAATTGTATTAGAATGAGAAGAAAGGCTAAGTGTTTTATTCCTTTACTCTAAAACAACTTCCACTTTTTGGGAGGAGGTAATGCTGGTACTATCTTTCTTTCACTTTGTGCAGGTTGCTAGGTTGATCCACAGAGTAGCCATGCTACATCTTATCTCTTTTTCAGGAAGAAGATACGAGTCTCAGGATATTAAAAAAAAAGAAGTGAATAAATACTTTGATTTATTCCATATGAAATAGACTATGAAGAAAGCAAATCTAATCTCATGTAATTAGGAGTTATTTTAATTGCAAGAACCACAGGCCACATTTCTTTGACAATGACAGATAATGGCCTTTTAAAAATCTTGCACTGAAAAATCTATTGGCAAATAACTTTTAAACCTCAACTAACTGGCAACTAAGCTCTTTGCCACTTATCTCTGCAGTATTTTCACACTCTGATCACAGAATAACAAGACTAGGAGTAAAGATCATAATGGCGTCATAAAAACAGAACCATAAATGTGTACCTTAAGTGAAGTTAATGTTGCATTATGATAGATTACCCATCCTCTTGAAAAGCTCAACTATTTTAAAACCAGTTCTGTTGAATTTTTAATATTCAGGCTATTTCCTGAGAGGGAGCTTTGGGCTGTAGGTCTCCATGGGTATGTATTCACAAGCATTGCGTTTGGGTTCATAAAATCTGAAGGCTTCTAAAGTATTAAAACTTTCATGCAAAGCATGCAAAAAAAAAAAAAAAAAAAAAAGGAAAAATCCATTACCAACTAGAAACTGGTGCTTAAAATATCCATTGTTGTTTTAAAAATTAATTTGAAGGAGTTTATATTTTCATAATTGTTGTGAGGTCTTACCTTAATAGTAACACTGTTTTTTCTCTTCTAAGCAAGTTAGATAATGTTAGACTATTCTTATTGGTATAAATATAGACACTCATATCTGAGAGAGTAGGCTAAAGGCAAGATGACAAGAGAAAATTTGCTCAGTTACTCTCTTGCTGAAAATACTGGGTGTGTCTTTAATATATATATTCTCACCTGTCAATCTAAGTGTCTTGACTGGAAAGTGAATAGTCTATAATAGGTAATTTTGCCTTTTGCCTGGATGTCGATCAGGTTTAGCTGATACTTCTCTAATAGGTGATAATAAACTAAAAGGCTCAAATAAATGCAAAAAATCACATCCACTAAGTCTTATTTCCTGTTAATGCAAGAAAGTTTACGTTTTTCCTTGCTTACGTGCAAGAAGACAGAGTGCACACATGGTCCCCTCTTCTGTAGATTTCTGTGTAGTGTTCTTGCAATATCAGTCATGAGCATACATAGTGAAGAGTTTGCTTGTGATGTGTTTGTTAATAGGCTAGACTTCACGATATTGCTGTAAAGCAGAGAAGAGGTTAAAACTGGGAGCCAGAAGTTCTGTGTCATTTATTTAGCTCTGGACTTTTTTTTTTTTTTTAAATGCAGATGCAGGGTTGAGCTAATCATATTCCTTAGCTCATGGCTCCTTATCACTACTGGTCCTGGGGAAGCCTCTCTTTTATTTCTTCATCCTATTTTGTCCCGTTTCTCATATCTATTTCCTTATTCCTCCAGAAAATAACCTAATGTGCTTGTTATGTATCATTGTGTTTGTATGTGTTCTTGTGAAATGTGTATTGCTGTTTTGTGTACTTGCATTTTCAATTTTTGTAAATGGGGCTAGGTTATAAATCTCAGTCTGATTTTCTTTGTTTCCCTCAGATACTATTTATGTTGCTGTATGTATTACTGCTGTTCCAGGCTTGTCATTGCTGTATCATTTATTAGAATCTGTGTGGTATTTACACTCTGTTTTTAAATTAAATTAAATTACATTTTGTAGAGACAGGATATTGCTATGTTGCTTAGGCTAGTCTTGAACTCCTAACCATAATCATTCCTCCCACCTCAGCCTCCCAAGTAGCTGGGACTACAGGCCTATACCACTGCACCTAGCTTCACATACTCTTTTAAAAAAACACAATTTTGATGGTCTTTTCTTATAATTTATTATAAATTTGTACATTCCCTTTCCCATCTTTCTAATAATCAAATATGTTTTATAAATAAAGAACCAAATATACCAGGTTGAGGGCAAACAGTGGCCTTTAATAACATTTTCCAGTGTGGATCTGAAATGGCACAGGGCTATCACAGCTCTTTGACCAAGTAGAAGGCTTCTCTTACTAGGCAAAGACCTACTATACATGGAGTACTCCATACTACTCTTCCAGTCTTGCCATACTTTGATTTTACACATAGCCTACTTGATACGATGAGGCTATCCTTCACAAAGTTCATTTTCATTGAAATGTAGAAACTTCTTGTGTAGATGTTGGATCAGGGATGTGTGGAGAAATATATAAAATTGAAGTAACATAAAGCCAGAGGGTCCTGGAGTCAGGCCTGCATTTGACACTGGTTTGCTTAGTCACCATGCATAGTCATTAAATGACTTTATCTTTTATTCTTCACAGATCTTGAACAATAACCCAGGATATTTTGAGTTTCTTAAGAAAAAGTGATTACTATTATTAAGTAGAACCATTTCCTTTTCCCTTTAAGATTTTTGGTTACTAATAAGAACTATGAATCAGATTGAGGAGGACCTGATCCTGAGAGCAGTAGGCATTTTCTTGGTTCTCTGGAACTGGGCCAGGAGGCCGTGTGCCTAATCTGCTCCAAAATCATTCCTTTCTGTCTTTCACTGAAGCCCGAACACACTCCAGGAATTAGGTACTAATTAATGTCAACACATTACAAATGAAGAAAGAAGGGAAATTGCTTGGACTAATTCTTGAGAAAATCCTCAGAAATTTGTTTCAGTTAAAGTTAATGTGTGTCTCAGGCAGCACTGAACCAAACGTAAAATGCTGCTCATGTGGGTGAGTGACCTGGAGGTGACCCTTTTGAGAGTCTTGACGAGCATTTGTTTCAATATCCTGTCTATTTTGTCATGATGCTGCTTATAGAATTGATGATTGGTGGGATCAGAGAGTGCAAGAATCAAACTATGGCTTCATTAGCTCTAAGTTCTACAGAGCCTACACAAGATTTTAGGACATATTTTTCAAAATGACACTTTTCTTATTTTCATTCATTGCTCTTTATGGATGTTAATGAACAGCTTTTTAAAGAGTGAAACAAATAGATTGTTACATGGATTTTAGGATATCTTCATCTTTTAATCAGAGGAAGATTTTAGATCATATTTTTATATTTATAAAATCAACAACTGAAGGTTAAAACCCAAAGAATCATTTTGAATGGCCATGATAATAAATGTACTAACATGTCATGTTTGATCTAAAGTTATGAGAATGAGTCCAATACGTGGGATGCCAATCAGGGGTGAGACTGTATTGAAGAATGGCAGGCTCATTTTGCAGAAAAATTAGTTGAAGCTACAGTAAGCCACAATGGAGTTCAACTTTGTGCTCATTGTTCTTTAGGTTTCCTTATTATGTTTTTCCACTTTATGAATGCCCTTGATGTACACTTTACTAAACTGCACCTGAATAATAATGTTTGTACTTGGGCAGGCAAGCACCCTGTTTGCTTTGTTCAGGCCTCCAACTAACTAGAGAAGATGCTGTACTGTCTAAGTTCTCTATCTCTAATACTTAGCACAGCACCTGACACACAGGATGGGCCTAAATTGTTGAATAAATGAGGACTGCAGAATAATGGAGACATCCCTATAATGCCACATCAAGTTTTGACCATAGTAGTAAACAATTGGAGAACCCATTTTGGTGTGTAGATTTTAGTTAAAAAACCCTTGATTCCAGTCCCAACATTATATGGTCATGAATTAGTTACCCCCTTTAAATCTCAATTTCTTCATCTGTGAATTAGAGTTATTAATAGATTGATGGAGAAAAAGGAAGAAGACTATGACAAAGACTTGTTTGACCACATCAACCCCAGTGACTTTGCTGAAATACTGTCTAGAAGCTAAACATTGGGTACACATGGACATACAGAGGGAAATAATAGACCTTGGAGACTTCAAAAGAGGAGAGTGTAGGAAGGAGTGAGGTTGAAAAATTACCAATGGAGTATTATGTTCACTATTTAGGTGAAGGGCTCACTAGAAATAAAAAGTCCTAGAAAAATTGGCTTTGGCTTCTAATTAAACGCCACCTTGATTGTTCTCTAACAGGTTTATTTTTTCTAAATCCTAATGTGTTGGCTGGAATAAAAGGATTGAGAAACATACATTTTCCCTCTGTTTTCCCAAGCATCCTGCATGGATTACACTTTCTCATTTAAAAATGATGCCATAACCTTATAAGTTGTCTTATAGAGCATGCTTACAAGTGAAAGACATATATTAGACATGATAAATTAGCTATCTCTGTGGATGAGTAAAAAAGAGCTAAAAGGGAGTAAACACATAGATTAGAGGGACCTTGTTCAAATGACTGGTGATCAAGAGCTTTGAATTGAATATGATTAACTCTTCCTACCTGGGGTCCAATAGAAACCCACTATCGCCACCACCAAAACTGAAATACGCTGTGTGATGATGGTAGTTTTTTATGGAAATGTGTTTCATTTTATACACTGCAAAATGATGCTTCAGGCTCTGAATTGCCTTGGATTCTTATGTCCTGGTGTAAGTGTGAGGTGTGTGTGCATGTGTAGTGTTTGTGTATGCACATGCATGTGCATAGATAGCTATTCTAGCATGTTTAATACGTGTCTTTCCTTACACCAAAGGAAAAGAAGAATAAAGACACCTGCACTTATATGTTTATAACAGCAATATTCACAATAGCACAGTTGTGGAATCAACCTGAGCGTCCATCAATGGATGACTGGATAAAGAAAATGTAGTTTTTGTATACCATGGAATACTACACAGAAGAAATCATTTCTTCTGCAGCAACATGGATGGAGTCAGAGGCCATTATCCTAAGTAAAATAACTCAGAAACAGAAAATTAAATACTGCCTGGACACTAAACAATGGGCACACATGGACATAGAAAGGGAAATAACCGACATTGGGAATTTTAAAAGGGGGAAGGATAGAGAGGGGTAAGGGTTGAAAAATTACCAATGAGGTATTATGTTCACTATTTAGGTGAAGGGCATACTAGGAGCCCAAACCTCACCATTACCTTGTACATTACAAGCCTGTAAATGTACCCCTGAGTCTATAAAAATAAAAAATGCTGCTGCAGCAAAAAACACAATGATGTGTACTCCATTAAAATACAATTAAATAAGCAGTTGTTATAAGCTTGAAAAGTCTGCCTCTTTTACCAGGGTGAAAAAGTTGGAATCCATACATAGATAATAAAAAGGGAAGGATATAGGAACTTGTCTGAAATGTAAGACAAAGGAAGATAAAACACTATTTTTCACAAAGCAATGTATAGAGTACTCAACCAGAAATATGGATCATTGGTTTAAAAATCAGAAGATTTAGGTTATGTCAATCTGGCTGTCTCACTTACTCTATCAAAGGAATGGAGCAAGCAAATACAGTGTTTACTTCCAATGCAATAATGAGATTGTGGTCACAAAAACATCTTACATATTGGACTATATTTACTATGTTTGATGTTGTTGACCATTTTATTTCATGTTCAATCAGTTTAAGGTACTCCCAGAAATAGGCGTGGAGGTATGTGTGTTTTGGTGGATGCACACACTCAGCCTCTCCGCACTATTACACTATCAAGTTTCCCTCTCCATCCATTGGCTTACTCAGAGATTCAAAAGTTTAGAAAATTTATCCCAAAGGATTATGCCGAAGGCTATGATATGAGCTCACAAATAAAATGAGGCTGGGCCTGATCTGTGCCTTTTTGGCACTAGGCAGCAGTTGCTTGTCATCCACCTTCACTTTAGTGTTTTCTCATTGATTGCATTTCTTTTCTGACTCTTTCCTCATAAGAGACCCAGAGAAGGAGAGAAGGGAAAGGGTAGGAGGTTTAAGTGTGGCGGAAGAAGGCCATTGTGACATTATTAAGGCCACAGCCAGATGACATCACTTGCAGGCTGGTGGACAAGTGGTACGGAGAAGGCACAACTGCCGTACCAAAGCTAGAACTCACAAGCCTGCTTTACTCCTGTGTATATAGCCACGTGCCAACTGAACATTGGAGAGTCTTGCCTAATTGCGTATTTTTGGCTCAATTCTACTGAGTTAGGTGTTTGAGGAAGAAAGAGATCCCTTCATATGCAGCCTTCAGTGTGGACAATGAGAAATCAGACAGCAGCAATGAAACGTACAAATTCAAGCAGACTTTTTCATGAATAAGATTCAGGATATTGAAGAGAATTCAGTTCAGAATGGAAGAAATAAGTACATTCTTACACTCTTGTAAGAGTGTGCCCTCATTACACTCAACAGTGTGTCCTCATTCAATATAAGAATAAAAGTTTAGATCTAGATTTTTAAAAAGTATTTTTATTGTGTATGTTTATAATACAGAGCTAGATGTAACAGTTGAAATTATTGAATAAATTTCTTAGCAAAATATGAGCATGGAAGATTCCATAAACAGTTCCACTTAAAGAAATGTTGTCCAGAGACTCTAAATTGATACACAAGAAACTTTCTTAAAGTCAATATGAAAATAGATATTAAAAGCTTTAATTTATTTTTTTTGCCCTGGACACAAATTCTATTTCTAAAAAATTATTTTAAAAAATTAAGGTTGGTACAATGCAGGCTTTTTTATAATAGAAAAACATTTAAAGTCCCAAACAGGAGAGTAGTTATGAAAATGATTTTTACTTCCACACAATGAAAATACATGACCTTAATCAATCATGTTATAAAAAATATTTATTGTGGTGGAAGAATGGTCAAAAATATTAACTTTGAAATAAATGGCCTACATAACTGTTTGAATAACATGTCAATTTTGTAAAATAGAAATGTGGAAACACCCATAAGGGCTAGGAAATACATTCAGCAAAATGTAAAATCTACTTTTCTTTTCATGCCTTTTTATATTTTCTAAGTTTTTTCTTTGGATGCCTTCTTATGTGAATAAATATAATCACACAAATGCTACTAACAAAAGACTCATTAATGTGTAAAAGCCTGTCTGTCTAAGAGCCCAGGGATTTGGTCAAACTCAGATGTGCTCCATGTGATATGTCGTTGCGTGGAGAGAGGTGCATTCAATGAACAGATGCTCACATGTCTCAAGCCTGCACTGCTCAGGGATTATGTATGTAAAATGATGGATTAGAATTGACTACAATCCTAGGGAAAAGTGGTCCTCCTCAGGTTTGCAATCTTGTCTGTCACCCAATACCTGGTGCTCACATATAACGTAAACGGCCACAAACAATAAATCCATGAAATGAAAGGCACCATTACATTGCTGATAATGAGGAGAGGGGTCTGAGTTTAAATTGGCAATCCTACCTTGTATTTCCTGATTCTGATGCAATTGAACCCTCAACTTTCTCATATTAAAATGGTTTACATAACATATTTCTAGATACGTACAGAAGCATACGATAAAACAATGTTTTATGGCTAGAGTAAGTAAGCAGCTGGATATCATTTTGTTTGATTAGTACAGAAGAGTGGAAGTTCAAACATAAACTGAAATGACTACCTCTTTGTTTAGCTATCATAGACTGTTTCTTTATCACAGTCATAGGCAATAACAAACACAGCACCAAACTCAATTATCATAAGCATTGCTCCAATTCATAATCCCTATATGGCTATTTCTTTAGAATGAAGGTAAGAGGAACAGCTTCCTACAATCTACTTTCTGTTATATTGTACAGAGGTTGTTAAAGGCAGATTCAAAATAAATATTCAAAGGCATACTCATGGACAAAAGTTCTCCACGTACTCTCATTTGGGTCATGAGGATGAATAATCTCAGACAAATCTGCATCTTCCCACGCCTTAATAAACAGCCCTTAAAACTAGAGTTTACAAACGGCATGCATTTCTTGTATGTTGCCTTACGTTTGGAAATAATAAAGTAAATTCAACCCATTTAATGAAAAAGTTCAAAATAATAGAGTTTGGGTATAATTTTTTAAATGTAAAATGAAAGAAAAACATGTCTTTACAAAACAATTTTTATTCTTTTATTACTTGAGAGAAACATTTTGCTACTGTTCATAGGACTACTTCTACTTTTATGAAAACAGCCAGTCATGACAGGGTGCTTCCAATAAAGAAATTAAGAGAGTCAAATAAGAACCCTAATGAAATGGGGGAATGTTGAGATTTCAGACTTCTTTTCATCACATCTCTGATTTCACACAATAAAAAACATGACTCTGTTCTAGTTAAATATCCTAGTATCAGTTGTAAAATATCAGATAATGGTTGGTAAGGTAAAGTGTTATCAGATTACCAAACACTTGCCATGTGTGTTTGACTGACAATTTTACAGCAGACGTACTGAAATATATTTTGCTTAGCAACTAATGTTAAGAAGAAAACTTTCTGAATATGTCATGGTTGTGAAAAAAGGTACAGGGAATCTGGAAAAAAATTTACTCTGAAAGGACAACAAAAGTGGGCTTCAAATGAATAACTTGAATGTAAAGTATGCTATTTCATCTATTAATAAAAGCAAACAAAATTTTATAGTTCTAAACAGTTGTGTTGATCCCAACAAAAATAAATGTTGCTTTCAGTTACCAGGGATAACTCAATCAACTAATTGAGTTA
The DNA here is from genome assembly GCF_047675955.1 of Chlorocebus sabaeus. Classification (NCBI taxonomy): domain Eukaryota; kingdom Metazoa; phylum Chordata; class Mammalia; order Primates; family Cercopithecidae; genus Chlorocebus; species Chlorocebus sabaeus. Next base: position 83,470,923 of record NC_132926.1, read on the forward strand.
GAATAATTTTTCTTTAAAGATTGTTATTTAAGTCCAAGAACACTTTTATTATCACTATAGCATTCTGTTCTATTTTGATTTATCTGTACTAGTGATGGAGAAACTGGTTTCCAGCTTCATCCATTTCCCTCAAAGGACATGAACTCATCCTTTTTTATGGCTGCATAGTATTGCATGGTGTATACGTGCCACATTTTCTTTATCCAGTCTATCATTGATGGGCATTTGGGTTGGTTCCAAGTCTTGTGCTGCAATAAGCATATGTGTGCATGTGTCTTTACAGTAGAATGATTTATAATCCTTTGGGTATATACCCAGTAATGGGATTGCTGGGTCAAATAGTATTTCTAGTTCTAGATCCTTGAGGAATCTCCACACTGTCTTCCACAATGGTTAAACTAATTTACATTCCTACCAACAGTGTAAAAGCGTTCCTATTTCTCCATATCTTCTCCAGCATCCGTTGTTTCCTGACTTTTTAATGATCACCATTCTAACTGGCATGAGATGGTATCTCGTTGTGGTTTTGATTTGCAATTCTCTAATGATCAGTGATGATGAGCTTTTTTTCTTGTTTGCTGGCCACATAAATGTCTTCTGTTGAGAAGTGTCTGTTCATATCCTTCACCCACTTTTTGATGGAGTTGTTTGTTTTTTTCTTGTAAATTTGTTTAAGTTCCTGTAAAGTCTGGATATTAGCCCTTTGTCAAATGGAAAGATTGCAAAAATTTTCTCCCATTCTGTAGGTTGCCTGTTCACTCTGATGATAGTTTCTTTTGCTGTGCACAATCTCTTTAGTTTAATTAGATTCCATTTGTCAGTTTTGACTTTTGTTGCCATTCCTTTGGTGTTTTAGTCTTGAAGTCTTTGCCCATGCCTATGTACTGAATGGTATTCTCAGCAAACTAACACAGAACAGAAAACCAAACACCACATGTTCTCACTCATAAGTGGGAGCTGAACAGAGAAAACACATGGACACAGGGACGGGAATATCACCCACTGGGGCCTGTCAAGGGGTGGGGTGCTAGGGGAGGGTTAGCATTAGGAGAAATAATGTAGATGATGGGTTGGTGGGTGCAGCAAACCAACATGGCACGTGTATACCTATGTAACAAACCTGCATGTTCTGCACATGTACCCCAGAACTTAAAGTATATAAAAAAAAAACTGGTTTATACAATCTTTTGAAATCTTTATTCAAACATAAACTGCAGGAAAGAGTTAAGAAACATGGGAAGTCATTTTATCTTTTTCAATTTGGCAGAAATTGTATTTTAGACTTTTTTTTTTTTTTTTTTTTTTTTTTTTTTTTTTTTTTTTTTTTTTTTTGAGACGGAGTCTTGCTCTGTCACCCAGGCTGGAGTGCAGTGGCCAGATCTTGGCTCACTGCAAGCTCCGCCTCCTGGGTTCACGCCATTCTCCTGCCTCAGCCTCCCGAGTAGCTGGGACTACAGGCGCCCGCCACCTCGCCCGGCTAGTTTTTTGTAATTTTTAGTAGAGACGGGGTTTCACCGTGTTAGCCAGGATGGTCTCGATCTCCTGACCTCGTGATCCGCCCGTCTCCGCCTCCCAAAGTGCTGGGATTACAGGCTTGAGCCACCGCGCCCGGCCGTATTTTAGACTTTTTAATAAACACAACAAATGATGACCATATCCTTGAATTAACAAAACAGGGGAAATTGGTGTTTTTCATGATAAACTCTAAGATGTACTCAAAACCCAAGTTAGGACAGTGACAGTGTAATTCCCAGGTGTTGGCTGGGAAAGGTTCCTTCAGCTAACAATTAAGTTTATTTTTAAATGTTTTACCCAAATATACATGCTCAGGCCTCATTTTCACATCTATTCTTTTGCTTCTGATTGGCTCTGACAACAATAGACTTTAATAAGAAAAAGATTTTTTTTTTGTTTAAACTATTTAAATTAAACCATAATGTGGTATAGAAATATAAAAACCTATCTTTTTTTGTTTGAAAAGTACTAGAAAAATGTCTTTTTATCATTTAAACAATCTTGTAGATCAAGTGACTATATTTCAAGTTAATCACTAATGAATAAAAACACATTGCAATTTTGAGGTGTTTTTTTCCCTGTTAGTTTCTACCTAACATTTTGCAGGATTTTTTCCCTAAAGATATTCAGCTTTGACTCACATGCAGTTATCAGCCTGGCACAGGAGCTCCCAAAGAATGATGCATTCATTTAGTAGCCTCTGTCTTCTTTCTAAGCAACCTAAGAGGAACAATTGTTTAGTCTCTTTTCTACGCTATTCTTTGACTCAGTGGGAGTAAACTGGCCTCTGGACCTCTCTTCCTGGCCTGCCTCTTTCTAACCTTCCCAGTTCAGTGTGAGGAGCACAAAGAGATTGATGAGCCTGGGGTACACCTTCTTCCACTCAGCAGTGCACAGCTGGGAAGGAAGGCAGAAAAGTTCTGCTCACAGACCACACAAAGTACTCCCCACCAGGCCACAGCTGTGACCAGCCAACAATTCTTCCCCTGACACCTAAGACCCATATTTCATAGTCTAAGAATAGATGTGCTTACACTGATCAAGAGTGTAGGAGGTTGACATGGCTACCCTCAGATGGCTGGGGCTCAGATGCATAAAGATGTCATGAGATCTGCTTTTAATTGAAATGCAAGCATTCACCATGTGGTATTTTATACACAGGGCCATTTTACCTTATATGGGTAATAGTATATATTTTGGCAATGTCACAAAACAAAACAAAACAGTGAGTATGAGTTGGAACAAAAACTTTTCAGGATCTGTAGAAAAGAATTATATCTAATAAAATATTATGTAGACACATAATATTCATATTTTTGACTATTATACAGATTTAACATGCCAGTGTAAAAAAATTATTGTACGATTGATTGCTATTTTATCCATTTGTAGTGAGGTGATACTCCTAGAGCTAAATTTTCTTGTAATTGACATGTTAACAACTGAGAAATTTCGTTTTGGTATTTTTTTATTACCTTTTGGCACTAGGATTTCTTCTTTGAGAAAGTCGGAATAGTAAAACAAAACTGTTACAATATTTTTATTATCATAGTATCACAAAGTAAACATGGAGAACTGACTCACCGTCCAACTGATGTAGAAAGATCAAAGAAGACTCTTACCGTATTTTAACCTTAAGTGAAGGCCTGTGTGGAGATAAAAATTAGAACATCAGATCAATCCTAAAATACAACTTATTTAGTCTATTTCTCCCTTCAAAGTTTAAAGTAGAAAGCTTTCATTGGCAAATTAGTCCAGATGTCAGCTTAGAATAAAATCCAACTTCCATTAGGAAATGATATTTGTTTTTAATTTCTAACAGATCTGTACCCTTTCTTGACAAAATGTGAGACCTTCATATTTGCAAATGTGCTGCTACTATATGGAGCAGGACTGAAACTTGACAGTTCTATTTTATGCAGCCTTTTTTAGGTGAGCACATTGCAAGATAAAATGCAAATACAGTCTGGCTTTATTGTCAGTAGAGGAATAGTTGTGCCCTCGGATATAGCTAATGTCTGTGCCTTTGAAAAGAGGAGAATCTATAGTTGAAGCAGTGTCCTTCCTTGTCCTGCACAGATCAAATCTCACTTTGCTGTGGCCACCCACTTTGCCTAGACATAAAGTAGGCTACATAAACAGAGAAGGTAAGAGATGTGACAAATAATTATGTTACTAATCTGCATATTGCTGACTAATTGTTGAGTAATTAAAAGCTGTGTTCAGTGATCACTGTGATCTAAGTCTGGATAAACTTGATATTCAGCTTCTGGGCGGTTGTGAGAACATGTTCTAGATCACTCTCATACCAGATGTTGGCTTCTTCTCTGAGAGGCTTCATTGTTGACTCAACAGAATTCAGGTCATCTTCAGAAACCCTATGTCACCTGGATGACACCTATCAGTCTACACGGGGTTGAGGGGAAGGGGGATAGATCTATAATAGCTATCCCTAAAGAATTAATTATAGCTAGGCACGGTGGCTCATGCCTGTAATCCCAGCACTTTGGGAGACTGAAGCGGGCAGATCATGAGGTCAGGAGTTCGAGACCAGCCTAGTCAATATGGTGAAACCCCATCTCTACTAAAAAGTACAAAAATTAGCCAGGCATAGTGGCGTATGCCTGTAGTCCTGGCTACTTGGGAGGCTGAGTCAAGAGAATCACTGGAACCTGGGAGGCGAAGGTTGCAGTGAGCTGAGATCACACCACTGCACTCCAGCCTGGGTGACAGAGTAAGACTCCATCTCAAAAAAAAAAAAAAAAAAAAAAAATTAATTATAAACTCTAAATGTTCTTTAAATTTTGCCACTGATGTGACTTAGTTATAGTTGCTTTTGCCTCATTTGTCCAAGGAAGAGGCAAACAAAAACAAAAACAAAAAACAAACCTTTAAGTGTAAGAACCTACCACAGACTAGAGCAAAGAGGGTCACCTGGGGTAAAGAGGGCAGCAAAGCCCAGCTCTAGCCAAACCATCTTCCCTTATGGTTAGTGCCACTCTTTGGGACAGTGCTCCTTGCCCCATTTATCCTCTGATAGCCCATAAACTTCAATACCATCTGCTTCCTCATGCTCGCCCTGCTCTTAGGTACCTGGATTCTGTTTCTGAAACCTGGTCCTGTTCAATGACTTGATTCTTGTCTGTAGAATTCACTCTCATAGTCATCAATTCTCTGGCCTCGACTCCCTTCTGACCACTAGACTTCATCCTGGAATTCTGCCACTGGATCCTTTTCTGACCACTTTCTCTTGCGAGATTCATTCCTCATTGTCTGCCACCTAATCTAGGACTCAAAATATGGAGGTCAGTGCCTCCACGTGGAACTTTCATGCAGGTCCAGCTCTGGTCTGAGCCCTCAGTTGGGTGTTGATGTCAGGTTTGAAACCTTACACGGGTCACACTGATTCAACAAAAGGAATCTGAGTAGATGGGTTGGGCCTCCAGCTGTAGGCCATGCTGGGAAGCTGTGGCTCTGGTGCTCCTGTAGTTATGTGAGTGTGAGTGTGTGAGTATGACAATGAAGGAGTGTGTAAGAGGGAGAATGAGTGTGTATGACTATAGGTGTGTTACAGTGTGTGTGAGTTAGAGTGTGCAAGTAGGAAGTGAATACACCAAGAAAGCCTTTGCTGGCAGCAAAGTCTGAGAGAAGTGGTAGACCAGAAGGATCATTGGACTGGAGGGTAAGTGACCCAGGTTCTATTCCTGCTTCTACTACCACTGAGCTGTGGGACTTAGAGCGAGCCACTTTTTGTTTCTTTGATCAGGATATGAAAAGTCTTACAACTCAAGTTACTACAAAAAGTAATATAAAATCCCTGTCATGATTCCACTTAGTCTGCCTAACTGTTTTGGAAGTTGAACAGAGAGCTGGCTATTTTAGAGTAGAACATAGAGAGGAGGTTAATGTTGAGAAACTCAAAGACAAGCTCAAGTGCCCTTGTCACACACTTTCTGGATTACTGTTAAAATAGTGCAGGAATGGAGACTGAACAAATATTGGCCCCACTCTGGGTTAAAAGAGGACATCTATGGTGATCACGTGATGTCAAAAGGAACGCAAACTCCCCAGTCTTCCTTTGTTGGCCCCTTGACCTGGAATGTCCCTCTCTAAAATTTTATTTTCCTGAAATGCAGACATAGGATTAAATCTATCTCCCTCTCTTCTTGATTTAAAAAGTGCTTCAACTCTTTAATAAAAAGAGCGGGGTGAACAGGAGACATTGCATGCCATCTTAATTTGAGGGTATGCCATCTTAATTTGAGAATATGGCCCTGAGTGGCCTCCATCAATGATAACAAAGAAAACAGGCTTGGCATACTTTTCTTCTTCCATTGACTGTATTGATGGGGTTTACAGACATCCACATAGAAGGCAGGCCCAAGAAACAACAAACATTAAGCAATCTTCTCTTTCTTGGCTGCTAAAAATAAATAGCAATTTAGTTGTAGTGCTGTCTGAAAACTCAAACCAAAACCAGAGGCAAATGTAAATATCCCCTCTTTTAATAAGAAGTCATAATAAGTTTATATGTCTCCATTCTAACTCAGGTTGGGCAATGGGATGATCAATTTAAAGCAACTTAGATGACAGAGAAGCAGATTTGTAAAGCAAATATACAGGAGGGTCATAACCTCCTGTCTCCATCAGTTGAACCTTAGACCACTAAAGCAAGAAGGGATTCTCAAGATGAAGAAGAATAAATATGAGGAAGATCTAGGAGACTGGGGCTTAAGTGGTTAAAATGACAGTTACAGGATCACCAACAGTTTTGGGCTATGATCTTCTGTCTCTCAGATTGAAGCCCTTGCCACTATTGTCTGTTGTTTGTGATGTCATTATGCTTTAGAAAAGTCAAACATTTTCCCAGGGTTGAGTTTTTAAGTAGAAATTACTGTGGCAGTCCAACATTCCTTTGAAAAAGTTCTGTCCTTGGTTTGACATCTATTTTCCTTGCAGGATTTCCCACCTGTCCCTCTCCTCTCAACATCAGGCTTTCCCAACAACAAAAGTGTACAGCTCCTGCCTTCCTTTTCCTCAGAGACTCCCTCTCCCTGAGCATCTTCACTTTCTTCCTTGGTGTCTGGTTGTCCCGTTTTTTCTCTTCAGGCACATGGTAGCATTTCCAGTTCCTAAACTCTCCATGCACAGCTCAATTGCCCTGATTTCCAGAGAGTCATGTATACCTGTGGTTCCCAAAGTGTGGTCCCCAGACCAGCAGCACCACATCAGCTGGAAACTTGTTAGAAATTCAAATTCTCAGCTCTCAGACCAGATCTACTGTACTGAAAACTCTGAGGATGAGGCCGGGTAGTCTGTTTCGGTAAGCCCTCCAGGTGATTCTAATCCCTGCTCTTGTCTGAGAACCACGGATCTACGTTATTTTCTGTTAGCATGAGTTCAAGCGTGAGGGCTCTGTGTAGGACTCCTTGTGTTCAAATCCTACTTTCTGGCTGTGTACTTTGGATGAATTAGTTAACCTCTCTGTGCCTCATATTACCCATCTGTGAAATGAGGCTAATAATAGACTTTGCCTCAGAGATATGCTGTTGTGAAGATGCAATGATAACAGTTATGTATGTAATGTACTAATGTCCTTAGCACAGAGCAAAGCCTAGGAAATGCTAAAAAATATTAGCACTTGTTCTTTTATAAGATACTTCTGCTCACAGAATGTGAAAAGTAAGTCACTTTCCTTTCCCTACCATACCTTCATGAAACTTGTAAACAAATATTAATCAATAGTGATACCATGTTACTTAAGATATAAATTGCGTTCTGAATCAGGTTCTGATGTTATCAGTTTCTATGAAATTACATTCATGTTTGCATGTAAATAGTTATATGAATATTTAATTTGAATACTTCAGCAGCCAAAAAAAATGATGACACAAAAATTTGAAAGAATCAGCTTAGAGAAAGCCATTTTATTGGCACATAGGAGTAAACTCAGAAACAGGTTTACAAGTTTGTTCTTGTAGGAGCTGATACCTTTAAAGGAAAATGCATATACACAGTTTTTTTTTTTTTTTTTTTGGCTAATAATAAAACACTCTGGTCTTTTTCAGTCGAGGACAACTGTAAACTTGCCAGTGCAGAATGTCCTTGAGGTAAAAAAGCAAACTCAAGTACTGGAGTGGGACTCCACAAGCAACCCTTCAAATATGAATATGCTTCATTTTTCTTTAAGTGAAATAAATTCATATTAATTGATAATACTAAATATTCAGTCACAGTTGCTGCTATATTTGGAATTATCATAAAGAATGAGTTCATACTTCACATATAAAATGATCCATATATATTTCAAAAAGTAAAGTTATAGAATTCCTTTATTAGACCATTTATATGTAAGATCTCCTCACCCAATGCACCCAATGCTACAGTGTAGTTCTTTCCCTTCCATGCAAAGATACATTATTACTCTCACAATGAAGAGAGCCATTAATTAGCAGAAAGCTTTCTAAGTAATATACAAATTTTAAATTAGATATTATTTTCTAGAATGGTAATTGTGGTTAATAGATATTACAGTTTTAAAGCTTATGTTACCTGGAACATATGTACAGTGTATGGTCCTAGTGAAATGGCTCAGACCTGTAGTAAAAATAAAAAGCCTGCCCAGAAAGAAACTTTTTAAAAGACAGGGCAAAAACTTTATGTGCATATTATTATTATTATTATTATTATTATTATTTTTGTAAGTCAGTGGTAAAGTCCTCAGCTGTGAACATGTTGGACATAAGGTTATGCAATTGTGGTTAAGGAAATAGGATGGTTGTCAATTTAATTCCTAGCTGACCCAATTTCCATTCATATAAAATATGCTTTGCAGCAGTCATCAGGAGACCACTTTGACTTTAGTTTAAATGGAATTTCCTTGCCTTTTATGACATTTCAAATTTTCACTAAAAGATAGAAGAATTTTGTTGAATGTATAAAACATATGGTTTAATCAGGGAGAAAAATGTGTAGGTAAAGTTTTACACTATATCAACAAAGGTTGATATGCAGCATCGTACGAGCAATTCTAGGAAAAGAAAAAACACACAGTGGAGTGGAATCCTTAGAAAAACAAGTCTAAAAATCAGACATGTGAATGGGAGTTGTTCCATTTGGAGGACATAATTATAAGCACAGTTCTATGAGCTTTTTCTAAGGCATTATAATTCTGGCCCTAAACCATGCTGTTTATTGCTAGGGAGGAGAACTGGGAATCAGAAATCCTCACTCTGGTCCCAGGACACTTAACAAGATGTCGACAATTCTTTTGGCCTGGTATGCTTCAATGGGGTTAATAGTTGTTAATTTTATTAGTAATCATCTTTGAATAAATAATCTATGTTTGAATTCCTATTGTGAAATAATTCCTTTTAAAAAATAACAGAAACCACTGTTAAGATTGAAACACAGAGGATAATGGAATCAAAAGAGCTAAAAGAGCTCTGCCATAAAAGAATAGATTTATAAAGACAAATAGTGCCAGACAGACTTGATAGCTTTTTCAATAGAATTAAAAACTTACTGAGCACAATGAATGTACCTTAACACACATATATTTATATTTTTGTAACCCATTTGATACAGTATCTCAATAAATCTTATTTGCCAACCTAATTAGCATTGGCTTTGCTGTGTGCTCTGTCACATGGACTGAGAACTGGCTGGAGGACAAATCCTAATGACGCAGGGCAATGTGTTGACTATAGGGTCAGCGTGAGGTCTGGTTTTGTTTAATGTCTTTATTAACGATCAGGAAGAAAGAGCAAATAATTATTGAATGAAATAATATTTTAATGACAGGCACATGGACTGACTGGAGAGCACAATGAAGCAGAAGTGTATAAGCACCCGTTGCAGGGTTGCTACTGATTTGAAGGAAGCCAGTCGCTTGATTTTTCTGGATCTGTTTCCCCATGTGGGAAATGGAGATAATGGCATTCTTGTGAGAAAGCAAAGATAAGATTTTATGATTTCAAATAAAAAGTGTAATAATACCCACTCTGATAATATATGGCTCTTATCTACTGCTTACAATACTTGTTAGAGATCACTTTAATATGGCAGAACATAGGGTAGGGTCAGTGTCGGAAAGGAACAGAACAACATTGTCCAGGGACAACACATTTGGAGGACAAATGGCTAAACCACCCTGAAAAAGACTTTGCAAATAGATGGAGGCAACTTAGCATAGGAAGCTGAATACCAAGAGAATCTTTTGTGGAAAACTAGATGGAAGAGTAAAGGATGATGTGGAAGAGGATAAAGCTGTCTTGCTGTGTTTGGGGATGGAGAAAGGATTCCAGGGAGACCTTCTTCATTTTACTACTTGTTTTTCTTCTGGTCTTCAGAAATTGCATACATAGAAGATGTGTGTATACCAAACTATTCTTTAATTGTGTTTAGTTTTTATATCAGAAATTTAAGTTGTTTAAATGCAAAGGTAAAAGCCAGTCGTCCATTTTGGGTAAAGCCGTACATTTGATGGTCTTGGAGGAGCCATCTCTAGCCTGATGTAGTTGCAGTGTTAATGACAGTTTTCTCAGTTTATACAGAGTCAACTAGCTGAGGTTCGGGTGCTCATTTATAGAAACAAAGCTAAAACTAATTCACAGACAGAATCTTTTTTTTTTTTTTTTTCAATCGAGAAGTAGGATTACCAAACAGACTAGAATACTTGTGACAGCTGGAGAGCCTTTATCCTTTTTAGAAGGAAAGAATCTCAGGAACCGAATTAACATCAGAAAACAGCTCTTGCACTGTAAAGCAGAAAGCTCAAACTTACCTGATCCTGAGTATTTGCAGGGTGCTTATGACAAATATAGATCTGCCTCTCAGCTCAGACCTATCAAAGAAGAACTTCCAAAAAAGCCAAAGTAATTGTGATGATCAGGCAAGTGTGAGAAACCCCAAGGTTGAGTAAAGAGAATTGGATTGTCTTAAAGGGTAGTCTCATCAATCTGCAGTGCAGCCGTAGCTAATAAAGTGTATTCCTTCTAAGCTGACCCAGAATATTTATACTGACTTATGCAGAGAGGTTCCCCCCACCCAGCATAGCCCCAAAGATTGCATAGAAAATAGACTAGCTATTGTTTTTTACTGTTTTTCTTACCAATTAGCAAAGGCTAAGGTTAGTACTTAAGAATCTCATTTTACAATTTCTAAGAGTACAGATTATTTTTCATCAGTTATTTATTTTCAATTTACTTATAATTTTTATCCTGTTTGTTTCCAAAAACCAATTTGAGGATTACATTTCAAATTGCCTTTCTAGTGAGGGTTGAGGAAAAGGAACTTTGTGAATTCCTGCTGTGACTAGAGGGGTCCCATCAACATTCTTATGGAATTGAGACTAAAATTCACCCTTCTCTCCTGTAAGACATTGTTCTTTATACTATGCCACGAACACTCCCTTTTTTTTGTTTGTTTTTGAAGACAGGTATAGCCGTGCAAAATAAGGTAGAAATTTGAGGAAACATTTCCTGTACATTTGCAGAATTGTAAAAATGGCAGAAATGTTAGAGAAGGACTGAGTAGGCATTAGTGAGCAGATATAAAGATATTCTCATACATCTTTATGTCTTAGAGCCTCAGAGAAGAGCAAGGACCTCTGCCCGACTAGGACTTACCTCTTTGCCAGGGCTGCAATCAGTTCAGCACAGTCTCTGTGCGTGGAAGGGACTATGAGGGTAATTATTTTCTCATAATATATGTTTTGTTTCTACTTATTTAAAAGTCAAACCATCTGTCTTAGTGTTTTCATGCTCCTATAACAATATACCTGAGACTGGATAATTTATACAGAACAAAAATTTATTTCTCACAGTCCTGGAGGCTGAAAGTCCGTGATCAAGGTGTGGGCAGATTCAGTGTCTAAAGAGGGCCTGGTCTCCGCTTCCAAGGTGGTTCCTTGCATGCTGTGTCCTCACATGGCTGAAGTGACAGAAGAGCAAAAGGAGCTTAGCTAGTTCCCTCCAACCCTTTTATAAGGTCACTAACCCCATTTATGAGGACTCTACCTCAAGATTTAATCACCTTCTAAAGGCCCTACCTCTTAATAAACACTATCACATCAAGATTTAAAGTTTCAGTATATGAATTTAAACAATAGCACCATCCTTTAATAAAACATGCATTTCTTAAAAAAAATCTACTTAGAAAAAAAAACATGCTGAATATTCTCACCTTCCAATTTTAGCTCTTTGCTTTGCAGTGTGATTTGCTAGTAACTTCTGAGTCCTACTTTCATCATCTCTAAAATGAAAATATTACCCAGGATTTGTTGTAGAAAAAGGAGTTAATATGGTGCGTGGCACATGGTAGGTGCTAAATAAATGGAAACTATTATGATGATAGAAATAGTCTTATTTGGCCGGGCGCGGTGGCTCAAGCCTGTAATCCTAGCACTTTGGGAGGCCGAGACGGGCGGATCACAAGGTCAGGAGATCGAGACCATCCTGGCTAACATGGTGAAACCCCGTCTCTACTAAAAAATACAAAAAACTAGCCGGGCGCGGTGGCGGGCGCCTGTAGTCCCAGCTACTCGGGAGGCTGAGGCAGGAGAATGGCGTGAACACGGGAGGCGGAGCTTGCAGTGAGCTGAGATCGGGCCACTGCACTCCAGCCTGGGCGACAGAGCCAGACTCCGTCTCAAAAAAAAAAAAAAAAAAAAAAAAGAAATAGTCTTATTTTTGTTTAATATTTTTGTTTTATTCCCACAGTCCTAAGGTTTATATTTTCTTCCTCTTTTTTTTTTTTTTTTTTTTTTTTTAAATTTTGAAACAGGGTTTTATTCTGTTGCCCAGGTTGGGATGCTCACTGACTGCATGGCTCACTGCAGCCTTGACCTCCCAGGCTCAATGATCCTCCCACTTCAGGCCCCTGGGTGGCTGGGACTATAGGCATGCACCACCACACCTGGCTAATTTTTGTATTTTTTGTAGAGATAGAGTTTCCTCATGTTGCCCAGGCTTGTCTTGAACTCCTGAGCTCAAGTGGTCCACCCACCTTGGCCTCTCAAAGTCCTGGGACTACAGGCATGAGCCACCACACTCAAACTCCTTTCAAGTTTTAAAAAGTTTTGATTTCTTTATTTTGGTTACTCAAATTTTTTGTGACTTAAAAAAAAAAATCAAATGTGTTTAAGCTTTTTTTGTTTTAAAATTCTCGTGGTAATCTCATTAGGTTTTAGAATATTTTATTAATTTCCTTTGAAATATTATTTTATTATTCTACTTTAATTTTTATATTCTGTCATTTCCTCTTCTATTTATGTATGTTTATATGCATGTATGAATTTATTTATTTTATATATTTTTTTTGTAATAGAGGCTTACATGAAAGCAAGGATGCAGGAGTGGTGATAGATTATTCTTATCACAAAGGGGAGGTGGCAGCCTTTTTTCCAGCTCACTCCTGCTGTGCATAACAGAACTTCTAGTATGTGTAAGAAAAGAAACACAATCTTCTGAGATTTAGGACAGTCCTGAGATAATTCTTCCCATGATTAAAATTTGCTTTATGCATAGGAAACCTTTACTTTTACCACAACAGCATGGATTGACTCTGTGTCCTCACTCAAATCTCATCTTGAAGTACTGCCATAATTCCCACGTGTTGTGGGAGGGACCCAGTAGGAGATAATATGAATCATGGGGGCAGTTTCCCCCATACTGTTCTTGCGGTAGTGAATAAGTCTCATGAGATCTGATGGTTTTATCAGGGGTTTCTGCTTTTGCACCTTCCTCATTTCTCTTGCCGCTGCCATGTAAGAAGTGCCTGTTACCTCCCGTCATGGTTCCAAGGCCTCCCCAGCCATATGGAACTGTAAATCTAATTAAACTTCTTTTTATTCCCAGTCTCAGGTATGTCTTTATCAGCAGCGTGAAAATTAATACAAGCATGGTCTCAAGACATTCATTAATCTTACCAGTCTAGGGCTGTTTTTGCTTTTATTAATGCCAATTCCCAATGCCAGTAATTAAATATGCATTTGTATAAACAATGTAAATAATTCATTTATGTTTTCTCATTTGTTGATTAAAAAGTAAAGAGTGTCCTATTCGTTAATTTACCTACCTACAAAATTAACTACCGAATGCTTTGAAGTGGTTGAAGGTACAAGTTCCTGCACCAGTGTGTCTACCATTTAATCAGATAGTATGTGTACCTACTAGCCATACAGTGTTAATTATGCACTTGAGGTGTGGCTAGTGTGACTGAGGAATTGAATTTTTAATTTTATTTAATTTTAACTACTTTAAATATTAACATTGAAGCATTGCAAAATAATTTCCCATTAAACAACTTTATGTAAAATATGTCATTAGCAATTTTTATAGATTACATGTTGCAATGATAATATTTTAGACTTATTAGGTTAAATTGAAATATATTACTAAAAGTAATTTCGGCTTGTTTCTTTTTACCACTTTTTTTTCTGTTTCTGTACTCTTATCTTTATTTCTGATGCAGTTGAGACACCACTATATATATATATAGAGAGAGAGGCACACACACAGATATATACATACATACAAACATATAAATTTGAAAATAAGAGAAAAACTTTGCAGTGAAATATCTGTTTGCAGTGGTAATATGCTTGCCTGAACATTTTGGGAAATATTTGCTTATTCTTCTTTTTGCCACTTTTTAATGTGGCTGCTAGAAAATTACATATGTGGCTTGCGTTGTTTCATTGAATAGCACTGACACGGGCTATCTTACATCTCTATCAAACAAAAGCAAGTAGAAAGTAATACCAAAATAACTTATAAAAAAATGACCTGTTAGAAAAGATGTTACTAATTTATGAAAAACAAAGTTAATCATGATTCAGAAAGACTCAGAAAAGAATCACCTAAGGATACCTCTTCCTTTGAGCCTGAAAGTTGGAGAGCGTGTCTGTAGAGCAGGAGAAAAGCAATGCCCCAAATTCCAGAGGTGATCAAGTGGGGTGACCTGACTGAGAGACATTATCATTGAGACTTATCACATTGAGACTCATTTCACAAAACATAAGTTAGAAAGAGTTAAAGAATCTTGGTTCCTGTTTAAACTACTATCCTGTGCAAAAAACTCTTCATTCAGTCAAACTTTAACAAGTATTTATTGAATGCTTGTTATATGTCCTAATCTAGATGTTGGAAAAACAGCAGCAAGCAAGATCTACAAATTCTTACTCTTGTTAAGTTGTAGTTGGTAGACACAGATGACAGGCAATTTATAAATAAATGAAGAAGAGAAAGGACAAAATCAGATCTTGGTAGTACTAGGAAGAAAATAAAATGGTGATAACTCTAGAAAGATGGAGGATAAAGGAAGACACCCTCAGCTAATTGAGATAGAGTGGTCCAGGATGGCCTGATGGAGGAAATGGCATGGGAGCTGAAAACTAGAAAGTAAGAAATCACCAGTCACACCAGGATCTGGGACTGAAGCATTTAACAGATGAGCTGACAAATGACAAATGGAAAGGTCTTGGAAGGAATGAGCTGGGCGTGTTACAGAAACAGAAAGACTACTGTGACGGGTGCATGAGACTGGGGATGTAGGCAGAAGCCAGATTACATCCGATTTTAAAAGCCAATACAACAAACACAACTCTGTATTTATTCTATGTGTCACAAAATCTGTTGAAGAGTTTGAACAGGGGTGTGATGTGAACAGAGTTTTTGCTGCTCTTTCAGGAGTAGCTTGTAGTGGAGAAAACACGTCTCCAACATCCATGAACTGAAAGCCATGCCTGCCTCCTCTGCATTCCTATACAGCTTTAGCTGTACATCTCTAAGGATACTTTTTCTTCTACCTTGTGTTCTGTTCTGATTATTTAATTCAAGTTTTACCTACACTATCTGGGAAGAATTTAGTCCGATTCATCTTTGCTACTCCCATAGTCTTAGCACAGTGCCTTGGACATAACATGTCTTTTATAAATATTTACTTAATGAATGAGTCAAGGAATGGGGATAATTCAGACTCTGCTTGAATACCTTCAATGAAAAAAAAAAAGAGTATAGCTTCATAAAGCAACACATTCCATTGTCGGAAGGTTCTAGATGGTTAAAAGTTGTTTTGAAAATTGATCTAAAATGGATACTTCTTTTTACTTTCACTTATTCATCTTTGTTCTTTTGTTGTTCTGCAGAGGAACGGAGAAAATAATTAACTTCCTCTTCCACAAAATCATCTTTTATTTGCTAACTGCTATTATTATTCACAAATGTTTCATCTTTGCCCTTACCAGTATTTTCAATTTTTTAGATGTGTTTTAAATTTACTAACCCTCCTCTGCACTTTCTTTGGTGCACAGTTTAGTTTATATTAGAACTCCCTCAAAATGTGGTGCCCCAAACTGAATGCAATATGTCACATGGATCTGAAGAATTAAGATACATTGAGGCTAATTAACTTTTGTGGAGAGTCATACGTGGATGGGTGCTAAAATGTTAATATTTTTAATAGCTTCATCAAAATATTGGTGCATATTGAAATCAGATTATTAACATGTCTCAACTGACTGTAAATGAAAGAGTGGTTACTTATAACCCACTGCCCTGGGCTTGTTGGTGGTTCACTGAAATTGGTAGGCAAGAGTCAGGAACCATCTCATAGAGCCTTCTGATGGTGTGATTTCAGTTAAAGTTAATAAATAGGAATGCTAAATTGGTAATAGGCATTATCTTTCTAAACCACAGGTATGTATTTACTAGGGATCTTAATTTTCATTATCCTCTACTTCTCAACTAGGCTTTGTGAATTGCCAGATATAAGATGGGGTAAACCAGAGGCAGAATAAAGCACAGAATAATATAGAAGTGCCTGGAGTTAGCCAAACTACAACGTATGAGGGCACAGTTCTGCACAAACAACCTTCACTTCGGACACCAAACTGCAAGTTTGGGAGGGTTCCCAAAACCACCTCAGGTTCAGTAATTCAAAAGAAGGGCTTGAAGAACTCACTAAAAGTTGTCATAGTGATCGTTATTGCTTGTTACAGGAAAGGATACAGATTAAAATTGACCAAAGAAAGATACACATAGTGCAGAGTCTGGGAGGTTTCCAAATGTGAAGCTTCTGTTGTCCTCTCCTATGGAGTCTGGATGACTTACTCTCCTGGAATTGCTGGGTGGTCATATGCATAGAGTATTGCCAAACAGGGACACTCACATAAGCTTCAAAGTTTAGAGTTTTTATTGAGGCTTCACTACATAGATATGATTGATTGATCGCCCACACAGTAAAACTCAGTATCCAGGTTAACTGAGAATGTGTGACCCCAAGCCCCCAACCTAAATCACATGGTTGGTCTTCCTGGCCTGGAGAGTCCCTACCCAAGCAAAGACACTTCTAACGAGGTATGACATAAGCTACTTCCCAGAAGCTGAGAGGAAAGGCCAGCCCTTTCTTAGGGCAAGACCAAATTTTTTACTACACCAGTAGCAAACATTTTAGTTTATAATGTGAACAACTTGAAATATCTGTATATTATTATTGAATTTTATTATTATAAAGTAGAATGCACAATTATAATGGCTTTTAAGAATAAAATACAAGGTATTAAAGACATTTTGAGGTAGGCTCTGGGGTCATCTCTGCTTGGAGTACTGTGGAACGTTTTGTGAAACACGATCTTAGTCTAAAGCAGAGGATGGCAAACAATGCCTGTGGACCAAATTCAGCTTTTGTCTGCTTTTGTAAATAAAGTTGTAGTTATTATGAAGTACAGTCACACTCATTTTTTAATGTATCATTCATAGTTGTTTTTGATATAATGGCAGAGTTTGGTAATTCTGGGAAGACCATATATTCCCTGATGTCCAAAATATTCACTATTGGGCGTTTGCAGAAAATGTTTGCCAACCCCTGGTATGATAGATTGTACAATGTAGAAAAGCTCTGGAGAGAAGATTTTGTAGTAGAAGAAATCCATATGGAGCAGAAAATCCTTCATAGCAAATCTCACAGGTGTTAATTCCACTTGCCTTTAGAATTGGCCTGAGTCATAAAATCATGATATTGGAGGTAATCATGAAGACCACCTCCCAGTTTATTTAGGAATTTGTTTCTTCAAACCCAGTGAAATGAACCATGCTTTTGATTGTATATTTCAATTGATTGGTTGGGCAATATCTTAATAAAGGAGGCATAGTGATTAAGTTATTTATCTGTCTAAAGGAAGCATAGCAATTAATATATTGCAGGCTCACTTATATTGACCCTAATAGTGAATATTACTTTATCCTTAGCTTCATCTAATTATCTTCTTTTTATTGTTTCTTTGCCCTGATAGCTTCCACTCTTTATAACACAATTTTCAATTTCTATTTTTGTAAGGCATCTTGAATCTTTTTTGAAACAAGGCACAATATGTTTTCAATAGGCCATGAGGCCCAAGAATATCTTAAGCTTTGCCTTTTTCTTGACAGAAGAAGATGCATACAGCAGTGATCCATTGCCTTGGAAACTTCTAAATGGTCTAGAATCCTGCTATTTGCTTCACCTGTCTGAGAGGAATAGCTCAGTATTACTGATACAAAAACACGAATTATTAGCAATGTGCTAATTTTGTCTCAATTCTACCGTAACAATCAATTTGTCATTTGTGTGTGTGTGTGATTTGGCATGGTTTTTGATTGGCAATTTTTTTGATTGGCATGTTTTTGTTATGAATTATATTTTATTATGGTCTCACTGAGTAGATTCTGGAATGTAAAATGGATCACCCAAGTCAGTATCTTTAGCCACATTTTATTAAAAAACAGGTTCCTATACAAAATGAATAAAATTTTGACAGCAAAGTCAATATTCTCAGATATTTCTAATTCTTTTGGTCTACTCACATTTAAAAATAGCATCTATTATTGAGAAGACATTCCAATAAAAAAAAAAAAAAAACTTTTAAGGCTGGGAGTGGTGCTCATACCTGTTATCCCAGCACTTTGGGAAGCCGAGGTGGGCAGATCACCAGACCAGCCTGACCAACATGCAGAAACCCCATCTCTGCTAAAAATACAAAATTAGCCAGGCATGGTGGCACATGCCTGTAATCCCAGCTACCCGGGAAGGCTGAGGCAGGAGAATTGCTTGAACCTGGAAGGCAGAGGTTGCAGTGAGCCGAGATTGCTCCACTGCACTCCAGCCTGGGCAACAAGAGTGAGACTCTGTCTTAATAATAATAATAATAATTTTAAATAGAAACACTGCTTTGATCCCCTTGTACCTAGAACTAACTGAAGGTATACTTTCGTTTTTAAAGAAAAATTATTCTCTCAGTGAAAATAAAATAAAATTATAAGCATCTAGATAGGATGGAGTGGCTATGGCATACCAATGCTAGGAGTGGACCAAATATAAAACAACTAGAATGAATTGATCAAATATAAAAATAATGTATCAAAGGCTTATATCAGAGAACTGCTGAAGCAACAAGAACTAGAAGAGTTAATATTCCAGAGAAGGGAAAATCATGGAGAGGTAATCTGACATTCTGTGGCTAGTTTTTCCCTGGGTACATATAATAATTCTTGGTGTAGGCAAGAAGATGAATACAATGGTTATGTACCAAACAGAAAAACTGATATCAGAGAAAAGACCCGGGCTTATGATGGGCTCAAAAGAACAGAGTGAGAAAATTGGAGATTAACGGAGAATGGTGCTGCTTCACCCTCAGATTATTTGCCAAATTTTGAAACTATGCAGGGACAGAGGTTAAAAACACAAGCAAAGAAATCTGAAAAGTAGAGCTGAATTTCTGTTAGTCTCAGACTGCTGAGGAGATAATGATCAGACTTTAAGATTTTCTAGGGAGAGGAGACACAGCAAATGTACCATGCTCTCTGATGAAACCCCTAGAGAACTTGTCCTATGAGCAGAGGAAGATTGAGCCTTTGCAAAGCTGAAACCTAGCCTCAACTCAGTTCAGTCAATGCAAAGGTGACTATTATGAATTATAATAAAGAGAAACAACAGAAAATGAAAACAGATCCAAACATAACTCAGATATTATAAGTAATAAATGACTTTACAGTAACTGACTTACAGGTTGAAGAAATGGATGAAAAGAGATCAAATAGAAGAAAAGATAAAAAAAACTTGCTTAAATAATTAAGCTCTACAAAAAGAATCAACTGGAAATTGTCAAACTGAAGAGTACAATGAGGAGAATTAAGAACTCAGATGAATTTGGTAGCAGATTAGAAGAGTAGAAGATTTGATTGAGGAGCTACCTATAACCTAAGAAAATACATAAGCTAAAACAAACAGAAAAAGAAGTGAAGTACACAAATAATCACTAGGTGCATATGGACCACAGTTGAAAGTTCTAAAACACATATATTTATTTGGAATACCAAAAAGAGAAGAGTGAAAAGAGACAGAAGCAACATCAAAAGAGACATTGGCAATTTTCCCCCCAAATTGATGAAAAATGTTAACTCGCAGATTCAAGAAGAGTTGTGAACCCCAAACAGGTCACAAAAATTAACTAGACACATAGAAATAAAACTGCCAAAAACCAAAGAGAAGAAGAAAAGCAGCTTGAGAAAAAAGGCACTGGACCTTCAAAGGTACAACAGTAAAAACAGGAACAGGAGAGAATGGAGTGACAACTTCACTCCATTTTCTAATTTTATGATGTAGGCATTTTAGTGCTATAAATTTTTCTCTTAACAATGTTTTAGCTGTGTCCCAGAGATTCTGCGACATTGTATTTTTGTTCTCATTCATTTAAATGAATGATTTCTGCCTTAATTTCATTATTTACTCAAAAGTCATTCCAGAACAGGTTATTCAATTTCCATGTAGTTGTATGTTTTTGAGTGAATTTCTTTTTTTTTTTTTTTTTTTTTTTTGAGACGGAGTTTCGCTCTTTTTGCCCAGGCTGGAGTGCAATGGCACGATCTTGGCTCACTACAACCTCCACCTCCTGGGTTCAAGCAATTCTCCTGCCTCAGCCTCCCGAGTAGCTGGGATTACAGGCATGCGCCACCATGCCTGGCTAATTTTGTATTTTTAGTAGAGATGGGGTTTCTCCATGTTGGTCAGGCTGGTCTTGAACTCCCAACCTCAAGTGATCCACCCGCCTTGGCCTCCCAAAGTGCTGAGATTACAGGAGTGAGCCACCGCGCCTGGCCTTTGAGTGAATTTCTTAAGTTCTAATTTGATTGTGCTGTGGTCTGAGAGGCTGTTATTTCAGTTCTTTTGCATTTGCTGAGAAGTGTTTTACTTCTGATTATGTTATCAATTTTAGTGTAAGTGCCATGTGGTGATTAGAAGAATGTACATTCTCTTGTTTTTGGGTAGAGAGTTCTGTAGATTTCTATCAGATCCACTTGATGCAGAGCTGAGTTTAGGTCCTGAATATCTTTGTTACTTTTCTTTCTTGATGAACTAATATTGTCAGTGTGGTGTTAAAATTTCTCACTATCATTGTGTGGGTGTCTAAATCTCTGAAGATTTCTAAGAACTTGTTTATAAATCTGAGTGCTCTTTTAAGTGCATATATATTTAGGATAGTTAGCTTCTCTTGTTGAATTGAACCCTTTACCATTACATAATGCCTTTCTTTGTCTTTTTTTTATCTTTGTTGGTTTAAAGTCTGTTTTTTCAGAAAGTAGGAGTAAAACCCCTGCTTTTTTTCTGTTTTCCATTTGCTTGGTAAATTTTCCTCCATCCCTTTATTTTGAGTCTATGTATGCCTTTGCACGTGAAATGGGTCTCTTGAAGACAGCATACCAATGAGTGTTAGTTCTTTATCCAGCTTGCCATTTAATTGGGGGCATTTAGCCCGTTGACATTAAAAGTTAGTATTGTCATGTGATAATTTGATCCTGTCATCATGATGCTAGCTGGTTATTTTGCAGGCTTGTTGATTTAATTCCTTCATAATGTCATTAGTCTTTGCTCTTTAGTGTGTTTTTGCAGTGACTGGTAACAGTTTTTCCTTTCCATATTTAGTGCTTTCTTCAGGAGCTTTTGCACGGCAGGCGTGGTGGTGATGGATTCCCTCAGCATTTACATTTACTTGTCTGAAAGGAATCTTATTTTTCCTTCACTTAAAAGTCTAGTTTGGCTGGATATGAAACTGGGTTGGAAATTCTTTTCTTTAAGAATGTTGAATATTGGCTCTCAATCTCTTCTGGCTGATAGGGTTTCTGCTGAGAGGTCTGATGTTAGTCCAATGGACTTTCTCTCTGGCTGACCTTAACATTTCTTCTTTCATTTTGACCTTTGAGAATCTGATGATTATGTGTCCTGGGGATAATTTTCTCATGGAGTATCTTACTGGGGTTTTCTGGATTTCCTGAGTTTGAATGTTGGCCTGTCTTGCTAGATTGGGGAAGCTCTCCTGGACGATATCCTGAAGTATATTTTCCCAGTTAGTTTCATTCTCCTTGTCTCTTATCAGTCATAAATTTGGTGTCTTTACATAATCCCATATTTCTCAGAGGTTTTGTTCCTTCTTTTTCATTCTTTTTTCTCTATTCTTGCCTGCTTGTCTTATTTCAGAAATAGTCTTCCAGGTCTGAGATTCTTTTCTCCACTCAGTCTAGTCTGCTATTAATGCTTGTGATTGCATTGTGAAGTTCTTGTAGTGTGTTTTTCAGTTCTATCAGGTTGGCTTTGTTCCTCTCTAAAATGACGATTTTGTCTGTCAGCTCTTGAATTCTTTTATCATGATTCTTAGCTCGTTTGCACTGGGTTACAACATGTTCCTTTAGCTCAGTGAAGTTTGTTTTTATTCATATTCTGAAACTTTCTTCTTTTATTTCAGCCATTTCAGCCTCAGCCCAGGCTTGAGCCCTTGCTGGAGTGTTGCAGTCATTTGATGTAAAAGGGGATCTCTGGCTTTTTGAGTTTTCAATGTTTTTCTGTTGATTTTTTTCTCATCTTTGTGGGCTTATCTGCCTTCAATCTTTGAGGTTGCTGACCTTTGGGTGGGGTTTTTATGGGGTTTTTTGTTTTTGTTGTTTTCTCTTTTTCTTTTAACAGTTCCCCATGAATGCATACAATTACTTGCCCATTAAAATAATTAATTAATTTTTAAATTTAAAATGTTCTTATAAATTGGAAGGTTAAAAAAGAGCATATGCTTACTAAGGTATTGTTGACCTTTGCTGTTCTGGCGTCTCAGTCAGTCTGGCCTGTGGGACTTGGTGAGCCCAAACTGATCAGGGGCTAAAGGGATCCCCAACAAAGCACAGCAACTCTACCAAAAGCCAGGGGTCTCGCTATGTTACCCAGGTTGGTCTGGAACTCCTGGCCTCAGGAACATAGCTAGGATTACAAATGAAAGCCACTGCCCCACAAGAGTGACTTTTAAATTTCCACATATAAGTGAGATCATATGGTATTTATCTGACTAAAATATTCCTAAGCAGGCTCTTAGACTGTAATAATTACATCCACATTTATTTGGTGATGCCAAATAGTGAGCTATATCACTTAATGTAGCTGTAATAACTTTATCACTCTTTACCTAGTAAACTGACTATTTTATTTGATATCCCCTATTCTGTATTAAACCAATATGTGTCAATTAATTAATTTAATTTGTGATGGTGTTTTTGTGCCATGTGCCATGGTGCTGAAGATAAAGTGAGAAATGAGATAGACATAGCTGTGTTCCTCATAACAGTCACAATCCACTCTGGTGGACACTCAAGCAATTTACATGTATTGAGAAATAGGAAATTTTGTTCATTAAGTGAGTGTTACATCCCTACCCTCAGGTTTTTGCCCTCTCTTGTAGATGAGAACTGTTGTCTTCTCTCCATCTTTCTCTTTTAATATTTTTAAAGATAGGGTCTTGCTATCTTTCCCAGGCCAACTCAAACTCCTGGGTTCAAGGGACCCCCCAACCTTATCCTCCTGAGTAGCTGAACTATAGGCGCACATCACCACTCCTGGTTCTTGTTAAATAAAATATGCATGATTTCAAATCTCATGAAGGATTTCTCTAAAAACTAAAAATAGAATTACCATTCAATCCAGCAATCTCATTACTGGGTACATTCCTGAGGGAAAATAAATCATTCTACCATAAAGACACCTGCACTCATGTTTATCTCAGCACTATTCACAATAGTAAAAACTTGAAATCCAGGTGCCCATCAATGGTGGATTGGATAAAGACAGTGTGGTACATATACACCATGGAATACTATGCAGTTGCAGAAATAACAAAATCCTGTTCTTTGCAGCAACATGTACGCTGCTGGAGGCCATTATCCTAAGTGAATTAACACAGAAACAGAAAACCAAATACAGCATGTTCTGACTTCTAAGTGGAAACTAAACATTGAGTACACACAGAGACAAAGATGGAAGCAATAGACATTGAAGATTTCAAAGGGGGACAGGGAGATAAGGGGCCAAGGGTCTAAAAACTACCTATCGAGTACTATGTTTGTTGCTTGGGCTATGTGATCATTAGAAGCCTAAACTTCAGCATCACACAATATACCTATGTAACAAACCTGCACATATACCTCCTGAATCATAAACAAACAAACAAACAAACAAAAAACCTTGCTAAGGCTCTTACTGTGAGCAGAGTACTAGCATTTCTAGAAGGACTCCTAGTAAGCAGTGAGTGTGGGCTATTGGTAATTAAATAAGCTCTAAGTAGTTAATTACTCTTTTAAAAATTGTATTTTTACTTTTATCATAGTTTTATATATGCATAGTTTAAAGGTGAATAGTTCTACATAGCTTGTTGTAAAAAATGTTTCCCTGCCTATCTTTCTCCTGCACCTCACCATTCTTG
Organism: Chlorocebus sabaeus; assembly: GCF_047675955.1. Taxonomy (NCBI): domain Eukaryota; kingdom Metazoa; phylum Chordata; class Mammalia; order Primates; family Cercopithecidae; genus Chlorocebus; species Chlorocebus sabaeus. The sequence continues at coordinate 83,495,209 of NC_132926.1, forward strand.
CTTCCCTTTGGCAGCCATTTTCAACTATTTTAGTTGTTTGTTTTTAATTTTCATATTTCTAAATAGTATTCCCATATCGCTTTCATCATTTAGGATATGTATTGATTTTTATTTTTCTTTGGAAAATGAGGATTGAACAATCTTACCCATTGTCTCCCTGACATATAACTTTCCTCATAAGTTTTGGTTACATTAAATATTCAAATATTATATATCCATGATTATATAAATATAATACTCTAATGGTATTATACTCTATAATTAGTTTTTTTCCTAATAAGAAGGACTGTTTTCTAAGTCTTACTAATCTCCTCTCTCTCCTTCTCATTTGCTTGGTTCTCTATGTTTCTACCCCATGGAAGGATAAATCTTTCAGTCTATTCAAACGTTAAATTCGTCTTTGCAGAGTCAACTCTTTGGAGACGTGTGTCCTCTTGCTTCAGTCTGAGCTGGTTGCTCGTAGGTCTCCTGCATAGCTGTTCTCCTAAAATTCCTTTTCCCATCATCCTTAGAATTTTTTCACTTCTAACAGGTATTGGGTTTTTCGTTTTCTGGACCCCTCCTTCTTATTTCAGTAGGTTACCTTTTTTATTAGCTTCCTGAGAACTTGTGCGTGGGAGGTAAATTTCCTGAGATCAAGCCTGCAATGACAGTTTGGTTGGATAGAATTCCAGGTTGGAAAGCATTGCCACTCAGATTTTTAAAAGCATCCTCCCACTGTTTTTTCAGTTTTCATGTTATCGAGGAGTTTGATTCGCATTTTCACTACGTTCCTCACATTCCTCAGCCTTTCCTGGTTTTCTTAGTCTGGACTTTCTGCAGCTCAATCCCTCCTAAGGATAAATCTCTAGTGTTCTGCTAGAATGGATGAATGAAGCAGTGGAGGGGATCTGGGGTCTAACTTCTTACATAGATTTCAATCATTCCTCCGGTTTTCAGTCTTCTCTTCCCCCCACCCCCTGCAACTTCTTGCCTATCTTTCAGAGATAACTAGTGCAGCCTATTCCTCAGTTGCTTTAGGACTATGCTGTGCAAGGAAACAGCTTGCGTCTGTGCCTTCTCTCCGCTGCTTAGGTCCGTTTTCTCAGGCATGCAAACTCAAATTCTACTCATCTTTCTGCTTTCCACCTTTCAAAATTTCGTTCCTGCCCAGTCTTCTCCCATTCTCTTTAACCTTGTAGATTTTTGCATAAAATATGTTTTAGTAAAGATTTGGTAGTCTGGAGAGGTAAAACAATTAACTGAAAGTCAGCACTGGTTTTTACAGTAATAATTATATCCAATGATGATTTTGTGCGAATCCAAATACAAATAATGTGCTGCTTAAATTATTTTCTATACTCAGAAAAAAAGACCTTTTCTGAGAGTTTCTCCCCTGTAGTATTCTATCCTGAGTTTCCCTCCTTACCAGACAAATTAACCAGTTCTCATTGCAGGACATGAAGGGAGCAAGTTGGTGATTCTCTGTACTTCTGTTAGCACTCCTGTGCACTTTGTCTTACTGGATGTCTTTGAACCATGCAGAATATTTCTTTTCACCTGATGGAAATATTGGGGGTCGGGCGCAGTGGCTCAGGCCTGTAATCCCAGCACTTTGGGAGGCCGAGGCAGGCAGATCACAAAGTCAGGAGATCGAGACCATCCCGGCTAACACGGTGAAACCCCATCTCTACTAAAAATACAAAAAATTAGCCGGGCGTGGTGGTGGGCGCCTGTAGTCCCAGCTACTCGGGAGGCTGGGCAGGAGAATGACGTGAACCCAGGAGCTGGACCTTGCAGTGAGCCGAGATCGTGCCTCTGCACTCCAGCCTGGGCAACAAAGCCAGACTCCGTCTCAAAAAAAAAAAAAAAAAAAAAAAAAAAAAAAGAAATTTTGGGGTAGAAATTGGCAATGTCTCCTGCACAGCAGGGTGACTATGGTCAATAAGAATGTGTTGTATATTTTAAAATAACTAAGTAAGTTTCAAATATATCACCACAAAAAATGTCGAGGTGATGAATATATTAATTAGCTTGATTTAATTGTATACAATTATTAAACCATTGTATACATTTAGTAAAACATCACATCATACCCCATAAGTGTAATATAATTATGATTTGTGAAATAAAAATAATATAAATTGAAAAATGGACAAAATCTCTGGTTAGGGATCATGCAGAGAGTATCAGATGTGTGAAGGGAATGTATAATGTATATTAGGAAAATATGTTACCTGCTTTCTCTAGTTGGTAGACAAACGAACTTTTGTTTTTGTTGATTTGGCACACCTTTAGATTTATATACAGATTTTGTTTAGACACTGAAATTATAAAAACACTGTCATTATAAGTAAATATACTCGTTCCCAACAGCATAATATTCTTTAATACAAAAAACACCCAGGTGCAATTTTTTAAAATGCGATACTTGTAATGGAGTACTTGTAATGGAGTAAAATATCTCCCATATGCAAGTTGACAAAAAAAGATAGAGGACAATAGATTAGACTAACATTCTGTAAAGAAGTGTTTAAGTCTGTAATATCATGAGTTGTTAATTGAGGCAAGATAAGAAAGAGCCTGAATTTCAAATGCTTCCTTCATAACATTTGCCTTTATGGAAGACAGCTTGGTTTTTTTCATGTGAATTACTTGCATAAATGTGAATAAATGAAAATTTTCCTAGTACAGTATTATATATGTTTGGCTACTGATACCACAATACCAATCATTGCACAAAGTGGTTATCATGATTCGTGTTTTGTTTTGCTGTCAAACATGTTCCACTGCTTCTAAAAGGGAAATAGCTTGGAAACAACTGCAGAATATCCTATATATTATATGAATGCCATTAATAATGGTGAGAATGCAAAAGTAATTGAGTTGGGAAGACATGGTTCTTGCCTTTTATGGTTAATGTATAAAACTTTGTGGGGCTTTGTCAGATGAACATTAAGCCCATTACTGCACACATTAAAAATAAGAATTTTCTTTCTGCCGGAACATGAGCACCTGCAAAGGCTCGGCACAGGCTTTGTGTTGATTATCAGCATGAGACCCTCTCTTCATGGAACAGCTGCCTGACACACAGCCCAAATGTGGCTCTTTTGTGTTTTAAACAAGGTGGTGTTTCCACTGCAAGGGCTGGCACACAATAATGAAAATTTTGGCTTGGAGTTGCGCTGGTTAAATGATAGATCACTAGTGAAAAATAGATCTACACAACCCAATTCAGATATTCAAGATGGCCGAATAGGAACAGCTCCAGTCTCCAACTCCCAGCGCGAGCGACACAGAAGACCGGTGATTTCTGCATTTTCAACTGAGGTACTGGGTTCATCTCACTGAGGAGTGCCGGACGATCGGTGCTGGTCAGCTGCTGCAGCCCGACCAGCGAGAGCTGAAGCAGGGCGAGGCATTGCCTCACCTGGGAAGCGCAAGGGGGAAGGGAATCCCTTTTCCTAGCCAGGGGAACTGAGACATACAACATCTGGAAAATCGGGTAACTCCCACCCCAATACTGCGCTTTAAGCAAACAGGCACACCAGGAGATCATATCCCACACCTGGCCGGGAGGGTCCCACACCCACGGAGCCTCCCTCATTGCTAGCACAGCAGTCTGTGATCTACCGGCAAGGCAGCAGCAAGGCTGGGGAGGGGCGACCGCCATTGATGAGGCTTAAGTAGGTAAACAAAGCTGCTGGGAAGCTCGAACTGGGTGGAGCTCACAGCAGCTCAAGGAAACCTGCCTGTCTCTGTAGACTCCACCTCTGGGGACAGGGCACAGTAAACAATAACAAACGCAGCAGAAAGCTCTGCAGACGCAAACGACTCTGTCTGACAGCTTTGAAGACAGCAGTGGATTTCCCAACATGGAGGTTGAGATCTGAGAAGGGACAGACTCCCTGCTCAAGTGGGTCCCTGACCCCTGAGTAGCCTAACTGGGAGACATCCCCCACTAGGGGCAGTCTGACACCCCACACCTCACAGGGTAGAGTACACCCCTGAGAGGAAGCTTCCAAAGCAAGAATCAGACAGGTACACTCGCTGTTCAGAAATATTCTATCTTCTGCAACCTCTGCTGCTGATACCCAGGCAAACAGGGTCTGGAGTGGACCTCAAGCAATCTCCAACAGACCTACAGCTGAGGGTCCTGACTGTTAGAAGGAAAACTATCAAACAGGAAGGACACCTACACCAAAACCCCATCAGTACACCACCATCATCAAAGACCAGAGGCAGATAAAACCACAAAGATGGGGAAAAAGCAGGGCAGAAAAGCTGGAAATTCAAAAAATAAGAGCGCATCTCCCCCGGCAAAGGAGCGCAGCTCATCGCCAGCAACGGATCAAAGCTGGACGGAGAATGACTTTGACGAGATGAGAGAAGAAGGCTTCAGTCCATCAAACTTCTCAGAGCTAAAGGAGGAATTATGTACCCAGCGCAAAGAAACTAAAAATCTTGAAAAAAAGTGGAAGAATTGATGGCTAGAGTAATTAATGCAGAGAAGGTCATAAATGAAATGAAAGAGATGAAAACCATGACACGAGAAATACGTGACAAATGCACAAGCTTCAGTAACCGACTCGATCAACTGGAAGAAAGAGTATCAGCGATTGAGGATCAAATGAATGAAATGAAGCGAGAAGAGAAACCAAAAGAAAAAAGAAGAAAAAGAAATGAACAAAGCCTGCAAGAAGTATGGGATTATGTAAAAAGACCAAATCTACGTCTGATTGGGGTGCCTGAAAGTGAGGGGGAAAATGGAACCAAGTTGGAAAACACTCTTCAGGATATCATCCAGGAGAACTTCCCCAACCTAGTAGGGCAGGCCAACATTCAAATCCAGGAAATACAGAGAACGCCACAAAGATACTCCTTGAGAAGAGCAACTCCAAGACACATAATTGCCAGATTCACCAAAGTTGAAATGAAGGAAAAAATCTTAAGGGCAGCCAGAGAGAAAGGTCGGGTTACCCACAAAGGGAAGCCCATCAGACTAACAGCAGATCTCTCGGCAGAAACTCTACAAGCCAGAAGAGAGTGGGGGCCAATATTCAACATCCTTAAAGAAAAGAATTTTAAACCCAGAATTTCATATCCAGCCAAACTAAGTTTCATCAGTGAAGGAGAAATAAAATCCTTTACAGATAAGCAAATGCTTAGAGATTTTGTCACCACCAGGCCTGCCTTACAAGAGACCCTGAAGGAAGCACTAAACATGGAAAGGAACAACCGGCACCAGCCATTGAAAAAACATGCCAAAATGTAAAGACCATCAAGGCTAGGAAGAAACTGCATCAACTAACGAGCAAAATAACCAGTTAATATCATAATGGCAGGATCAAGTTCACACATAACAATCTTAACCTTAAATGTAAATGGACTAAATGCTCCAATTAAAAGACACAGACTGGCAAACTGGATAAAGAGTCAAGACCCATCAGTCTGCTGTATTCAGGAGACCCATCTCACACGCAGAGACATACATAGGCTCAAAATAAAGGGATGGAGGAAGATTTACCAAGCAAATGGAGAACAAAAAAAAGCAGGGGTTGCAATACTAGTCTCTGATAAAACAGACTTTAAACCATCAAAGATCAAAAGAGACAAAGAAGGCCATTACATAATGGTAAAGGGATCAATTCAACAGGAAGAGCTAACAATCCTAAATATATATGCACCCAATACAGGAGCACCCAGATTCATAAAGCAAGTCCTTAGAGACTTACAAAGAGACTTAGACTCCCATACAATAATAATGGGAGACTTCAACACTCCACTGTCAACATTAGACAGATCAACAAGACAGAAAGTTAACAAGGATATCCAGGAATTGAACTCATCTCTGCAGCAAGCAGACCTAATAGACATCTATAGAACTCTCCACCCCAAATCAACAGAATATACATTCTTCTCAGCACCACATCGTACTTACTCCAAAATTGACCACGTAATTGGAAGTAAAGCACTCCTCAGCAAATGTACAAGAACAGAAATTATAACAAACTGTCAGACCACAGTGCAATCAAACTAGAACTCAGGACTAAGAAACTCAATCAAAACCGCTCAACTACATGGAAACTGAACAACCTGCTCCTGAATGACTACTGGGTACATAACGAAATGAAGGCAGAAATAAAGATGTTCTTTGAAACCAATGAGAACAAAGATACAACATACCAGAATCTCTGGGACACATTTAAAGCAGTGTGTAGAGGGAAATTTATAGCACTAAATGCCCACAAGAGAAAGCAGGAAAGCTCTAAAATTGACACTCTAACATCGCAATTAAAAGAACTAGAGAAGCAAGAGCAAACACATTTGAAAGCTAGCAGAAGGCAAGAAATAACTAAGATCAGAGCAGAACTGAAGGAGATAGAGACACAAAAAACCCTCCAAAAAATCAATGAATCCAGGAGTTGGTTTTTTGAAAAGATCAACAAAATTGACAGACCACTAGCAAGACTAATAAAGAAGAAAAGAGAGAAGAATCAAATCGACGCAATAAAAAATGATAAAGGGGATATCACCACCGACCCCACAGAAATACAAACTACCATCAGAGAATACTATAAACACCTCTACGTAAATACACTGGAAAATCTAGAAGAAATGGATAATTTCCTGGACACTTACACTCTTCCAAGACTAAACCAGGAAGAAGTTGAATCCCTGAATAGACCAATAGCAGGCTCTGAAATTGAGGCAATAATTAATAGCCTACCAACCAAAAAAAGTTCAGGACCAGATGGATTCACAGCTGAATTCTACCAGAGGTACAAGGAGGAGTTGGTACCATTCCTTCTGAAACTATTCCAATCAATAGAAAAAGAGGGAATCCTCCCTAACTCATTTTATGAGGCCAACATCATCCTGATACCAAAGCCTGGCAGAGACACAACAAAAAAAAGAGAATTTTAGACCAATATCCCTGATGAACATCAATGCAAAAATCCTCAATAAAATACTTGCAAACCAGATTCAGCAACACATGAAAAAGCTTCTCCACCATGATCAAGTTGGTTTCATCCCTGGGATGCAAGGCTGGTTCAACATTTGCAAATCAATAAACATAATCCAGCATATAAACAGAACCAAAGATAAGAACCACATGATTATCTCAATAGATGCGGAAAAGGCTTTTGACAAAATTCAACAGCCCTTCATGCTAAAAATGCTCAATAAATTCAATATTGATGGAACGTACCTCAAAATGATAAGATCTATTTATGACAAACCCACAGCCACTATCATACTGAATGGGCAAAAACTGGAAAAATTCCCTTTGAAAACTGGCACAAGACAGGGATGCCCTCTCTCTCCACTCCTGTTCAACATAGTGTTGGAAGTTCTGGCTAAGGCAATCAGGCAAGAGAAAGAAATCAAGGGGATTCAGTTAGGAAAAGAAGAAGTCAAATTGTCCCTGTTTGCAGATGACATGATTATATATTTAGAAAACCCCATTGTCTCAGCCCGAAATCTCCTTAAGCTGATAAGCAACTTCAGCAAAGTCTCAGGATACAAAATTAATGTGCAAAAATCACAAGCATTCTTATACACCAGTAACAGACAAACAGAGAGCCAAATCAGGAATGAACTTCCATTCACAATTGCTTCAAAGAGAATAAAATACCTAGGAATCCAACTTACAAGGGATGTAAAGGACCTCTTCAAGGAGAACTACAAACCACTGCTCAGTGAAATCAAAGAGGACACAAACAAATGGAAGAACATACCATGCTCATGGATAGGAAGAATCAATATCGTGAAAATGGCCATACTGCCCAAGGTAATTTATAGATTCAATGCCATCCCCATCAAGCTACCAATGAGCTTCTTCACAGAATTGGAAAAAACTGCTTTAAAGTTCATATGGAACCAAAAAAGAGCCCGCATCTCCAAGACAATCCTAAGTCAAAAGAACAAAGCTGGAGGCATCACGCTACCTGACTTCAAACTATACTACAAGGCTACAATAACCAAAACAGCATGGTAGTGGTACCAAAACAGAGATACAGACCAATGGAACAGAATAGAGCCCTCAGAAATAATACCACACATCTACAGCCATCTGATCTTTGACAAACCTGAGAGAAACAAGAAATGGGGAAAGGATTCCCTATTTAATAAATGGTGCTGGGAAAATTGGCTAGCCATAAGTAGAAAGCTGAAACTGGATCCTTTCCTTACTCCTTATACGAAAATTAATTCAAGATGGATTAGAGACTTAAATGTTAGACCTAATACCATAAAAATCCTAGAGGAAAACCTAGGTAGTACCATTCAGGACATAGGCATGGTCAAAGACTTCATGTCTAAAACACGAAAAGCAACAGCAGCAAAAGCCAAAATTGACAAATGGGATCTCATTAAACTAAAGAGCTTCTGCACAGCAAAAGAAACTACCATCAGAGTGAACAGGCAACCTACAGAATGGGAGAAAATTTTTGCAATCTACTCATCTGACAAAGGGCTAATATCCAGAACCTACAAAGAACTCAAACAAATTTACAAGAGAAAAACAAACAACCCCATCAAAAAGTGGGCAAAGTATACGAACAGACATTTCTCAAAAGAAGACATTCATACAGCCAACAGACACATGAAAAAATGCTCATCATCACTGGCCATCAGAGAAATGCAAATCAAAACCACAATGAGATACCATCTCACACCAGTTAGAATGGCGATCATTCAAAAGTCAGGAAACAACAGGTGCTGGAGAGGATGTGGAGAAATAGGAACACTTTTACACTGTTGGTGGGATTGTAAACTAGTTCAACCATTATGGAGAACAGTATGGCGATTTCTCAAGGATCTAGAACTAGATGTACCATATGACCCAGCCATCCCATTACTGGGTATATACCCAAAGGATTATAAATTATGCTGCTATAAAGACACATGCACACGTATGTTTATTGCAGCACTATTCACAATAGCAAAGACTTGGAATCAACCCAAATGTCCATCAGTGACAGATTGGATTAAGAAAATGTGGCACATATACACCATGGAATACTATGCAGCCATAAAAAAGGATGAGTTTGTGTCCTTTGTAGGGACATGGATGCAGCTGGAAACCATCATTCTTAGTAAACTATCACAAGAACAGAAAACCAAACACCACATGTTCTCACTCATAGGTGGGAACTGAACAATGAGATCACTTGGACTCGGGAAGGTGAACATCACACACCGGGGCCTATCATGGGGAGGGGGGAGCGGGGAGGGATTGCATTGGGAGTTATACCTGATGTAAATGACGAATTGATGGGTGCAGCACACCAACATGGCACAAGTATACATATGTAACAAACCTGCACGTTGTGCATATGTACCCTACAACTTAAAGTATAATAATAATAAATAAATAAAAAATAAATAATTAAAAAAAAAAAAAAAAAAAAAGATCTACACAACCTGCTCTGTGTCACAAGCTCAGAAAATTGTGTTTGCAACACACAGTCGACATCCAGCCTAGTTCTAATTTCAGCTTCAATGGAAAACATGACATTCAAGGCAGTTGTTTTTATTGACAAAATCGAGATTTTTTTCCCTGCTGCTGTCCTTTCTCTCCTGCCCTTTTTCCTCCAATGATGCATTTGTTTCTTCCTCAGTGATCTATATTGGCACATGATCTACAACACTGCTTTCAGAGATTTCTATATATGTAAAGTTTTATGTTGACTGTCTCAGGATGTTAAGTTGGCTCTCATGGAATTAACGGCATTTAATTTAATGTCCAGAAAGACCTACTCTGATTGAGACAAATTTATGGAAAGGATTTTCAAAACTTATCTTTTAATCTAGTGTGTTGAGCTCTCTTTTAAAGAAGCATGAGTAAGTGTAGCACTTTATCATACTAATTTTGTTCATAAATTTTGATTTGTGCTTCAGATATATGGAGAGGATATCCTTCACTAAAAGACCAGGATATAGAGCTATTTTAAGGACAGCCTTCTGGACCTTTTTTTCTCAAGCCTCTAATAATTGGTAGGGTTCCTAAACACTCTATACACCAATCTTTAAAGCTTAAATTACATGTATTCTGACTCTAGGATAAAATACAGAATACCTAGTTCAATTTGAATTTCACATGTACAATGAATGTTTTTTCGTATAAGTATGACCCAAGTGCTGTATTTTAATCTTTGAAATCTAGCAAACTTACTCTCTGATACCATTTTAACAGAAGTATTTTGGTGGGGGGGCAATAGCTACAATACTTCATACTATAACTTAAAAATAAGAAAATTTCATATGTGTGTTAGGACCTACTTAGTTTGCTTTTAAGACACATAAGAAACTACAGTTATTTATGTATCTTCAGAGAATATTTAAACTTTGGTTAGGTTTTTCATTTTGTTTGTCTTGCACTTTACTGCTTCAATCTACATTATTTTCCAGCACTTTGAACTAGTAGTTTATGAGGCCATCAAAAGGAAAAATAGGTGAGGTTGTTTACAGGCAATTTGGTACAAGATCCAATTATTTAATATCTATAAATTAAATAATATATATAAAAATGTATGAGGTTACATAGTTGATGAAATCAACTTCCATGCTAGCATATACCTTTCCCTACACAATAACGATAATAATAGTAGTAATAATAAACAGATTATTATTATTCTTATAGAGATGATAATATTGGGTGCAGGTTTTAGAACCAGTGAGTCTGGGGTTGAATCTCAGTTCTAAAACATTGTAATGGTATAGAATTGGAGCAGTGTGACTTGACCTCTCTGAGCCTCTGTTTCATCTTCTGTCAAACAGAGATAATAATGGTACTCCCCTTATAGGTTTGTTGTGAGTATTTGATATGTTTATGTATGCAAAGCTCATAGAGCATTGCATTACATATAGTCAGTGCAATGTGAGTGCTGTTACATTGATTATTTTGTTTTTGTTCTATATGCAATTATTGTATCAAGGTTTTTTACAAATAATACCACCTTTAATCTTCATAGTAACCCTCTAATGTTAATTTTTATTAATATATTTAATAAAGTAACATAAATTGCCTGATTAATGGAGCTACAATTCAAGCCCAATGCTTTTAATTCACAATCCACATATCCTCTTACCACCCCTAATATACACAAACACACATACCTCCATGATGTAGATGGTTAGTTCTGGGGGACATGTTCTATTAGCAGCCTAACTAAACCTATATACTAAAGCACATTTTATTATTTTTATTTTTCGTTGACATGGGGTTTTGCTATTTTGCTCAGGCTGGTCTTGAACTCCTGACCTCAAAGTGATCCTCCTGCCTCAGTCTCCCAAATTGTTGAGATTATAGGTATGAGTCACCATGTCTGGCCTTAAAGCCCATTTTAATTGTAAAGAGTGTTCACTAATTCTGCTGCTTTTGTCTTCCTTTCATCAAGGCTAGGTTCATAAAATCCCAATACCCCATAACCTAATTTTTACGGGGCTCTTTGCTTTTACTTGTATTCATCAAGTTATCACATTGGCAATTGTGCCACTATAAAAAGTGTTGAGACTTCTCTTGATTATAGATGATCCCTAATACTTCTTCACTTTGACTGGGTCTTCCTTTGGCTATGTGCCAATCTACTTTTCTATCCATGATACACACTCATGGGCCTGAGTGCACAAGTGTATACACACCTGTGTATGTTAAATTTATTGTTCAATTTAGTGAGAAACTGATTACAAATTATCTGATGATATCCTAGGTTTCTAGAGAACAGAAAAGGAGAAATGCTCATTCAGATATTGGATGGTGAAGTGTTGACACATTCAGAAAAAAAGCCTGAGGACATTTGATGAACAGAGAGCTAATTAGAGGGAGCCACATATCAGTCAAATGAAAATAAGGAAGTTATGAAAATTGGGTAACTACATTGAAGCCATTACCAGTTTTAGAGGGATGTTTTGGCCGAAGAAACACATTCCAACAACTTAGGCAGATTTGAAAACAAAACAGTATTTAAAAAAATTGAGTTTCTTAAAACGTGAGGAAGTTGTGTAATTCTTAGTAATATTAAAAAACCATTTCTGGCCGGGCATGGTGGCTCATGCCTGTAATCCCAGCACTTTGGGAGGCTGAGGCAGGTGGATCTCGAGGTCAGGAGTTCAAGACCAGCCTGGCCAACATGACAAAACCCTGTCTCTACTAAAAATACAAAAATTATCTGGCCGTAGTGGTTGGCACCTGTAACCCCAGCTACTTGGGAGGCGCCTGTAACCCCAGCTACTCGGGAGGCTGAAGCAGGAGAATTGCTTAAACCCAGGAGGCAGAGGTTACAGTGAGCTGAGGTCCCGCCACTGCACTCCAGCCTAAGCGACAGAGCGAGACTCCGTCTCAAAACAAAAAATAAACAAACAAAAACACACAAAAGAAACAAACAAAATTTCTTCTTATTCCCATTTACTTAACCTCATAAAGACATTTCCTTTCCTCCTCTCTTCTTCTAACCATCCGGATTCATCCCTCCTCACTTGGGATAAAGCTCCACCCTCAATTTTTTCCCTACCCCTTTAAGTCTCCTTTCCCCCACCCTCTTATGGGTAGTCTCTGTTTTGTCGGTCTATACCCATCCTCCGGATTCTGCACACTGCAAATAATCTACATCATCTCCAGCCTTCAGAGGGCCAAAGAATAGGAAACTTTTAGGCAAAGTGAGGACTCTCTTGAGGAAAGGGAAAGAAAAAGAAAAATAACATTCAAATATTAATTATTATTATTATCTTTTTTGGTGCTGTCACATTGGAAACACTTTGAGGATACCTACAAGGCAAAATGGTTTTCAGCACCATTGCTGATTACAGAAATGAAGTAAATACAATTTATACTTACTCACTCTATGAGATTTAGAATGTGGTATTTTTTATACTTTTATCTTTAGTGATTCCTTGAAAAAAAGATGTACAATGTGAACAAGAATTTAATTTTTATGCTCTAGAGGTAAATAAAATCTTGATTGTAGTAAAGTAAAATAAAGATTTAAGTTTTTGTGTGTGACAAAGAAAGCAAGTAAATTCTGATGCACAGAACGTTATACAATATTAATATTAATAATAACTACTATTTATTGAGTACTGACTTTCTGCTAGAAATCGTGGAAAACTTTAAGCAGACATCATCTAATTTAAACCTTGCATCAAAACTAGTAGAGACATTGTTATCCGCATTCATAGAGGGAGAACTTGAGGTTTATATTGGTTAAGTAACTGCCTATCATCTATCACATGACTTAGAAGTTTCAGGCCAGGATTGGTGGCTCACTCTTGTAATCCCAGCACTTTGTAAAGCCGAGGTGGGTGGATCATGAGGTCAGGAGTTCAAGAACAGCCTGGACAGGATGGTGAAACCCCATCTCTACTAAAAAATACTAAAATTAGCTGGACGTGGTGGTACGTGCCTGTAATCCCAGATATTTGGAAAGCTAAGGCAGAGAATTACCTGAACCTGGGAGGCTGAGGTTGTAGTGAGCTGAGATCATGCCACTGCACTCCAGATGGGTGATGGAGCAAGATTCCGTATCAGAAAAAAAAAAAAAAAAAATTGTAGAGTTGGGATTCAAATGTATTGCTACCTTATTTAAAGCTATGTGTTAAGCTTTGTGATAAATATGTATGTGTGTCTGTATGTGTATGTTTTATATATATAGATACACACATGCTTATAGTTATGTAGATATACATAAAAACTGCCTCCAAGGCAGTTGGTGTTTTCAAGTATATAAAAAATATTTAGGAGATAGGACCATCTTTCCTTAAGGGTTTATAGCAATAGGTAGATGGCCATAGTACAATTAGTCACATAACTGTGTGTTTGAAGATTGGGTGATATAAAGGATTAAAGAGTAAAAATGAGCAACTTCACAGTGGGGTATTTCAGGTGTTGTAGTTCATCATTACCTTTCCTGTCTTTTCCCTGGTGCCTTCTCAACTGTGTCTTTCCTGCAAGTGTGTTATTTTTCCTTTTCATTGATTCATAGTCGAGTTAAATTTTCTTGCTTCAGAATTACTTTTTTTTTTCTTGTCTTGACATTCACCTCCAAAATTGAGTGTTCCCATTAACTATTGCATCTAGCCATCAGTAGATAGTGCTCAAACAGACAGACATGGGCAGGGAACTGGACGTTTTCTCCACAGGTGTTTTCAAGAAGGGTTTGTGAAAAGTATCACAAAATTCTCAGGCAGTAAGGACTGGTGCCTGTGGTTTATGGGCAGCCTAAGAGGCCTTCCTTCCTGAAAGGGAAGGATAGGGAGTCACCCTGGTCATGCTTTAATGAAAACCTTGTAAACACCGTTTGGCATGATGAATAGTGTATGATTTTAGTTAGTCGTGGACACCTCTTATATCAACATCAAATAACTAAATGTGTCTCTAAACCTCCAACACGAGGATGGGACTATAATTCTATATACCACGTTCTTTTTTGCTGGTGGTAAGTCCTGGGGGCAAAGCACTGCATGGAACGTTGGACACTTTGGGTTAGGTTTCCAGTTGGGTGCACTAGAAAATGATGGTGTTTTCTAAATATAGAATCCTGTCATCTGGAAACAGAGACAATTTGACTCCCTCTCTTGCTATTTGAATACCCTTCATTTCTTTCTTTTGACTGATTGCCCTGGCCAGAGCTTCCAATTCTATGTTGAATAGGAGTGGTGAGAGAAGGCATCCTTGTTTTGTGCTGGTTATCAAAGGCAATGCTTTCAGCTTTTGCCCATTCAGTGTGATATTGGCTGTGAGTTTGTCATAAGTGACTCTTATTATTATCATTTTGAGACAGAGTCTCACTCTGTCGCCCAGGGTGGAGTGCAGTGGCGCGATCTCGACTCACTGAAATCTCCACCTCCCAGGTTCACGCCATTCTCCTGCCTCAGCCTCCTGAGTAGCTGGGACTACAGGTGCCGCCACCAAGCCCTGCTAAATTTTTGTGTTTTTAGTAGAGATAGGGTTTCACCATGTTAGCCAGTGTGGTCTCTATCTCCTGACCTCGTGATCTGCCCGCCTCAGCCTCCCAAAGTGCTGGGATTACAGGTGTGAGCCACCCCACCTGGCCGATGGCTCTTATTATTTTGAGATATGTTCCATCATTGTCTCAGCCCAAAAACTCCTTAAGCTGATATGCAATTTCAGTAGTCTCAGGATACAAAATCAATGTGCAAAAATCACAAGCATTTCTATACACCAACAATAGACAAACAGAGAGCCAAGTCAGGAATGACCTCCCATTCACAATTCCTACAAAGACCATAAAACCCCTAGGAATACAACTTGCAAGGGAAGTGAAGGACTTCTTCAAGGAAAGCTACACACCATTGTTCAAGGAAATTAGAGAGAACACAAACAAATGGAAAAAAATATCCATGCTCATGGATAGGAAAAATCAATATCATGAAAGTGGCCATACTGCCCAAAGTAATTTATAGATTCAATGATATTCCCATTAAGCTACCATTGACTTTCTTTGCAGAATTAGAATCAACCCAAATATCTATCAGTGACAGACTGGATTAAGAAAATGTGGCACATATACACCATGGAATACTATGCAGCCATATAAAAGGATGAGTTTGTGTCCTTTGTAGGGACATGGATGCAGCTGGAAACCATCATTCTTAGCAAACTATCACAAGAACAGAAAACCAAACACCGCATGTTCTCACTCATAGGTAGGAACTGAACAATGAGATCACTTGGACTCGGGAAGGGGAACATCACACACCGGGGCCTATCATGGGGAGGGGGGAGGGGGGAAGAATTGCATTGGGAGTTATACCTGATGTAAATGACGAGTTGATGGGTGCTGACGAGTTGATGGGTGCAGCGCAGCACAGCAACATGGCACAAGTATACATATGTAACAAACCTGCACGTTATGCACATGTACCCTAGAACTTAAAGTATAATAATAATAAAAAATAAATAAATAAATAAATAAATAAATAACTAAATAAAAATTAAGTTTCAGTTCCCTAAAAAAAAAAAAAAAAAACTGCTTTAAATTTCATATGGAACCAAAAAAGAGCCCGTATAACCAGGACAATCCTAAGCAAAAAGAACAAAGATGAAGGCATGCTACCTAACCTCAAACCATACTACAAGGCTACAGGAACCAAAACAGCATGGTACTGCCACCAAAACCGATATATAGACCAATGGAACAGAATAGAGACCTCAGAGACCTCAGAAATAACACCACACTTCTACAACCATCTGATCTTTGAGAAACCTGACAAAAACAAGTAATGGGGAAAGGATTCCCTTTTTAATAAATGGTGCTGGAAAAACTGGCTAGCCATATACAGAAAACAGAAACTGGACCCCTTCCTTACACCTTATACAAAAATTAACTCAAGTTGGATTAAAGACTTAAATATAAAACCCAAAACCGTAAAAACTGTAGGAGAAAACCTAGGCAATACGACTCACGACATAGACATGGGCAAAGACTTCATGACTAAAATGCCAAAAGCAATGCAGCAAAAGTCAGAATTGACAAATGTGAACTAATTAAACTAAAGAACTTCTGCACAGCAAAAGAAACTATCATCAGAGTGAACAGACAACCTACAGAATGGGAGAAGATTTTTGCAACCTGTACATCTGACAAAGGTCTAATGTCCAGAATCTACAAAGAACTTAAACAAATTCACAAGACAAAAAAAAAAAAAAAAAAAAAATTAAAAAGTGGGTAAAGGATATGAACAGATATTTCTCAAAAGACGACATTTATGTGGCCGAGAGACATATGAAGAAAACTCATCATCACTGATCAATAGAGAAATGCAAATCAAAAGCACAATGAGATACCACCTCATGCTAGTCAGAATGGCTTAAAAAGTCAAGAAACAATAGATGCTGGTGAGGCTGTGGAGAAATAGGAATGCTTTTACATTCTTAGTGGGAATGTAAATTAATTCAACCATTGTGGAAGACAGTTTAGTGATTCCTCAAGGATCTAGAACCAGAAATATCATTTGACCCAGCGATCCCATTACTAGGTATATATGCAAAGGATTATAAATCATTCAACTATAAAGACACGTGCACACATATGTTTATTGCAGCACTATTTACAATAGCAAAGACATGGAACCAACCCAAATGCCCATCAATGATAGACTGGATAAAGAAAATGTGGCACATATTCACCATGCAATACAATGTAGCGGTTAAAAGGAATGAGATCATGTCCTTTGCATGGACATGGATGAAGCTGGAAGCTATCATTCTCAGCAAACTAACACAGGGCCAGAAAACTAAACACCGCATGTTCTCACTGATAAGTGGGAGTTGAACAATGAGAACACATGGACACAGGGAGGGGAACAACACACACTGGGGCCTGTAGGGAGTTGGGGACCAAGGGGAGGGAGAGCATTAGGAGAAATACCTAATGCATGCGGGGCTTAAAACCTAGATGACAGGTTGATAGGTGCAGCAAACCACCATGGCACATGTATACCTATGTAACAAACCTGTGCATTCTGCACATGTATGCTAGAACATAAATTAAAATTAAAAAAAAGGAAAATGAGGGTAGTATGGAACCTCTCAGGATTGTGACTTTCCACTAATATTAGGAAAGCATCAGCACTGCAGAATCTCATATTTACTGAGTGCTCAGAGTCATATGGGATGCAGTGGGTTTTGCAGCATTTAGACATGGTCACCACTCTTCAAAAGATACTGTTTCTTGAGGAGACAAGGCAAACCACTAGATAATTAGAACACTGTGAGTGGGTATGCTAGAAGCTCCCATTAATTAAAATTCTGTGAAGAGTTTGAAGACAAGCATCATTCAAATTTCATCACAAATTCCAGCTGATAAAATGGGCATATTTCACCTTGCAGTAGAGAGTAGAAGGTTCTCCTGGAGTTTGGAAAGTATAACAGTGACTACACGGAACAAGGTCATTGTTTTCAATAATGTTTAAAATGTTGTTTTGTGAACATAATGCAATATCCAATGTAACAAATACTGTTTTCTCACTGTCATATTTTGTGGCTAAAGACTTTGATAGAAAAGAATAAAAATTATGTATAAATTCTACAATTTGGAATCTTACTGTATTTTATCTCTAGTTTGCAGGCAACTTAGCAGTGATGAAATGGATTACCCCAGGAGAAATGGGAGCTCTCTAGAACCATGACCAGTCAAACCTCAGTGTGCATCAGCATCACCTGGAGGGTGGAATGCACAAAGCTGGCTGGGCTCCACCCTCAGAGCTTCTGATTTCCTGGGCCTGGAGCAGACCCAGTATGTGCCTTTTTAGTATATTCTTAGGCAATGCTGATGCTGCTTCTCCAAAAACCACACTTTGAGTACCACTGTCTTAGAATAGAGAAAGGAAGAGAATGAGAACAATGCTTAACTGAAGTGTTCTCCTGACTAATTTCTGAAAAACAGTGAATAAAGAAGAGAGACTACATGTCCTATTTATGAAAAGAATTTATTACTCTTTTAAGGCAATGTTAATAGTGCAGACAACATTTAGAAATTTTATTGGGAAGTCATTGGCCAGAACTATGTCATCCGAGGATGTCATCTGCTGCTTGCATTTGCTTATTCTGAAGAAAGAATTTCATTTTCGCTTTGCTTCTTTTCAACTCATTTTTTACTATACTTATGTATTTTAAGGAAATATTGTAGAAATTATGTTATTATAGCTCATAAATGCCTTACTATATATCTTTAAAAAATAACATTTTCTTATAACCAAAATAGAATTATTATACCTAGCAAAATCGGCAATAATCACTGAACATCATCTAATACTTATTCCATATTCAGATTTCTTAAAATTTTCCCTAAAACGTTTCTTTCAGCTGGTTTGTTCATAGCAGAATCTAATTAGGACAACACATTGCATTTGTTTGTTGTATCATTAAATCTTTTTTAGTTTAGAATAGTCCTGACTTGCTGAAAAGAGAGGGTCATTTGTCCTGAAAAAATATTTCATTTTTCTGGATATGTCTTGCATCCTTCTGAAAAAGCTTGATTAGTTTATGGTCAATATTTTGGTAAGAGTACATACTAGTTGATCTTATGTACTCCATATTGCATTATGTCAGGGACCATACAATATCTGGGTTTCCCACCATTCATATCACTATGACTGCATATGTTAATGACTTCTTGATTTTCCACTATAATTTTGCATTTTCCCCTTGCTGCCAGGAAGTAGTCTATGTGGTGTTATCCTGGCACTACAGAATGTCTGATCCATCCATACCTTTTTACCCATGGTTTTAATACCATATGATACTTCTCGCCTAAGTCAATACTTTTATTAAAGTTTACAAAGTAATAACTTACTAATTCTGTCATTCCTTCTACATATATTAGCTGGCTTTCTTTTTAATATTAGAGCTGTTGCTCATAACTGAGGCTGCTTGGTCATCTTTAAGATGTATTTTCTACTGGAAAACTCAATATTTCCTGTAAGTTACCAGTATTAAGGGTAATTCATTTAACCAATGTCTCAAATGTTGACAAATAAGATATCCCAGCTTTCTCTATCAAAGTATCATTAAGGACACGTTGATTTTCACAGATTAAAAGTGGTTCAGTAGCCTACCACCATTATTTGAAAATGTATTCATAAGACAGGAGTAAGCTGTCAAGAAGCAATGAGCTGAAGATCAAAAAGACACTAATTATGACAGGGAACAGGTGACTGCACTTTGAAGAAAACTCAAGGCCTCAGATTTTCTCATTAGCCATATCTTGGCAAAGCATTCAAGGAAGACATACCCAACAAGTGACGTACTGACAAGAGAGAAGACATAGCCCATTTGCTTTGTCATTCCATTCCAAGATGGCTTAATAAAGTCCATACAGATTGGGGAAGGATGGCTACTAGTTTTCATTAATAGAAATAAACTGTGTATATCCATATACACATTTATATATGTACACATATTTGTGGATAATATATATTACAAATAAATAAATATGCAATATATATTACAAATATTTATGTTATATATATTGCATATATATATATAGATAATAAGACAACTTTAAGGGAGATACAATTTTTGCAATGTGTTTCACTTGAAGCCTATTTTGGGACCAGTGATGGTAGGAGACATGCTGTTCCTGTGTTTATAGCCATGCTGAGCTTGCAAAGAGAAAACAGACTAAACTCATTAGATGAATGTGGCCAGGCAGTTAAACGTAAACATAAGGGAAATGATTTATATGGAAATCTTCAGCATTTATTCTCTCTCCTGGAGTTTATTTGAAAACAAAATAAAACAAAGCGAAAACCCAACACTACAGATTTAGAAACCATTTCCTTTTACCTCAGGTTGAAGTAAAAGTAAGTGCCAAATTATTTTGGTAAGGCCATTGGTGATAGTTACAGTCATAAGTTTTAACCATGTAGGTCCAAATAGTTGAACTTCTGGCAGATGTTTTAGATTTATCTCTCTTAGATGTTGTCAATCTTTCCTTTTGTACAAGTCTCAGCCAAAGAAACACAAAATGTCCTTGATTTCTGTGCTCTGATTATCTGAAGAATGTTTCCATGGTGGCTTTGTTGATATGAAGGATAGAGCCCTCACTCCTACCTATCCTCTTTGCTGGAGAGCCAGATACTGCTCTTTGGAAAGCCACACAGAGCTCTGGCTAAGAGTTCATCAGCAAATGCCTTCAGCTTGGGCCACATGCACCTTTCCTAAGACCTTTGCTTCCAGACTTTGCTTGCTGTATTGACCTTAAACTCAAGTCACGCAGGCATCGTTTATCTCTGCTAGTATTCTCATGTCCATTCTCTTGTTCTTAAATGAGCTATTTCTTTCTAGAAATACATGCAAAAGTAACATCTTGAATTTTTTAGGATGCATTTTCTGAACATGTGAGATTTGTCAGTATAGAAATTTGAGAGGAAATAGCATTTAATAGCATTTCCTTTCTTGCAAAAGAAAAACAGTATAGATAACATCACCTTTAAATATAGAAATAGTAAATACTAGGTATGATAAGGAAATAGCTCTCTTCAATAATTAAATATAGTATCTATTTCCTACCAATCGTCTTATTTACAGAGCATGACTCTTCAAAACAATTAAGTCTATAAACAAAGATGGAAGAATGTGTTTTGCCATTGTAGGTAGGGTCTTCAATTTAACCTTTACCACTTTCACTTTCAAATAATAAGATAGTAGAGAATCCAAAATGCTTCCAAATCTCAGCTTATCTGTTATGTAGGTCTTTTGAGTGTTTATTTTATTCATATTTTAATGCTTATTTATTTATGACAAGAAGCTCATAATATTGCATAATTTTATAATAATCCAGTGAATCACAGAGTTCCTTGTGAGATTCAGTCCTCTGTTTATACTTTATCTTTCATCCAGGAGTCAAACTTGCCTTTGAAATAATTTATCTTTGGTTTAAAGACAAGAGAAAAAGAAAATACGAAACATTTTGAACCTTTGTGGATCCTTTGGGTGCAATAAACAGCGTAATTAAATTAGTAAGTTGAAGAACCATGCAGTTGTTTTAAGAACAGTTTTTTTTGGGCCTATAAAAATAAAAACGCAATCCCTAGTAAGCCTTCTGAAATCAATTAGTTGTATCTCACAGCCAATAAAGTCTTTCGTTGGAGGTTTTGATGTGTGAGTTATGTTGGCTTCAAAAGAGAACTTCTGTAGTGTGGGATGAAATATAATTTTAAGAATTTTAATTCTGCTTCAGTTCAGTACCAGAGGGCAATTGTATTTAATATTCTCTGCATTGGCAAAAGCCTTTGAATTTAGAGCCATGACTGTTAAAAATGAGAAAGTTTAATTGGGAGTTGAAGTTGTATAGGGTTTCTTGAGCAAAGGTTGTGATCTTACTGAATTCTTATTCCATAATTCAAAAAAAGTTTCAATGTTTTCTAAACCTTGGGTAAAAGACCACATATTGCAAATGAAAGCAACATTTTTCTGATTGTATATGTATAGAAAATTTGAGATCATTTATGAGGTGCTAGATATGGGGAAGAATTATCAGTCATAGCATCTTCCAGAAACTTCTAGTTATTGTATGTGCCCTTAAGTGTCTCCTAGAAAGTTCTGCTCACATTCCTGCAGAGACAAGGAAACCAGTTACATCCGTCATAGAAGACAACTGCAAGTTAATGCCTTGCTTACAACTCTCTGAAAAGACTTCCTTTGGCTCCTGACTCTCTTCCTGCCCTAGAACCTGGGACTCAATGGGGTATTCATTCACTTATTCTCCAAATTTAGGCTTATGCCTAGAGAAGCCAATCCCTGTCTCTTATAAACAGATGGTGCTGTACCCTGCATCTGGGGAGCATAGCTCAGAGAATCCAGCAGAGAAAATGTTATGAGCTTGGGATGTGAGGTCAGCCCAAGGTAGAGTAAGTCTAAAAATTATGGAATTCCAGGCTTGGAAAGGTCTTTTAAGTTTAGGAATGTAACACTTCTCCTTTCTCCCACATTGATTCGCTTGTGTGGTTGTGCAGTCTATTTTTGCTTTACATAGCTCTGTTATATTTTTGAAGTTATTGTAAAAAAAAAATCTCCATGTCCTCCTTTAATGACTTTCTATTGGTCTTATTTGGAGAATTAGATGATCCTGAGGTGCTTTTAAGCTTTGATATTCTGTGTTTCTGTAATATTAAGGGTTCTAGCTTAGTGATACATCTCTTCAAGCCAGACTGGGTCAGTGGGGCCTTATGGTCTTGCGACATAGTAATTTATTCAACAGACATTTATGGAATGCCAGGTAAGTACAAGACACTGCTTTAGGTGCTAGACAGACAGAAAGTAAACAAATAGAAAAAAAATCCCTGCTTTCATAGAAGTTATGTTGTACTAGGAGAAGAAAAGACAGCTGAAAAGTGAAGATTGAAAAAAAATGTATGGTCCATTAGATGGTAACAAGTGCTATGGAAAAAACGTTGGATAGGCAAGTTGCAACTTAAAATCGGGTGGTCAGGAAAGCCTTGGTGGGATGGGAACACTTCAATAATGTCCTGAAGGAGTTGGAAGTGAGGTGAGGTATGAAGATGTTTCAGGAAAGAGCATTCCAGCAAGAGGGTGCAGAAAGCGCCAAGGCCCTGAGCCAGGATATTTGAGGAGGAGCAAAGAGATGGGAAATAACAGAACCCAGATTGGGTAGGGTCTTATACAGGCAACTGTAAGAATAACCTTGGCTTTTATTCATATTAAGCTAGGGTGTCATTGGATACTTTTGAACAGAGGAGAAAAACTCAGCGTTTCAAGGATGACTCTAGCTGCTGTGTTAAACGTAGACCACCAGGGGCTGTGGGCAGAAGCTGGGAGGGCGTTAGGAGGAAGCTATGTAATAAGCAACATGGATGTGATGTACTGTGTAATAAACAACATGGATGGGTTTAGAACAGTCTAGCAACAGTGGAGGTGGTGGGAATTAGCCAGATTCTGAATATATTTTGAAGGTAGAGCAGATGTAATCTGCTGAAGGATTAGCTTTAGTTTGTCAAAGGGCTCAAAGGTGTTCTGAACAACTGGAAGGGTGGAATTGTGACTTACTGAGGTAGAGAGAGACCTAGATTGGAATATCTGTTTGGGTGAGCACCTTAAGCACTCTGTGTACACTCTGTGTACCACTCCTTCCCCTTTTATTCACTTATTAAATGGGATAAACTTATCTGCTTCATAGTTGATATAAAAATTAGAGATAACGTATTAAAAGCACTTGCATGGTGCCTGATACTGGTGGGTACTCAACAGTAAATAGAACACTTATCATTACTGTTCCTTGGGAACAAAAGAACAAGTCTTGATAGGCTTTCAGGTATTTGGAGAGAGTTCACATGCTTCCCCCAAGTCTTCTCAGATTGGTTTCCATAGTCTCTCCTTGTGGAAGCTGGCTGACTCCTATGACTCTCCTTGGTACTTTTATGTTTGCACGACTCTACTGGTTTATAAAAGAAATAGAGAAAGGTTATAAAAGGACTTTATATATTTTTCAATAGCAGGCTAAACGTTCAGAAATCCAGTGGTGAGCAGCCTGCATTTTCCCCCAAATAACAAGTATACATGGAAAAGCTTCATTTTTGACTCAGTCATGTGAGTGTGAGACAAACACAAGTCAAGATAATGAGAAATTATTATTCTCATATATTTTCTTTTCATCAGTAATTCTTTATTATAGCCCAACGCCATCATGCAATTTTTGTAGATCTAATCTTTAACACCTCTGAGTTTTAAAACCAATTCCCACTGACTGCAATTAGGATTACATGTGGTTCTGAGCCTGGATGTGATCCCTGATGGTTGTGGATTACAAAAAGGCTGGTGACTGCTCTAGGTTTACTGGTCTCCCACTCCTATGAACTGAATATGTAGGCAAAAAATTCTGAAAAGGAACATCAGGTGAAATTTATTTGGCTTGAAAACCATGTGTTGATAGCCAGATGGTTGAAGCAAAAGCCTGAATACAAAAGGAAATACAAGAGATCATAAAAAATCAGACTATGTTTGGTCCTCATTTTAAGTTGAAAATTAAGGAGTGATACTAAGTATTTTCTTAAAATTCTGTATAACACTACTTCTTTATGTTCTATTTCCTTCTTCTGGTACCCTCCCAAAGCCCAGTAACAATAAAATAGAGTAAAAATAAATAATATTAACATTGCACCTGCCATGGCAGAGATTATAGCCTCTGAAATCTTTTCATGGTTAATCAAACCTCATGGGTCACACTGTACACAGCAGACAACATGCCCCAAGTTTTAAGCTCCATTTGCAAAGCAAACAAGAAATTAAAGTAAATATGTGGGGAAGACAACCTAGAGCATCTCTTTGATACAGGTTGGATTTTGAGAATCAAGTCTAATTTCTCAACGTTCTTTATCCAGAAGAAAACTTTACTAATTTATCTAAAAAATTTAATGAACATCATAATTCATCAGAATCAGCACAGTCCCTGGAATATAGTATATCCCCAACAGGTGCCGTTTGTAATAGTAATAACAGTAGGTAGTATTTCCATTTTTGTGTGTCTTCCCAGTGCAATGCTATTCTATATTCATGGAGATTGGCCAGTCTATTAGGCCCCTCAAAATGCACAGCAACAATGACTTAACTTGTTAATAAACTGGAACTTCACACCTGCTCCCAGCTGTCCCCAAGAGGCTCTGTGAAGTAGAAACACAGCTGAAATTGCCCAGGGATTGCTGGCTGATTTGAAAATCCTCAGCTTTCTTGTTGGTCACACATATATTCACACTCTCAGATGAAATATGTCTTTGTGCAAGAGCATAGAGGGGGAGTGAAACTGGCAGCTTGGCTCACAGATGCTCATATGTTTTTCATCCTTCCCTTCGCCCCTTTAATTTCTATTTAAATATAGGAAGGCATTTGTTTGTGACTCTCTCTATATAGTGGTAATGAAAGGATGAGTGTGGACCCCACAATTTCAAGAGACTTTGGAGGCAACTTGGCAGTGAATACTACCTTTACACATCCAACCTATATATACTCAGGGTACATATCCTGGTGCCTGTTTGCCAACTGACACGATTTCTCTTGGTACTGCTTTTCTGATGGGGTGGGTCAACGTTTATCTTCTTCACTATGAATTCCTCTCTCTCAGCTCAGTATTTAAAATTTTTGTCTTACCAAGAACAGATATGTTTTAGTAGGAACAAGCCTTTAAAATAATATTCTGAAACGATTCTGGAAGAATCTAAAATAATATCACAAAGTAATTCCTGGAAATTAAAAGAACAAAAACGAAATATTCTAGTTCTTTTTTTCATTTTATGTTTTCTTATTTTATGGGAATATTGAAAATATATATGCGTAAATGCAGTGTGTGTATGTATGAACCTTTGTTCTTCATGAAGTAGCTGGAACTCTTCATTAATTTTCATTTTATTTTCTTGCAATGATGTTCACAAATCTCTTTCCCCCAGAATAATGTAAGATTCATGAATAAGAAACTTGTTTATTCATTCTCTGCTATATCTCCAGTACCTGCAAGAGTACATATTCAATACTGTATCAAAGATAGAGGAAACCTAGATCTTAGACACTCAACAAACACAGGATAAAGAATAACTGCTTTCAAAGGATAATAGAGATAGGTGTGTAATGGTTCTTAAATTTAAATGTACATTAAATGAAGAATTGGACATTTGTAAAAAAACTCAGATTCTTAGTAGATCCTCAGAGATTTTGGCTGTCAGTCTAGGGTAGAGCCCAAGAATGTGCATTTTGTCTAGCAGCCTTTTACATCACCCCCAATACTGCCTTTTCACAAATGAGTCTGAGGCAGGTGGTCTATTTAACAGCATTTTGAGAAACACTGACCTAGCATCTGCTTTTTATTTATATGCACTGAGTAACTAATAGACTGAACTTAACGACTTTTGTTCCACTTTGTGCTAACTTTCCTCACCAAAAGTACATTAATGGAAGGCATTTTAGGTTCACCTCTTTATCCTTCAGTATAGAAACACAAGGGTTGAGCCACAAATTATTTAAAAGAAAAAACAGCCTTCCTCTTATCAGCAGAATATTAAGAGTTGGGATTGACTGACAGCAGGAAATGGGACCAGGATGCAATATGATTGTCCAGGTTGGGAAGAGAAAGAGAACGAATGAGTCTGCCTGGGAACAGAAAAGAGAGGAAGTGAGACTTGAATTAACAGCAGAGGGGGGCAAAAATTGATGAAAACATACCCAGTCTATATGCCTAAGACAGGCCATCAGGAGGTCCAGTGACAGAAACCAGGAAAGGAGAAGCCACCAGCTTAGGGGCTTTAGGTGAATGCCAAGGAGTGAAACTGTGCCTTGAATTTAGGATGTTATGCCTCGGATTTAGCCAGAGACGATCTGGCTTCCCTAAGGAATTGGAAATAAGGGAAATGGCTGGTCTAGCCTGAGTATGAAATAGGTTGGAATTAAAACACAGATTTGTCCACTGTAATTTGCCAAGTTGGACTCTTTAACTAAAATCGGTAGTTATAAGCAATCTTCTTTTTTTTTTTCTTTTTTCTTTTTTATTATAGTTTAAGTTCTAGGGTACATGTGCACAACATGCAGGTTTGTTCCATATGTATACATGTGCCATGTTGGTGTGTTGCACCCATTAACTCGTCATTTACAATAGATATATCTCCTAATGCTATCCCTCCCCCTCCCCCACCCCATGACAGGCCCCAGTATGTGATGTTCCCCTTTCTGTGTCCAAGTGTTCTCATTTTTCAATTACCACCTATGAGTGAGAACATGCAGTGTTTGGTTTTCTGTTCTTGTGACTGGTTTGCTGAGAATGATGGTTTCCAGCTGCATCCATGTCCCTACAAAGGACATGAACTCATCCTTTTTTATGGCTGCATAGTATTCCATGGTGTATATGTGCCACATTTTCTTAGTCCAGTCTGTCATTGATGGACATTTGGGTTGGTTCCAAGTCTTTGCTATTGTGAATAGTGTCACAATAAACATACGTGTACATGTGTCTGTATAGCAGCATGATTTATAATCCTTTGGGTATATACTCTGTAATGGGATGGCTGGGTCATATGGTACTTCTAGTTCTAGATCCTTGAGGAATCTCCACACTGTCTTCCACAATGGTTGAACTAGTTTACAATTCCACCAACAGTGTAAAAGTGTTCCTATTTCTCCACATCCTCTCTAGCACCTGTTGTTTTCTGACTTTTTAATGATTGCCATTCTAACTGGTATGAGATGGTATCTCATTGTCGTTTTATTTGCATTTTTCGGATGGCAAGTGATGATGAGCATTTTTTCATGTGTCTGTTGGCTGCATAAATGTCTTCTTTTGAGAAGTGTGTGTTCATATCCTTTGCCCACTTTTTGATGGGGTTGTTTGTTTTTTTTCTTGTAAATTTGTTTCTTTGTAGGTTCTGCATATTAGCCCTTTGTCAGATGAATAGATTGCAAAAAATTTCTCCCATTCTGTAGGTTGCCTTTTCACTCTGATGGTAGTTTCTTCTGCTGTGCAGAAGCTCTTCAGTTTAATTAGATACCATTTATCAATTTTGGCTTTTGTTGCCATTCCTTTTGCTATTTTAGACATGAAGTCCTTGCCCCTGCCTATGTCCTGAATGGTATTACCTAGGTTTTCTTCTAGGGTTTTTATGGTATTAGGTCTAACATTTAAGTCTCTAATCCATCTTGAATTAATTTTCATATAAGGTGTAAGGAAGGGATCCAGTTTCAGCTTTCTACATATGGCTAGCCAGTTTTCCAAGCACCATTTATTAAAAAAGGAATCATTTCCACATTTCTTGTTTTTCTCATGTTTGTCAAAGATCAGATGGTTGTTGATGTGTGGTATTATTTCTGAGGGCTCTATTCTGTTCCATTGGTCTGTATCTCTGTTTTGGTACCACTACCATGCTGTTTTGGTTATTGTAGCCTTGTAGTATAGTTCGAAGTCAGGTAGCGTTATGCCTCCAGCTTTTTTCTTTTGGCGTAGGATTGTCTTGGTAATGCGGGCTCTTTTTTGGTTCCATATGAACTTTAAAGTAGTTTTTTGCCAATTCTGTGAAGAAAGTCATTGGTAGCTTAATGGGGGTGGCACTGAATCTATAAATTACTTTGGGCAGCAGTATGGCCGTTTTTATGATATTGATTCTTCCTATCCATGAGCATGGAATGTTCTTCCATTTGCTTGTGTCCTCTTTTATTTCACTGAGCAGTAGTTTGTAGTTCTCCTTAAAGAGGTCTTTCACATCCCTTGTAAGTTGAATTCCTAGGTATTTTATTCTCTTTGAAGCAATTGTGAATGGAGTTCACTCATGATTTGGCTCTCCGTTTGTTATTGGTGTATAATAATGCTTATGAGTTTTGCACATTGATTTTGTATCCTGAGACTTTGCTGAAGTTGCTTATCAGCTTAAGGAGATTTTGGGCTTGGACCATAGGGTTTTCTAAATATACAATCATGTCATCTGCAAACAGGGACAATTTGACTTACTCTTTTCCTAATTGAATACGCTTTATTTCTTTCTCCTGCCTGATTGCCCCGGCCAGAACTTCCAATACTATGTTGAATAGGAGTGGTGAGAGAGGGCATCCCTGTCTTGTGCCAGTTTTCAAAGGGAATTATAAGCAATCTTCTTGTGTGCACTTTCGGCTCTGCAATATTTTACCCTCTCGAAGAGAACAGCTTTTAATTATTTTATTTTTACTTTTATTTTTAAGTGGCTGACTGACACAAAAGAAAGTATGAACCTGGAGCATGAAGGTGAGACTGGTTGAAAGGTTACCTTATAAAAATAAATAAATCTCCTTGGAGCTTGGAAGTGACCCTGATAAGTAGGAAAATTTTGTGTGTGTGCTTCAGGTTGTTTAGCACATAGCTGTCAAGAAGTGCTAATTGAGCATCTGAATGGATGATTGAAGACTTCAGGATACTCTTGCCCAAAAGCAATACATGGATATACAAGACCGATTTTTAAAATACACTTATATTAAATAGTCTAGATGATTCTGGAAACTAGCTATGTGAAATTAGATAAGAAATTTAACTGCTCTGTATATCCTTTTGCTTTTCTTTTCTCATTTTAGAGAAAAACATATTGCCTTTTTAATGGGTAGAAGTAAGCAAACACATTCATACCAAAATCACAGGGATGAATTCTAGCTCTAGTTCAATGTTCAGATAAGTTCTAAATATATATCAAAAGCACTTGTTAATAGAACAATTTGTTTTACAGTATAAGGCATGATAGGTGAGATTTTCTGCTCTTCAAGGGCTTGCAGTCAAGATAGACTCCAAATCTTGTTGTGGCTTGACTCTAGAATCAAGAATATTTTGTGTAATCTGGAATATTTTGTGTAATATTCTGAATGGGAGAAAAGAGAAAATATCTTGGACTAGATTATAAGTAAGAAATTATCGAAATGCATGGAATGAATGAGCACGTTCCCGCGGGACACATGTATGGGAACAGCAAATATAGGGAATACTAGGTCAAGCAACTACAAAATAATCCGCTACCCATGTCTATGTCTGTGTGGCTTTAGGATTGAAAACAGCTACTAGTATCCTTGAGGAGGTGAAATACTTTCAGCACCCCCTATTTCCTTTACTATGTGTTTTAAGTAGACTCTCTTCATTTATTGTGGAAATGCTCAGTATTCTCTGCCAGGTACCGTGCTAATTGGGTACAGAAGATACGTTAGACAGGATTCAGTCTTCCAGGAGCCCAAATGTAGAGAGCTATGTTTTGGGGTACAAAGCTCAAGGGGCCTTACAGATAAGATGGTATGAGAGCTCACAGGGAGGTTATGTCACATCTCGCTAGGGAAGTCAAGAATGGCTTTGTGGAAAAGGTGTGGGATTTGAGCTGGACATGAGGATAGATGGAATTGGACAATCAGAATTTGGAGAGCTGGGATGAATTCTAGATTGAGATTCTAGAAAGATTGAAGTCAATGAAACAGAAGGTAGCAGGTCATATATTGTGCTGACCAATGACTAACTTGTTTGCTTAGACTAAATAGATTAGAGAAATGGCACAGTTGGAAAGGGAAGTGGAGGAGATATTTGAATAAACAAACAGAGAAACGACATTCGATTAGTGTAGACATTTGAGGAGCCGCAGAATAAGGGGAAGGAACACGCTAAAGAGAATTTGGTAAAAGAATTGCCTAACCTTTCTCTGTAGAGTGGGAATTGCAAACTAAACTGTCTAGGAGGGTCTGGCAAGCAATGTAGATGAGTCAACTGAGCTAGGTATAAGAAAAATAGCAACTTGAGATGGTCAATACCAGCAGACCTATGGCCTGCACAGCAGCAAAGTGATAAGAACTGGGCTTAAATGTGGTCAAGCAGAAGAAACATATGACTTTGGAAGAGCGCAGCTGCTGTGCAGCTCCAGCCACTTGTTACCTTGTGAAAATTGAGGCTCAATGTGGCCAAATATTCAAGAGAAACTTGGAGTTTATATTTTATGTTGGCAACAAATTGAAATTTAAAAAAATAAGTAGACTTCAGCATTGTGTGAGCCAAACAAAATAGGTCTGCAGACGGTCCGTTTGAGACCTCTGATGATTGCTTAGGAGCCCTTAAAGAAAGGCAGAATAGGGAAAGGGCTCACATTTTAAAAGAAGTGAAAGTACAGTATTGCCAGACATAGCAAAGACTCGTGGAAAATCCACAGCTTGTTTGGTTATTTGTTCAGTGTCTGTCTCGGCAGAGTGTAAACACCTGGAGAGTGGAGACCCTCCCTGTTTTGCTCCCCAGCACCTAGCATGGTGCCTAACATAACACGGACAGTCAATAAGTACTTATTGAATGAACATTATTCTTAGAAATTTACTCTTTAGCCTAAAAAGAAGTGCCATATTCAGCTTTTTTTCTTACTTTGAATGAGGGAGGAACATACTGATGTGTGAGTAACTATATTAATGACATAATTTTATCACATCAATATGTCCTTACTATAAATCCCTTTTATTTTAGCAGAATCTTTTTACATACATTATCACAAAATCTGCAGTTTATAGACTAAACTATGTGGAACCTATGAACTAATTGTGATCATGATGCTTCACTAATCAAAATGCTTCAATGACTTCCCCTACCCTGCTAAATAAAGTCTGAATTCAACATGCTCCAAAATTGCTTATATGATCTGGCTCTTGAATGTTTCCTCAGATCTATCTTTTTTTTTTCTGTTTTCTAGTCTTGGAATAAGTGAGTAGATATGTGACTCTTGGTTGCTGGGAGCTGTTTCAGAGAGGAATTCCTAGGGGACGCCTGTTCCTAATTGATAGTGGTCACAGAAAGACACCTGAGACTAATATATAGGGTATGCTACCAGGCTCATGGTAGGGTATAAAGCTACCAACTTCAGATATGTATATTTTATTGCTATTCTAAAACTGAGTTGTACTTATTTGCTCTGTGTAGGTGAAGGACCTGATAAATAAAGATATAAATTGTTGTTTAAAAGTTTGTTAATGCTCAGAGTTTGCTTGGTTAAATACTTTTGTCTGGTTTTATGGTTAAATATTCTGCTTGTGAATGCTGTGGGCAGTATTCACATAATGGGGAGGATTGCTACAAACTTTGTAGGAGAAAACTTTTTTTTTTATTTTCTAGATTTTTTTCCCCATTTTACTCTATGTGTTAGGATAGTGTTTCTTAAAGTGTGGACTAAAGAACAGTTACATTAGAATAACCTAGAATGTTTGTTAAAAACATATTTCTGCAGTATACCATATAGTATATTGAATATAAATCTCCTGGGGAAGATGCTCAAGATTCTGCGTTTTTATAAATTTCCCAAGTAGTTCTGATGCATATCAAATTTAAGAATCAATCTTTGCGGGCATGTGGTCAACCCAGCAATAACATTATTTATTATCAGTGGGTGGTCCCTCTCTCTTGCTTTCTCTGTACTATTGAGGAGGCAGTTTTACAAAAATGCTACCTCCTGAAAGTTTGGCTGGAGAATATCTGTACAAACACCTGCATACCAGATGGGCACATCTGTACAGCTTGTGCTGCTGATCCAGCTTCAGCACATGTCACGCACCACTTCCTTAATTCAGAGTGAGTTGAAAGGATGATGAGGATTTCACACTGAAGTCTTGAGCACATGAGTCATTTTCCCTTTTTTTTTTTTTTTGTTCTTTCCTTTTTTTCTTCTCTACTTACCTTGATTTGCAGTAATTTTCTTTTTCATGATCAAGAATGGCAGGGATATTGAAACCAATGAGTAAACAACTCATCTAACTAAAGGCATTGCTTTGTGAGTGCTGGACACTTCATATAGCAAGTCAAAAGAAGATGGTATTGCTAGTTTCAGGAATAGTTAGAACTTTTTGTTTGTTTGTTTGTTTGTTTCTAATGAATTCAGCTTTCTATTAAAACCGTTTAACAATTTAAGGTTTATCAGCTTCTGAATATAAGTATGCATACAAGTATGTATAAAAGAGTACGCACAACAGTATGCATAGCTGCACAAAAATAACATCTGAAGATCAAAGAATTGTATTTATTTTCTCTTTTTATTTTATTTTTTTTCTATTGCAAGTGACCTAAATATCAAAAAGATGGTTAATTTCAACCACCAAAGGAAGATACCAGAAAAAGGTCATATGAATCATCCAGCCAAGCAAGCATGAAATACATCTAGTTTTCCTTTCTTTTTTTTTTTCAACGGTACTTTCCTTTCTTATATTCTTTTTTTCCACTACTAGATCTAGAGGAAGGTATATTGCATTTTAGGATAGAAGGAAATAGTAACAGTCTATTGCTGGAATCAAAGGGAGCCAGGGAGCCCATTATCATGGGTCAGAAGTCACAGATGAGTTAAAGGGAGGAGAGCTGGGTGCATGCTGTTTAGCTGTAAAGGAAAGGTTGCTGGCTGTTTTAAAGAAGGAGGAATTAAAAAGTTTCCATACGATTTTTTAAAAGGACAATCACAAAATGTTCCAGTAATAAAAATGAATTATTGAGATAGCATATATATATATATATGTGTGTGTGTGAGAGAGAAAGGGATATATAGATAGAGCTTTGCTTATGCTATTCAAGGCTCTCTACTAAGTGCTTTGCACTAGGTCCTTCAACTTCATAAAAACCCTACAAGGCAGGGTTCCCCCATTTTACAGATGAGTAAACTGAGGCTTATAAAGGTTAATTAACTTGCCCAAGGTTACACAGAGTCAGAGCTCAGGTATTCTGGCTCCAGACTTCATGCTTTTCACCACTACCCTGTAACTGCTGGAAGAGGCAGTGCAGAGAAGCATTGGTTGTTAGATATTAGTGAATTCTGCTAAAGAAAAGAGGACCTGGAAACATTCTGATGAGAAGGAAGTTTAACTGCTAGTATGGATTGACCAATCTGCATTGGCAAACAGAAAAGAAAAGCTCCCTATTATACCATTATATGGTTAAATCTGCCCTTTGCTGGAAAGTGTGGTGTTAGGAAAAAGCAAGATCAGTCAACTTATTTGTGTAAATCTGTGCTGGTTTTGTCCAATTGTGTTGCTTTAAAGCTCAGTTGGCAGAAGAATGTGCTGAATAAAGCTGAATAAACGTAATTGATATCCACCAATTCTGTCTGCCACTAAAACTCAGTGGAATATGGTTGCAGTTCATCTCCCTTCCTGCTAAATAGAGATGAAAATGCTGAGCATTTGTCAGTCACTTGGAAAATGCCCTGAAAGAGGCAGAGACTGTCATTGACCCCTTGTCCTCTCCAGCAGACTCTCGTCAAAGTCTTCATTATTGTTTGTTCCTGCTATTTTTTTGCTTCCCAGCAATATTGTCCTTCAAGGCACGTTGAGCTGTGGATTTGGAACTGTGGGACATGCAAAATGAGCAGTTAGTCACTCTACAATGTTGTATTGCCTAAGCTGACTTTGCAGTTTTCACAGCAGACCCAGCTATAGAGCCCCAACAGGAATTTCCTATTTGAAATCTTTTTATTCCTGCCACAGCAAAACTTCTGAGACTCTGTTCTGTGTGTGCCAGCTACGGTGTGATTAAATAATGCCAGGCTGCCGCTGTGTTCATTGAAGTTCTCATCAAAGGGTTTTATTATCCACTCAACATAGCCATGGAAGGGACTGTGGAATATACATCTGTTCACACCTGGCACACACATGGTTTTATCTGGTTCCTTATAAAGGAGTGGGAATATCTTTTGGGAATATGCTTTAACAGTAATTTCTAGCATGAAAATAACACACTGTTTCCCTTTCCCAGATCTTTGTTTGTTGCTCCCTTTCCCAACATTCTCTTTAAGTCTTTTCTTCTTTTCTGTGCCTCCTACTTCTTTCTCTTCTGATATTAGAATTTTGAAATAATAAAAAATCCCCACAGAAAACCCATGGATTGCCCAACAATATAGGACTCATTCCCTGTAAAAACAATCCTTAAGGATGAGAATTAGATTTTACCAGTCAGTTTAGTTATCAAGGTTGTGACCAATTGTCTGTTGGGTCCATCTGTGTCAGGAAATTCTCAATGAAATAAATAAGATAATTTCTATGTCACGGAATGTTATTAGGAATAAGGAAAGTTGTGCATGAGAAAGCATAACACTATTAAAATTCTCTACCCACATTTTCTGTTTTTTGTGTCCTTAAAACTCCTGAAGGAGTTATTTTGATTCAGTCTTTTATAAAGATAGCAAACAATATGTTGAGACCAGAATGCTTTTGAACAAATTACATGGAGTTCGTCAGAGTAGCCTTAAACATATGCAGCAGCTCGCACTATAGATGAATGACAGTGTGGTGCTCTGCTAACTGACGTACCTTCTTATCAGAGCAGTAGTGAACATTACGGGCAGGCCATTTTCAGGAATGGCAAACAGGCTTGGCATGGTGTTTGACCACATAATTCACTCGAGAGTAGTTTTCTCTGTCTTAGAAAAAGCCTTGCAGGATATATAAAAGCCATACCTGGAACCATTCTGGTCAAGATATGGAATCAACCTAAATGTTCATCAATAGATGAATGGATAAGGAAAATATGCACAATGGAGTATTATTCAGCCATAAAAAGAATGAAATTCTGTCATTGGTGGCAACATGTATGAACCTAGAAGATATTATGTTTAGTGAAATAAGTCAGGACAAGAATAAAAGTACTGTATGTTCTCACTCATATATGGAAGCTAAAAAACTTATAGTTACAAAAGTAGTGAGTAGAATTGTGGTTATTAGAGGCTGGGAAAGGTAAAGGGAAGGGGAGAATGGGGAGAATTTCACTAACAGATACAGAATTACAGCTGGATAGGAGGAATAAGTTCTAGTGTTTTTAAATTATTAACTATAGTCATCCTACAGGACTAGCTTGAGTTGGATTTTTCCAAGTCAAGCTAGCCCCGTAGGATGACTATAGTTAACAATAATTTATTATATATGTTCAAATCTAAAGAAGAGGGTTTTGAATATTCCCAACACAAATAAATGATACTTGTTTGAGGTGATGCATATGCTAATTACCTGATTTGATCATTACACATTGTATACATGTATCAAAATATCACTGGGTAGCACATAAATATATACAATTATTATGTGACAACATAATAAATAAAAGGGGGAAGAAGCCATGCCTGGATCTCTATGCCAGAGGAAAAGCTGATGGGAGGGGAGAGAAATGGGAAGGGAAGAAAACAGGAGAGAACAGAACTCTTGGCTTTATATTGCATTTCATATCTGTTTTCAGAGGAGGGAGCGTGCTTCCATGCCTCTCAAAAACACAAATGCCACTGAGACTTATAAGCTGATTATAGGCTCTATTTTTTTCTTTGTTATATTATGGAAAGTTCTGTAGCTTTGGGAGGCCAAACCAGAATCCAAAGTTCTGGAATATGTGTCATTCTTGAAAGAAAATAAAAAATCCAACTCAAGCTAGCCTGTTGAGTTATTGGCTAACACAATCCAAAGCAGGGAAAGAGGTCATGAACAATACTTTAGCAAATGGTTGTGATGTTGTTCCAATAAACTTCTGTTTATAAAAGCATTTGGCAGATCAGATTTGTCCCACAGGCCATGGTTCATGACCCCCACTCCAGTCACATTGCATGGGGGTTCATTTCACTGGACCCTTATCTCTCTCTCCAATATAAAATTCAGGTAGTTTTACTGCATTTGCAATAGCCAGGTGATTCTATTATAATCTAGCACAGACATAGCAGATGAGCTTTATTTCATCTGTCTCTCCAAACAATTGGTAGAAAACTGCCTATATTGTTCAGGATGGTTCAGACCATCCTGGCTAATGCGGTGAAACCCCGTCTCTACTAAAAAATAAAAAACTAGCCGGGTGAGGTGGCGGGCGCCTGTAGTCCCAGCTACTTGGGAAGCTGAGGCAGCAGAATGGCGTAAACCCGGGAGGTGGAACTTGCAGTGAGCTGAGATTGGGCCATTGCACCCCAGCCTGGGCAACAGAGCAAGACTCCGTCTTAAAAAAAAAAAAAAAAAATTGTCTGGCATTAAATTTTTTTTTTTTTTTGTAATCAGCCTGATCCTATCCACGGTTCTTCATTTTCTGAGACTGTATTAGGCTAAACAGAAAAATGTGTCATTATCAATTAATAATGTTTAAAATAGGCACAGAAGGGGATGCAGTAGTACATGCATCTTGGTTTTGCCATTTCTGCTTTAGAATGTAGGACTTACATGGACTTATCTTCCTTCACATACAGATTTTCCCACTCTGGGGCCTCAAAAGGTTTTTCTAACTTGATTCTTCTCAAGAGCCTAACAAAAATCCAATGATGGCTAAGGTGTGACCCATTGCAATTGCTCATTTTTCTAATTTTTTTCTTTTTTGTAGAGATGGAGTGTTGCTCTGTTGCCCAGGCTGAAGTGCAGTGGCACAATTTTAGCTCACTGCAACCTCCGCCTCCTGAGTTCAAGCGATTCTCATGCCTCAGCCTCCCAAGTAGCTGGAACTACAGGCGCATGCCACCATGCCAGGCTAAGTTTTATATTTGTAGTGAAGACAGGGTTTCGCCATGTTGGCCGGGCTGGTCTTAAACTCCTGAGCTTACATGGTCCCCCTGCCTTGGTCTATCAAAGTGTTGGGATTACAGGCATGAGCCACTGCGCCCAGCCTCTAATGTGTTTTTAAGTTTAGAGCAGAAGTAAGAAGATCACATAAAAATTCTATCAGGTGGAATGAATCAGGATTTCAGAGCTAATTCATATTATGAAATACTTAAATGACATATTGTACTTATTAATTTTTGGAATATGACATGACTGGCAATGTACTACACTACATATTTTTTAAAGTCTTGCTTCAGTTCTCAGTGATTTTGCATATACTGTGTATTTACCTGTGCTATACTCTAACTTTTCCAACTAAATTAATTTTTTCCCCTTTTCTTGAGAAGGCCAGAACAATTTTGAAAGCCACCAGGAGGAGAGAGGACACCAAGTAAACTGTTCTAGAGTCATGCCTGTAGATGAACAAGCACCACCTGAGGCTGTGCTAAAAAACAAATGGTGTTCCTTGAAAATATCATCATTGGGAGGCAGTAGGCAGCTGTTAAAATTGGACAGCCGTTGCTCAGTGTCCAAAGAGAAGGAAATTTTAACCATTAGTCTCTCCAACTTGATATTTAATTACCCTGAAAAAGAAGAAAAATATGAAATTTCTCTTCAGAATTCCTTATGAGTCATGCCCAGGTTTTCATAAAACAAATTTATTGCAGTTGTCTCACCAGTAGCTCTGTGAGCAGAGGGTGCAGTAAACCCATGTCTCCTTTTAATCGGAGTTTGGCTTTCACTGGTACAACAATCAGTTATTTTATTGATTCTTTCCTAAATACAAAATTAAGTAATATATTAAAATCACTTTTAAAACACTTTCTGACTAATTCGATTGGAAAGTTTTCACTTACCAAAAAGCGAGATGTGAGCTATGGGGAAAAATAATGGGGTTAAAAAAGAAAGAGAAAGAAGAGACAAAGAGGTTAAAATGAGTTCTTAACCTAGGCTGACCTCAGGGAAAATTGCGTAAGTTACTTGAAATTATACGCAAAATTGTGTGTGTGTGTGTGTGTGTTGTGTGTGTGAACATGTGAGGCATATTTAGGGTTTAAGTATTAGCCTTTCAATTGAGACTCACTGATAAAATTCTTATCCAAAGAGGGTAGACTAAATATGTTCTGGAATTGCTGGGTCCAGTTTGTGGACTGGGAAAGAGTAGTGGCAAAGGGAAAATGGATATTAACTAAGGAAAATATGTTGTACTTCATAGGTTTGCCCAGGGGCAGCTCTGATCATGCCTACATGCTTTTAGGTTCTGGAACAATGGCAGCCAAGGCAGGCTTTTCTTGGAAATTGGTGACTTATGACTGCTTCCCTCCTTCTCTGTTGTTAAGCAAACAGTTGGCACACCCTGGAGAGCCCTGACAGTGAAAGATAGCCCAAGGACAAGGCACCAGCTGAAAGCCAGCTTGGCTGCAAATTAGAGTATAATGGCAGAGTGGCTTCTGCTGCGAAGCGATTTGCATCAGAGCCCACCAACAATGCACATTCTGTAAGGCAGGCATTTGTAGGGGAAGGAAATAAGAAACACATCATTTCTAAACAATTTAGAAGAGAATTTGCCAAACGAAGGGAAGCAGATAAGATGGGGGACTTACCTGTTTTTAGGTTATGCTACCTAGAATACTTACAATGCACCCAAGGAAAATTTACATTTAACCTTCAGTAGATCTATATAAAATTCACCTTTGTATGCTTGCTTGTTGCCCCTCCTTCTGTCCTCCCATAGTGCCTTGCTCATAACTCCATTATAGAGCTATATAAATGCAGTGCTTAGGCATATATTTCATTAAGTCATGTATTTATGGTGCTTAGGTATGTTTTCCCAAAGATCAGGTGGTTTCCACTGTGGTTTCCACAACACTCCAGCATCCTAAGAATCCTATATACATAATCAAATCTTTAAATATTTTAATAACTGTACAAATGGGTGAACCTTGTGGAAGAACTCTGATCACAAATGCGCAAGATCAGAGGAGAGATCCAGTATGAGCCAAATGAAATTCTGTGATAATAGAGACAGAAAATGCTGCAGGATTAAAATAGCAATTGGAAAGAAGCAGTTGGAAAGGGGACGAAAGAACCATGGTAGAATTTAACAAATAGTACTAATTATCAACATGGAGGAGCATAACACAGGAACATGTGTTGTAACAATCAGCAAGATAATACATTATATTGGGTATAAGATAAACATATAAATAAATAATATTTTGCATTAATGTAAGTATAAAGTTCTGCTAGAATGGCATATAGATACATAGTAACTTTGGGTACTTGATATGACCAGTTTCTCTTTTCCATCTGATGGTGAGTTTCATGGAGGTAGAGACTGTGTCTTCTTCCTTTTATAATCTCCAATGGTTAGGTCAACTGTTATCATACAGAAGACACCAGGTAAATATTTGTTTAAAAAATGTCTGGCGGCTGGGCGCGGTGGCTCAAGCCTGTAATCCCAGCACTCTGGGAGGCCGAGACGGGCAGATCACGAGGTCAGGAGATCGAGACCATCCTGGCTAATGCGGTGAAACCCCGTCTCTACTAAAAAATAAAAAAACTAGCCGGGTGAGGTGGCGGGTGCCTGTAGTCCCAGCTACTTGGGAAGCTGAGGCAGCAGAATGGCGTAAACCCGGGAGGCGGAACTTGCAGTGAGCTGAGATTGGGCCATTGCACCCCAGCCTGGGCAACAGAGCAAGACTCCGTCTCAAAAAAAAAAAAAAAAAAAGTCTGGCATTCATTTTTTTTTTTTTTGTAATCAGCCTGATCCTATCCACGGTTCTTCATTTTCCATTCTCTCCATGTCCACATCCTGCCCTACCCATGACGGTCTTATGAATCCATGTTGCAGTGCTCTCTCTCTGCTCTTTGCCTTCCCAAATCTGTTCAATACCCATTATATTTCCGTGCAGCTTAAGTCCCACATACTCTGTGAGGTCTCATCTCTCTGCCCCTTGTGTCTGGATTTCCTTCTCCTGTGTGTAAGTTAGAGCTCATAATGTTAATTTTTCACTATTTCATTTGTTGATTTTCCTGCCTGGACTACCAACTCTTTGCCAGGAGGAACCATGCCTCAAAGAGGTATTTTTTTTTTTTTTTTTTTTTTTTTTGTAATTGAGACCAAGTCTCCCTCTGTCACCCAGTCTGGAGTGCAGTGGCATGATCTCGGCTCACTACAACCTCTGCCTTCTGGGTTCAAGCGATTCTCCTACCTCAGCCTTCCAAGAAGCCAGGACTGCAGGCAACTGCCCTCACACCTGGCTAATTTTGGTGTTTTTTAGTAGAGATGGGGTTTCACCATGTTGGCTAGGGTGGTCTCGAACTCTTGACCTCAAGTGATCCTCCTGCCTCGGCCTCCCAAGGTGCTGGGATTATAGGCGTGAGTCACCTTTCTGAATTTTCCAGGCAGTCAAGCACACACTGAACACTTGATAGGCAGACATCTGCCTGTAAAATAGGAAGCATGGCTAGAAATGAGGAGGAATCCATTGCTGTGGCCCAAGTAATCCATAAAGGGTCTGAGAGCATGACAAGTGGGTAGGGATCTAGACTCAGAGATTTTTTCAGAGTTTGGGGTAGTTTCCCCATTTTCAGGGAGCTCATGTCTATGGAGGTGATAAAGCAGGAGGCTAGGTCTCTGTATATAGTATCCTTAGTGAGGAATCGCACATTTTGTTAGACTTTTTATTTATTTTCCATTTCAGCAGCTATAGTAACAGAGTCTAAATACTGAAATTATTTGGGTTTCTTTTGTGTGGTTACAATCTTTAGCTTTTCTTTCTCTCTAGGGCACTAATTAGTAGCAAGCAGGTTAATGGTAGGATAGAAGTTTAGTTAGTCAGGTTTCTATCGTTCTAAAACTCCTTTTTTACTGTCTCACCTTTTAGGTGGAAAACTTAAAATAATAATAAAATTGTTTCTATATTTTCATCTGGCATTTACTGCTTTGACAGCTTTTTTAGTACATCAAATACAAACGATAATAAATTTGATCTATGCATTATGCTAGCTTTTCATCTTTTTCTGTGGGTTTTCAAAGGAATTCATAGATTAGAGTTCATTAAAAAGAGAGAGTGAATTATTCTTGTCTTTGTTAATTAAAATATAAAACAAACTAAAAACCTGCTGTATTAATTCTAACTTTTCTGTCCTGTGAACTCTGCTCTGGGAATGACAAAGACTTTACCTTCCTGAAATTGTAGAATAATTCTCTATAGTTAAGCAATGATGTAGTATTCTTTAATCTTGTTTTCCATGAAAACATCTAATAGTCTACTGGAAGAATAAAGAAAGGCAAGATTCAAGATCTACTCCAGTTTGATAGTATTGTTCTATGTGGTGGTGGCTTACTAATAGCTTTATTATTAAACCATGTAAGCAAAAGAAAGCATACAGCTTAGCGGGAACTCAGACGGATCTGCTTTCAGCATGTAACTAAACCAGTGTGTAGAAACAAGTAATTAAAAAGACACAAAGCCCGTAATCAATTGTGCACCGGTTATCTTTGATTGCTCTTGCAAAGGACAAATTACACACAAGCCTCTTGCAAGTCTGAAGAAAAAGAGGCCCTATTATCTTCTTTTTGAAATCATTCCTCTGCACAGACAAGGGCATCCCTATTCCAGATCTCTTGGTTTAATTAAAAGGATGCAAACATCAGATGATGTTGCAGCATATCGAATGTTTCCCTG
Source organism: Chlorocebus sabaeus (assembly GCF_047675955.1). Lineage (NCBI taxonomy): Eukaryota > Metazoa > Chordata > Mammalia > Primates > Cercopithecidae > Chlorocebus > Chlorocebus sabaeus. Next base: position 83,537,395 of record NC_132926.1, read on the forward strand.
TCAGTGCAACGGGTGAAAGAGGGAGGGGGGAGAGAGGGAGTGAGACATAGGGGTGGGGGTTGGTTGGAAGAATTTCTTTTCCATAAAGACTGGCCTTTTTCACTCTGACCATCTGTTTTCTCATGGTGAAAAGCCCCATTGCTGGTGTCCTGGCATAGCTTTGCATGTCTTTGTGCTTGAGGGACATTCAATCTTGCATCTGATACACGCTGATCTGTGACACTTCCTAACAAATGAGGCTTTGTTCAAACAAAGAGACTCCCTGATAGGAACTGTAAACTTGGAGCTTGATATCCTGTAGAAAAGGCAGGCTATGGCTGAGCTGGCACAGGAAATGCTCTCTGTAATGCAACAGAGCTGAAGGAGGTCACACCCCGTGCACACATACACTCTTTCAGATCTTCCCAGGCCTCCTCTCGTCTCTGTCTCCTCTTCAGACAGGGCAGCTCCAAGAACACAGCTGCATTTGGACCTGGGAGAATGCAACCCATCTCCATTACAGGCTGAAGCTTACTCTTCATAATCATCCATCTATTTGTATAGCTTCTTCATTTTACAAAGCATTCTTGAAATCATTAATCCCTTTGATACAATAACTTCATAAGGTCCCAAGGTGATCTCACTCAAGACAATTATTTTGTGACCACTAATGCCAACTGCTGCTTGTTTCTTGTCTCTTGCTTTTGTATCTTCTTTCCATTCTCGGTCTCTCTGTCTCTCTCCTCTCCCTTCCTTCTCCCCAATTAATGATCTTAAATTTGGGGCTCTCAACTTCAAATTCATCTATCTTTTCACTGTAAGATGTTTACGTGGTCCCTCAGTATTTAGACTAAGGGTGCGGAATAGAAAATGTATAATTTGCTGCTAGTCATGGATTGTGATTTGGGGAAAGTGACAGAGAAGGCCCTCACTCAGAAAAATACGACTTGATATTTCAAGATACGATTTAGAATCCTGTTAGAATGTAAGCTTTCTTTGAAAGAATGTCACTTAAAAAAAAAAAAAAGTGCTGTTTCCTCTCCTTGGCAAACTCCTGCACACTAGAGACGTGGCTGAGAGGGACCTTCTAACGCAGCGGTTCTCTCCTTCCCCTAGGCAGAGTTGATTGTTGCTTCCTTTGTGTTCCCACCCCTGTTTGCTCTTAACTCAGTGCCATTTTGTAGCACATTGTAGTCTGAGCTATTTGTTTATGTATCTATCTCCCCTACCAACCTGTGAACCACCGTGTAGGAGTTGTGTATTTATTATTCATTCTTGTGAATTTCCAGTATTTCACAAAGTGCCTGACCCGTAATAGGCTCACAGTAACAGTGTGTTGAATAAATAAATTTTGTTGGATAAACATTGATATAGGTGGGAGGGAAGAAACAGGAAAAAAAAGAGCAGAATAGGGAAAACTGACTTCACTCACATCTATAAATTTTTCCTTGGTCCGGACCTGTTATTTGACTTCCTGCCCCTTACCACTTCAACAGTGCAAAGTAATGTTTGAGTCAAGAATTATCTTAGATGCAGCTTCTCAGTTTTCGGGACTAATACTTTAAGAAAAAACAAACAAACAACAAAACAAAAAAAGATACTTTTTTTTTTTTTTTTTTTTTTTTTTTTTTTTTGAGGTAGAGTCTCGCTCTGTCGCCCAGGCTGGAGTGCAGTGGCCAGATCTCAGCTCACTGCAAGCTCCGCCTCCCGGGTTCCCACCATTCTCCTGCCTCAGCCTCCCGAGTAGCTGGGATTACAGGCGCCCGCCACCTCGCCCGGCTAGATTTTTGTATTTTTTAGTAGAGACGGGGTTTCACTGTATTAGCCAGGATGGTCTTGATCTCCTGACCTCGTGATCCACCCGTCTCGGCCTCCCAAAGTGCTGGGATTACAGGCTTGAACCACCGCGCCCGGCCAAAAAAAGATACTTGAATTACAGAGAACTTAAGTAACATTGCAAAGTTATGTTTTTTATTACCTACTAGACCTATTATCAAACAAATATAAAGGTTTTGGGGCCCAATAAGGAGATACAGGAAAGAAAATTTGTCCAGTGGAGAGCTTAAAATGGAAATGTTATAGGGAGGGCAGTGAGCTGCTGAAAGGAGAGTGGTTACACAGACTTTCAATCTCACTTTTCACCTAGCTTGCTCAACCACTTATACCATAATTTATCTTTTCTGAACCTCGATTTATGAAATGAGAATATTAATGCTGGCATGCCTAAATGGGATTTTATGAGGATTAACTAAACGTGATTGTAAAATATTTTCGGAACATAAAGTACTGGATGAAACAATTAATTTTCATAATTTTGAGGTCAGAGAGGATTTCATAGGGTAATATTGTGTGCCAAGTTGCAATTGTATTGCATTTTTAAGGGAGGTGGCTCAAACTCACTTCATTGCATTTCTAATCCCTTTTTTGTATAGCTGGTAAAAATATAACAGGAAATTGATTAATTAAAGTTTGGTAGCACATTGGAATTTACTCAAAAACAGCTTCTAAGTAAGAGTAGTCCACGGTCAATGGGTAGAGTAACTGTACTTGCCTTGTTACGGCCAGTTTGAATGTCACCATGTAAAACCCAGGAAAGGCTCACAAAGACAACAGGAACGAAACAACCTTGGCTGTTGTCATTCTGGTTACTCGTTCAATCAAAGGTAACCAGTAATTGAATCTATAAGTGATTGCCAAAATACGCAGCTTTTGTTGATGCTGTTATTTAAAGTAAGGTATCAAAAGAATTGATTCTGCGATCAGAGAAATGAGCACAACCAATGGATCTAGAATTTGACATTCAACCTGTTGCAATGCCAGAAACAACTTCAAAAGGAATTCTTATTTATTTTATTTTATTTCTTTATTTATAGTTTTTTTTTTAACTTTTATTTTAAGTTCCAGGGTACATGTGCAGGATGTGCAGGTTTGTTACAGAGGTAAACGTGTGTCATGGTGGTTTGCTGCACAAGTCAACCCATCACCTAGGTATTAAGTCCAGCATCCATTAACCATTCTTCCTGATGCTACCCCTCCCCCAACAGCCCCAATAGGCCCCAGTGTGTGTTATTCCCCTCCATGTGTCCATGTGTTCTCATTGTTCAGCTCCCACTTATAAGTGAGAAATATATTTGGTTTTCTGTTCCTGTGTTAGTTTGCTGAGGATAATGGCTTCCAGCTTCATCTATGTCCTTGCAAAAGACATAATCTCATTCCTTTTTATGGCTGTATAGTATTCCATGGTGTATATAGATCACATTTTCTTTATACAGTCTATCACTGATGGGCATTTAGGTTAATTCCATGTCTTTGCTATTTTGAATAGTGCAGCAATTAACATACATGTGCATGTATCTTTATAATAGAAGGATTTATATTTGTGTATATACCTAGCAATGGGATTGCTGGGTCAAATGGTATTTCTGCCTCTAAATCTTTGAGGAATCACCACACTGTCTTCCATGATGGTTGAACTAATTTACGCTCCTGCCAACAGTGTAGAAGTGTTCCTTTTTCTCCACAAAAGATTATGCCGTGAAATCACAACGTTAGTTTATCATCTCAGGGAAGTAGCAATAAATTTAATGTGAACCTACTAAGCGTGATTCTGTTTAAAGCAATAGCTAATATGAATATGGTGCTGCCTTTTCATTTAGTGAGTTCTTTGCTATGTTTTGTTGCATCAATGTTCCTAAAATGTCTCATTTAGAAGATAGGAAAGGTGTTCATAATTGTAAAGTAAAATGAGGAGAGTGAGGCCTGCCACATAAGTGACATCTTCCCCCATCCCATGCAATTGCTTTCCCTTGGTATCAATGGAGACCTATATTCTGATTAAGAATGCCAAATTTTCCAAACTTGTTTAATCTCATGTGAAAAGGGATGTTTTTAAAATCAGTTGAGCTGTAGGAACAATTCTCCCAGCACTTTCAAGAACATATATTGATTTTTTCCTTCATATTATTTTTCAGATTTCTTCCCTCTTTTCTATTATTATTGTCAGCCCCGAAGGCCAAATCTTCATCACTTAACTTACTAGAAAAATAGTTCTAAATCTTGGCAGCACAATAAAATCTCTCTGGGAGCTTTAAAAAATACTGACATCTGAGTTGGAATCTCAGAGATTCTGATGTAATTGGTCTGGGATGGGTCCTGAGTGTTGAGATATTGAAAGAGCCCCTGGTGATTCTAAAGTGTGGCTAAGGAATGGAACCAAAGACCATGAGCTCTCCTCTGCCCAGTCCATCCTGCAAACCACTCACTTAGTTTTAACTTGGTAGCCATTATAACTGGCTCCTCCTTGGTCTTACTACAGTCTTACTAAAAGTACATCTCACCTCCATTTTTCTCATTGTTATTTTCTGTCTTAATAGAGACATTTAATCATAAATGTTTGGAAATAGGAGTTGAATAGATGACAAATTTAATGAAATTCCAATGCTAGATAAATATTTTCCCAACAATGCTTCAATCATTTTAATCATTCAAACATTCTTTAAACTTCTCTATTGCTAAGTTCCAAAACTCTTTGATCTAGTATTTAATATTTTTGTAAAACGTTAAAGCTCATTTTATTTTTCAGACTTACTTAGACCACCGTTGCTCTTTCTGTATCCCATACTTTACTAAAATGGACTACTTGCTCTTTCTGCAACGTGCCTCACAGTACCCTATTTCTCTGTGCCTCTTCTTTTACTTTTCCCTCTACTGAGAATGCCTTGAACCAACTCCAACTCCTTAAATATAAACCATTTCTAATGTGCCAATTAATATGCCACTTTCCTTAATCAAACTTTTTAGTTTTGATGAAAATGGGGGTACTTCCTCCTTTATTTCAACCCCTTAAAACTCTTCCTTCTATGTTATATGCTTACTCTATGATGACTTATCTATTTTATTCTTTTCCCTTCCCTTCTTCCACTCTACTGAAGGCTCCTCAAGGTCCAGAACCAAGGCTATCTCTTCTGGTGAAGGCTGTTTTAGAGTTAGATTTTGTCTTTGCGTCCTGATTCTACCTTTACTAGATATGTGAATTACTTTTCTCTCTGAGTTTTGCTTTCTTATATTTTAAATGGGGAATTAATATCACATTGTTCACAGAGTTATGGGACAAATTAAATGAGTTATTCCATGGAATGTACTTAGAAAAGTGCCCTGCACAAAGTGAGCACCTTCTAAATGTCAGCTATTTTTATTAGCTTGCTTTAACAGAGGCTAAGGTAATATCTTGTATATTTTAAGAACTTAAAATATTTGTTAAACGCAAAATTCTTTGGTACTTGGAAAGATTCCAAATGCCCAAACTATACATATTTCATAGCTTATAATTTTAAAATCATTTTTATAGCTACTTGCAGGAGGATGTGGGTCGAAGTGACCTGATATTTTGTTTGAAAAAAATGAAAAACATAATTTCTGACAGGTTTGGTATCTTGTGTTGAAAATCTTCAGTTCCACAGTTAGTGCTAGAGATTCACCTCTGTGAAATGTCCAAACTGTCAATTATAGTGATTTATTGTGTGCTGATTTCCACAGGCATTAAAAAAATAGTTGACTATCCAGAAGCGATTGAAATTCTTAGCTTACAACAGGTATGTGCAAAGAAACTCAACAGGCAAATTATGTATTCTGGGAACAGAACGTCTCTATATAGATTCCATTTAATAGTATACACTTCACAGATCTTTGGAGATAAGACTATAAATATGACTGTCACATTGAACCAATAAATATTTTAACACCAGCACATCTTAAACTCATATCCATTTATGTCTCCGATGTCATAAAATTGAATTGATATTTTGTTTTCCAAGACTGAAGAAAAGAATAAATAAATTGAAGTCACTAATGTTGTGTGACTGTACAATCAGTTATTGGGGGTTTTCCCCCTTCTATGTTGACTTTTGAAGTGTTTGAAGTGACTTTTTTGAAATTAATAATTAATCTTTTCAAGGTGTTCTTTTTGCAGTTGGTGAGGGCAGTCAATGTTCAGGGAAAACAGATAAGAACAGAGGACAAGTTCTGACTGACCAAGGTGGTGTGTTTGCAAGAGAATAAAACACTCCATAGATTGGACTGCTTGGTACTTGCCTCCTGGTTGTAAATAGGGTCTTGTCTTCAGCTATTTCCCAGGAAACCTTGTCAAGGAATTAACTCTGGAGATATTTATGCGAATAAAGTATAATAGTGAAGGTTTGAAGTAACAGTTTACAGCTACTAAAAATGAGAGAGAGACAGAATACTAGAATTATGAAAAACTCTTCAGGGCAACACTGAAAATAGTTTATCTTCTAAGAGTCACATATTGAGAACGGCACTTGGGAATTTATTACGTGTTTTCAGTTTCTACATTTTCACCTGTTTCTGGCTTTCCAAACTCTATTTGTTCATAGAATTTATGGCTTGTATTACATTCAAATCAATGGAAGATCAAGCATCTGTATTCCTGGAAGAAACTGTATTTCTTTCTCATACCTCATATGAGCTTATTATGTGCCAGGCAATGTGCTCTAAGTTTTACATGTTATTACTAATTTAATCCTCACAACAACCCTATGAAATAGATGCTATTATTATCCCCATTTTATGCATGAAGTAACTGAGGCTCAGAAAGATTAAATACCTTGCTCAAGGCCACAGAACAGGTCAGGAATTAAAGTCACCCTTTCTGATTCTGGAGGCCAGGCTTATACCCTCTAAGTTATGCTGCTTCAGAATGAAAGACACAACTATCACAATAGTAATCAGAGCATGTTCTCACTGCAGTTTCGGCATTTTGCTTTTGTTGTTTTAGAGAAGAGATAATGGTGTTAACCTGGCGCAGGAGGAAAGGAATCAATCCAAAATGCAGCAAAAGCACACCAGGCATTTGAATTGACTGTAAAGTTAGAGCAAAAGCTTCAAAGTGTTCTGGTCCTGGGCCTGCACTGATCTACTGAGTGAGCAGCTGATGGCTCCAAGAAAGGCGTACAGTGAGTTTTGAGGTGCAGTTTAATAATAAAAAAAAAAGGCAAAGGTAAAATAAATAGAAGAGAGAGCACTAGGGCCCTTGTGTTACAACAGGAAATGGTTTCCCAAAATGCCGTTGTGCTTCTCTAACCTTCTCTGAGCAGTGAAAATATTCTAAGGATATTCTACAGAAGCCACCTGTTTGGATGCCTCGATTTAAATACTGATTCTGCAACTAACTGACTTCACAGCTTTGGTCCAGGTATTAAATTTCTTTTAATCATGGTTTGCCCATTGGTGGGACAGCTCTAGTAATAGTATCTATCTCAGGATTATTATGAGAATTACATAAGATAATCTACATGAAGTACTCCAGTACAGTGAATGTTCAGTAATGTTTTTTGTCCTTTTTTCTCTCCCGTGACATATGATGGATCACAATTTTGTCTGCTACAATTATTTATTCAGTTTCCACTGGCTGGATGCTGGGATATACAAAATATAGTCCCTGCTCTGGGGAGCCTAAAAGATAAGCATGAACCAGACACAATAGCCCATACATGCAAATACTTTGTGATAGGATATGCATTGTATATATTTTTACAGATCAGTAAGTGAAACACAAGTATTGCAACAATTTATAATCAATTTCCCAGGGCAAAACATGTAGTTTTTACAGATATATAACATAATAAGATGCACTAAGTTTGCATATTTATACATTTAGTTATGCATCAATTAATAAGATGCATTAATGGGGAGATGTTGGCCAAAGTGTACAAACTTTCAGTTATGAGATAAATAAGTTCTGGAGTCCTAATGTGTAGCATGGTGACTATGATTAATAATAAAGTATTATATACTTGAAACTTGCTAAGAGAGTAGATCTTAAGTATGCTCACCCTGCCCCCATGCACAAAGATAACTATGTGAAGTTAGGAATGTGTTAATTAGCTTGATCATAGTAATAATTTCATAAAATATACATATATCACAAAATCATGTTGCATACCCTAAACATATATAATTTTTATTTGTCTATTATACCAGGATAAAGTTGGGAAAAAAAAGAGATACATTCACTGTTATCTGCCCTGTATGTCTCTGTGACCTGCCCAGAAGCGTGGTGGGTCTTGCTAGGCAGAGGATTCGGCACCCACGTTCAGTGCACTGGATACCTTGCAGGCCAGGCACAGGAGGAATTGGTCCAAGAGACCTGCAAAGGTCTTCTTGATTTTGCCCAAAGGATATCAAACATCCAGTATAAAGGAGAGGCATGATGGAAAAAAAGGTTTTACACAGTTTCCTTAATTATAGTAGTAGGATGGTGTTGAAGGATGAAATCATAATTCCTGAAGTAGTATGTCATCAAGCTTCTTTGAATTGTACTTTTTTAAAAAAAAGTTTTAGTTTGTATATGCCAATCTGTTATAATGTTTCACAAGAAAATATGACAAATGAATTTTAAATATTTAATATAAATACCAAATTTGTAGGGTAGTATACACTTCTGTTGCCTCCTGTCCCATCCTTTGGCCAACCTCTCATTTTAGCCACAGCTGCAGGGCACAGTTTTATGAACTCTTAGCTTCAGCTGAGAGCATCCTGTACTAAATCTCTTGATGCATCCTCCCATTTTCTACTAGAGATCCTTTCCACAGCCATAGCTCCTGCTCAGCCCATGGATATGCCTAGGCCAGGAATACACTGGCCGTTAATGCACCAGTGGGACTGGTGTGTGTCCATCCTTCTGATGAACAATTATGGGGTACACTAACACAATTTTTTTTTTTTTTTTTGTAAGATGGAGTCTTGCTCTGTCACCAGGCTGGAGTGCAGTGGCACAATCTTGGCTCACTGAAACCTCTGCCTCCTGAGTTCAAGCAATTCCCCTGCCTCAGCCTCCCGAGTAGCTGGGACTACAGGCATGCCACCACACCAGGCTATTTTTTTTTTCTTTTTTGTATTTTAGTGGAGATGGGGTTTCACCATGTTGGCCAGGATGGTCTCGATCTCCTGACCTTGTGATCCACCCACCTCAGCCTCCCAAAGTGCTGGGTAGCACATTTTTATATTGATTTTTACCCCCTTCCCTCTTTTAATCTCCTTGCTCCATTACTCCTGTTTTGGGGGTCACCCCTAAGTAGATAGTCTGCATTTAGTCTTAGGGTCTCCATTGAGAGAACTCATGGTAAGACATAAACATTTAACAGCTAAGTGAGTTTATCATCTCCAGTCAGTCAAATAAACCAAGTAAAGAGAAATGGGCAAATTAGAAAATCTGTGCATTTGACTCAGTTATGGAGACTACAAATTGAGATCATCAATGGAATCTCCATTTAGGCCAATTATCATCATACAGATGTGTATGATAGCAAACCTCTTACATAAGAACACTGGTACAGAGCGTTACAACTTCTAGGAAAAGCCTTTTAAGGGAACTCACCTTCCTAAGGCATGTTCATTAACTACATGTTTCCATAAGAAGAGCAGAGACATTTTGTCTTAAATACATGAGGAGAATATTGAAACTCATATTTTTCTTCTCAATAAACAATTTAAAGTCATAACTGAAGCTGTGCTAAAAGAACTTAAAGACATATGAACCACTTTCACTTAGTTTAAATCAATAAGACCAACATAATAGCCTCATTCTTCTTTGGCTAGTTTATGACAGCTGCTTGTGTTAGAATGTCAATGAAAGCCTGCGACAGCAATATAAATGCTATCTTATTGATTGTGACATAAGCTTTGAGCTGATTCAAAGGGAAATACACAGTGCAAAGTATCATTCTTATCATTTTATAATCATTATAAAAATCACAATGATTATCACTAGCAAAGCTGTTTACACCGTTGTGCGTGAAACTGATGAGTATATAACCCAAACTGTCGCAAAAAGCAGACATTATAGGTATGGCAAATACACCTTCTCAGAATTAAGAGAACAGTAAAATGTGAGGATCATTTCTGAAAATGGTCTATATACTTTTGCATCTTTAAATTTGAAGTTCTTAGTGAACATGGTTATACTTGAGTTCTAAGTTAACATTGTTAGCTAAAAGTTTTCACTTTAGATTCATTTGCTGGTTTTCTTTGTTTCAGGTGTAAATATATGTCAGTTATGAAATGTATAGTGCATTTTAGTTTATCTGTGACTCTAAGTAAGCCCTATGCCAACTCTTATAAATGGCAGTCAATCCTTTTGATTTTGCAGTTTTAGGGGAACATTATCGGAAGAAAATTAAAGAGACCCTAGATAATTTGATGTGGTGAAATTTCTACCAGAAAAGAATCAGAAACTGGATTTGCCCAAAAGTCGTTGAAGTTCCTTCAAGTAAATTAGCAGAAGAGAAGTCCTTCCCTGAGTGTTATTGGAAAATCTGGTTAGTGTTATGAAGCTGTCATTGCTGTTAAAAGTTGCTGGAGAACTGTGTTCATTCTCCATATTTGGTAGCTATTTGAGAATTTGTCTGAGTGTTGTTTATGAAATGGGAATGTTTAAGGTAGTGAAGTTGACAGGAAATTACTGTGTGACAAATGATCTGAGAATTGTTAAGTGTTGCACTTCTGTTCAATTCAGATGTCTCTGCTGCATACAAATGGCAGTGTGTATAATAGCATGTCTCTTAAATGGGTAGGTTGATTTGTCTTATAAATTATTATTTACATTGTTCATTAATATTCCTGGTCCTCTAATCCTTCTGGGAGAATAGGAGGGTTGCATGTCTTTGTCCCATTGAAGTTAGACAAACATGTCATATGCCCTAACCAAGAAAGTGAGAGCAAAGTGACTGGTGGCACTTCTGAGCTAAAGCACAGAAGAGCATGTGCATAATTTCCTTTATTCCCTTTGCCACCCTGCTGAAACCTGGAGGCTCTTGTGAGATTGCAGCTGCATAGGAAGTAGAGGCTTTGTCCACTTAGGCCTCTGAGTGACTGCCATAAACCAAGCTTTTCTGTTGTCTTATGTGGGTTGTGTACATGAGAAATCGACTTTTACCCTGTTAAATCATGAAAAGGTTGATGTTTTTCATTAATGCATATAAGCTAGCACATCCAGACTTACACATAAGATTAACTAATTAATTTATTATTTATTACACATTGAAAGTGATGGCAGAAACCACAATTACTTTCGCACCAACCCAAGTATTTTAAAAGGCACGGATTATATGAATCAGCTCCCTGGGACTAGAAATAGCTCTTATACATAGAATATATTTGTGTAATATTTAACCTACTGTAACTCTACCTTTAGTAAGTCTGTCTTGTGTACAACATCCATGTTTATGGCAAGATAACATCCCAGGATAGAATAAAACCCATCAGTGGCTGTATCAGTGGTGGAAACATAGTAGACACTCAAAAAACATTTCTTGAACTGAGTTAGGTTATCAGAAAGCAAGTGTGTAAGAAAGAGGCTTTTGGCCACAAACCACATTAGAGAAAGAAATGCAGGAGAGAAAACAAAACCATGATGAGATAAAGAAAGCAGAGTAAGCTGCAGGGTTTTTACATAGCCAGAACATGGGTAGGTTCAGGCCAGAAAAATGGGAACACATTGACGGAGTGAACCCAAAGATTGAGGAAAGATAAAGCTGGTTGTGCAGTTTTCAAAGGAGTTTTAGATCTTAGGCTGTGTCTCTAGATATCAAAAGTTTGATCAAGTTTCATATTGGTTTTACAGCCCTCATGGACTTTTTGTCAAATTGTGTTATATAGACAGAGTGATTTTGTTTTTATTTTCTTAGAGAGTTGTATGTCATATCTAATCATATGTCTTATCTTACATAGGTTAGTAGTGATTTTTATGGTAAGAAAAGCTTTCTTTTTCAATATCGTAAACATTTATAGAATTCATAATCATATAAACTTTTGTCTTTCTCCTTTCCCACTTGTAATTTTTTAGTGCTCATGTTCCCTGCAAGAGTGATGCTTCATGGGGGTAGAAATGATACTAGTCTTCACCATGGAATTCTCATTATTGCCACAATGATTGTACACAGTAGACGTTAAATATCTTTTGAATGAGTTGATAAATATGTATATCAAGCTTCTAAGCTCCTCTTCGGCATGGTTCTACTTCATCTGTCTATTTTTATTTCCATTAGACCCTACCACATACCACCCTACGCTCTGGCCTGCACATAAGCATCATCCTATCTTTGGTCTTTGAGTTACTTGATTTCCTTCCTCAATACGTTTCATCTCTCTGCCTAATATTAAAAGCTAACTTTTATGACTAAATCCTTTGCATTTGTTATCCCATTTTCTAAAACAAAACAAAAAATAAAACAATCAGGTAGGTACTATAATTAACACCATTTACAAATGAATAAGCCTTAGAAAGCTAAGCTATCTTACTGCTGTGAGCCCCATAGCGCCCCAGCCACACGGCTGCTGATGTCTGCTTCATTACAGAGCCATTGCTCCTAACCACCTTTTGTACATTCTTCAAGCCTCAGTTCAAACACTACTTCCTCCATAAAGCTTTCTTTTATTACATTGATCTTTACTAATCTCTACTTTGTCCCAAACACCTGTTAAACTTAAAGTCAGCACCACATTGCTCACCCTCGATCGTTCTGTATAAGTTCATGTGTATTAATTTCATCTGTCCCATTAGATCTTACAGTCCTGAATAGAAATTGAGCCTTATTTATTTTGTATTATTCCATTATGTCTAGCAAAGTAGAGATCATTAAGAAAACCTTCCTAGTTAATGGATTGATAAAGAATAACGTAATGTTAGAATTGCAAAATTTATCCCAGAATTTTCATCTAGAATTTTTCCACAAGGCTGGAATCTGACAAAGATCTAGCTATTTCTTTTGATATCTTTCATTTTAAAAAAGTTTAGTTTACTTCCTGCCACTCAGAAACTTAAAACCGTATCTTCAGATTTGGGATTGTTAGAAATAGCCTTTTGAAGATGAGATGAAAACTGTTATTTTCAGTCATTAAAAATGTTTAAGAACAAAGGAATCATGTGACAACTTGTGACTAATGCAATCAGAGAAGCCGGAGATTGGGATGTTTATTTTTACAAATTGGGAAGGAAAAAGTAAGGATCAGCCTCTAAGTTTGACACCTCAAATGAGCTCAGTGGTTTTGCATCATATCACGTGGACATAATGCCTCTCTTCATGCCCCCATAGAAGTAGGCAGAGACACAGAAGAAGGCCCCAGGCCAGAGCTGTGAATGCAAACTGGATCTAAGCCTTAATAACTAAATCCAACCGCATAAACAACTCAAAACAAGTGAAGAAGTGCCAAACTTGTCCTTGTGAGTTTCCTTGTAAATTAAAAATAAACTGGAACAATTATGTATTCAGATTATGGAAAAGTAGTGAAATTGAGACTGATTTAAGTAAATGATTCATGATTCCCAAATACCTAATACTACTACAAAATTAAATTTATCTTGTGCAAAAGGAAAAACAAAATACACTGAGTCCTTGATTAAGTTTGATATTCTTCAAAGGCATTACAAGATATTCCAAAATGTCAACTTAAATCATGGATTCAAACTTAGACTAAGAACAAACAGCAGTCATTACCTAAGTCTCTTTTGTGGCCTATGCAAAACCACCTCACTGCTTAAGTTCATTTCCAATGCAAATATGTCACCAGCATTTAGTGGCAGGGTTGCTGTGTGTGTTCACGCACAATTGGGCAAATGAGAATCAAGAAATTCACAAATGGGCCATCTGAGTTTCACACAGAATCTCCCCTGCCCCCACTATGTTAAAGCAACACTACTTCCTCCTACTCATCAGGTTCAGTTACCCTTGCTATGTTGTGGGGATTCAATGTTTGTGGATCAGGCACTGTGTCAGTACCTGGATAGAGAGGATCTGTGGGCAGAAGAATCAAACTCGCATGTCCAGAGAGGGATTTTCTTTTTTTTTTGTAACTTTTATTTTAGGTTCAGGTGTACATGTGCAGGTTTCTTATATAGGTAAATTGAATGTCACAGGGGTTTGGTGTACTCAGGTATTACGTGTAGTATCCAATAGGTAGTTTTTGATCCTTTCCCTCCTCCCATCTCCACCCTCAAGTAGGCCCTGGTGTCTGTTGTACTCTTTTTTGTGTCCATGTATACTGAATGTTTAGCTCTTACTTACAAGTGAGAAAATGTGATATTTGATTTTCTGTTCCTGTGTTAGTTCACTGAAGATAGTGGCTACTAGCTCCAACTGTGTTGTTGCAAAGGACATGATCTCATTTTTTTCTGCTGTGTAGTATTCCATGGTATATATTTACTACATTAAAAATTTTTTTTCCATAAGCTATTGGGGTACAGATGGTATTTGGTTATGTGAGTAAGTTCTTTAGTGGTGATCTATGAAATTTTGGTGCATGCATCACCCGAGCAGTACACAGTGTACCATATTTGTAGTCTTTTATCCCTCACTCCCCTCCCACTCTTCCCCACAAGTCCCTAAAGTCCATTGTATCATTCCTATGCCTTTGCGTCCTCATAGCTTAGCTTCCACGTATCAGTGAGAACATATGATGTTTGGTTTTCCATTCCTGAGTTACTTCACTTAGAATAATGGTCTCCAGTCTCATCCAGGTCATTGCAAATGCTGTTAATTATTTTTTATGACTGTTAATTATTTTTATTCTCTTTTAATTCCTTTTTATGGTTGTGTAATATTCACATATATATATGTGAGATATATATATATATATACACACACACACACACACACACACACACCACAGTTTCTTTGTCCACTAGTTGATTGATGGTCATTTGGGTTGGTTCCATGATTTTGCAATTGTGAATTATGCTGCTATAAACATGTGTGTGCAAGTATCTTGGAAACAACCCAAATGCCCATCAGTGATAGACTGGATAAAGAAAATGTGGTACATATACACCATGGAATACTATGCAGCCATAAAAAGAATGAGATCATGTCCTTTACAGGGACATGGATGAAGCTGGAAGCCATCATTCTCAGCAAACTAACCCAGATGATCATGTGATTTTTGTTTTTAATTCTGTTTATGTGGTGTAATCACATTTATTGACTTGCATATGTTAAAACACCCCTGAATCCCCGACATGATCTCTTGATCATGTTGGGTTATCTTTTTGATATGTTGTTGGATTCAGTTAGCTAGTATATTATTAAGGATTTTAGCATTTATGTTTATCAAAAATATCTGTCTGTAGTTTTCTTTTTTGGTTATGTCCTTTCCTGGTTTTGGTATTAGGGTGATGCTGGCTTCATAAAATGAGTTAGGGAGGTTCCTTCTTTATCTTGTGGAACAGTGTCAAAAGGATTGGTACCAATTCTCCTTTGAATGTCTGGTAGAATTCTGCTGTGAATCTGTTTGGTCCTGGATTTTTTTTTGTTGTTGGTAAGTTTTAAACTGGCATCTCAATCTCACTGCTTGTTTTTGGTCTGTTCAAGGTATCTAATTCTTCCTGATTTAAGCTAGGAGGGTTGTATTTTTTTAGGAATTTATCCATCTCTTCTAGGTTTTCTAGTTTTTGTGTGTGAAGGTGTTCATAGTAGGCTTGAATGATCTTTTGTATTTTAGTGGTGTCTGTTGTAGCAGCTCCTGTTTCGTTTCGTAGTGAGTTTATTTGGATTTTCTGTCTTCTTTTCTTGGTTAATCTTGCTAATGGTCTATCAATTTTTGATGTAGGCATTAAGGGCTATAAACTTTCCTTTTAGCACTGCCTTTGCTGTATCCCAGAGGTTTCGATAGGTTGTGTCATTATTGTCTTTCAGTTCAAATACTTTTTAAATTTCTATCTTGATTTCATTTTTGACCCAATGCTCATTCAGGAGTAAGTTATTTAATTTCCATGTATTTGAATAATTTTGAAGGTTCCTTTTGGAGTAGATTTCCAGTTTTATTCCACTGTGGTCTGAGAGAGTGCTTGATATAGTTTCAATTTTCTTAAATTCACTGAGGCTTGTTTTGGGGCCTATCATATGGTCTATCTTGGAGAAAGTTCCATGCACTGTTGAATAGAATGTGTATCCTGAGGTTGTTGGATGAAATGTTCTCTATATATCTGTTAAGTCCATTTGTTCTAAAGTATAGTTTAAATCCATTGTTTCTTTGTTGACTTTCTGTCTTGATGACTTGTGTAGTGCTGTCAGTGGAGTACTAAAGTCCCCAACTATTATGTTGCTATCTCATTTCTTAGGTTTGTTAGTAATTGTTTATAAATTTGGAAGCTCCAGTGTTAAGGGCATATATGTTTAGGATTATGATATATTCCTATTGGACAAGGCCTTTTACCACTATATAATGTCCATCTTTGTCTCTTTTAACTGCTATTGCTTTAAAGTTTGTTTTGTCTGATATAAGAATAGCTACCCTTGCTTGCTTTTATTGTGCATTTGCATAAAATGTCTTTTTCCACCCCTTTAAGTTTATGTGAGTCGTTATGTGTTGGGTGAGTCTCCTGAAGGCAGCAGATGATTGGTTGGTGGGTTCTTATCTATTCTGTGGTTCTGTAGCTTTTAAATGGAGCATTTAGGCCATTTACATTCCATGTTAGTATTTAAATGTGAGGTACCCTTGCATTCATCATGTTTTTTGTTGCTGGTGTACTTTTTGTTTGTTTGTTTGTTTGTTTTTACTTTTTAACTTGTATTTTTGTTTTATAGGTCCTGTGTTATTTATGCTTTAAAGAGGTTCTGTTTCTATGTGTTTCCAGGATTTGTTTCAAGATTTAGAGCTCGTTTTAGCAGTTCTTGTAGTGGTGGCTTGGTAATGGTGAATTCTCTCAGCATTTGTTTGTAAAAGACCGTATCTTTCCTTCATATAGGATGCTTAGTTTTGCTAGATACAAAATTCTCAACTGAAAATAGTTTTGTTTGAGGAGGCTGAAGATAGGGCCCCAACCCCTTCCAGCTGGTAGGATTTCAGCTGAGAAATCTGCTGTTAATCTGCTGGTTTTCCTTATAGGTTACCTGGTGCTTCTGTCTCACAGCTCTTAAGATTCTTTCCTTTGTCTTAACTTTGGATAACCCGATGACAATGTGCCTAGGTAAAGATCTTTGTGTGATGAATTTCCCAGATTTTGTTTGAGCTTCTTGTATTTGGATGTCTAGGTCTCTAGCAAGGCTGGGGAAGATTTCCTCGATTATTCCCCCAAATATGTTTTCCAAGCTTTTAAAATTCTCTTCCTCCTCAGGAACACCAATTATTCTCAGGTTGGTCGTTTAACATAATCCCAGACTTCTTGGAGATTTTGTTCATATTTTCTTATTCTTTTTTCTTTGTCTTTGTTGGATTGGGTTAATTTAAAGACCTTGTCTTTGAGGTCTGAATTTCTTTCTTCTACTTGTTCAATTCTATTGCTGAGACTTTCCAAAGTATTTCACATTTCTAAAAGTGTGTCCAAAGTTTCCTAAATTTTTGATTATTTTTTCTTTAAGCTACCTCTTTCATTAAATATTTCTCCCTCCACTTCTTGTATCATTTTTTGGATTTCCTTGCATCGGGCTTTGCCTTTCTTTGGTTCCTCCCTGATTAACTTAATAATTAACCTGAATTCTTTTTCAGATAAATCAGGGATTTCTTCTTGGTTTGGACCCATTGCTAGTGAACTAGTGTAATTTTTGGGGGGTGTTGAAGAGCCTCATTTTGCCATACTACCAGGGTTGGTTTTCTGGTTCTTTCTCATTTGAGTAGGCTGTCAGAGGGAAGGTCTAGGACTGAAGGCTATTGTTCAGATTCTTTTGTCCCACATGGCGTTTCCTTAATGTAGTACTCTCCACTTTTTCCTATGGATGTGGCTTCCTGTGAGCCAAACTGCAGTGATTTTTGTATCTCTTCTGGGTCTAGCCGCCTGGTGAGTCTGCCTGGTTCTGGGCTGGTATTGGGGGTTGTCTGTACAGAGTCCTGTAATGTGAACTGTCTATAGGCCTCTCAGCCATGAATACTTGTGCAGGTTTTTGGGGGTCTCCCAGGCCCTGTAGGAGCAGTTGGCTTCCTTCAGAGTGTCAGTGGGTCCTCTCCTATACCACATTTTCTTTATCCAGTCTGTTATTGATGGCCATTTAGGTTGATTCCATGTCTTTGGTATTGTGAATCATGCTGTGATGAACATTCACGTGCATGTGTCCTTATGGTAAAATAATTTATATTCTTTGGGGTATACACCCAGTAATGGGATTGCTGGGTCAAATGGTAATTCTGTTTTAAGTTCTTTGAGAAATTGCCAAACTGCTTTCCACAATAGCTAAACCAATTTACATCCCTACAAGCAGTGTATAAGCGTTCCCTTTTTTTCTGCAACTTTGAATAGCATCTGTTAATTTTTGACTTTTTAATAATAGTCATTTGGACTGGTGTGGGATGGTATCTCATTGTGGTTTTCATTTGCCTTTCTCTAATGATTAGTGATGTTGAGCATCTTATATTTTCTCTGTAAGGACAAACTGTCAATTTTTCCAAGATGAAAGAGATCCAGTATAGTCAAGTTGCCACCAAGTAACTGGCTAATCTCCTGCAGAAATGGTGCTATATGGGGACTCAGCACTCATGGCAGGCTGGACATTCAGACATGACAGTAGGTAAGTAGGCCTGGATAGGTGAGAGTCCATGTTAGATTCCTGTGCAGACTCCAATACTGCCACCTCAGTGCCTTTGTTCACACGCCCATCCTGCCTTTTCTGGGTGGCTGATAAATAAGGCTAGCTAAAGACAACTGACTGAGTCATTTTGTCTACTTGATTCTTTAGTGCTTTTTCCATGATGAATGCTTTCTAGTAGATATTAACATGTTATACAAAAAGTTTCATAATTTGAACCCACTCCCATTTGTTTACGCACATGCCTTACTAGAGATCTCCTCATCTCTGATCTTTCAGTCCTTTTCTTTCTAGGCTATTATTGATCAGCTGACTAGGCCGTTTACTACCCAGAAATACACATGCACAAACATGTACACCCACAACACACCCACATGTATCTCCTTCTTTCAGGTCACTTCTCCTTCCATACAAAGTATATCTGAATCAATTGTAGCTTCACCAATTAGAAACATATTTTTTTTTCTCTCCACTGTTTTTCAAGACCACCCTTGAATGTAGTTATAGTACAGTAGCTCAGTGGTCCTGGCTGTCCTGCAACTTCCCCAGTCAAACCCTGCCTCATCCCACCAGTCGATGGCCTGCCGGCGTTCCAGTGCCTGTTGGTGTGCCAGTGCCTGTTGGTGTGCACTTCTGCCCATGTGCTTCTCTTGACGTTCTCTCGATGACCAGCTGGTTGCCTCTTCTTCTGCCGATGTGCTCCTCTCTACATCTGGCCACCTGTGTGTTTGCCCGCTAGGGTCTGGGGTTTTTATAGGCCTAGGATGGGGGCATGCCAGGCCAGGATGGTCTTGGAAAATGCATCATTTGGGTGGGAAAGCGGGAGTGCCTGTCCTCACCTACATCCATGGTGATGGATCCCAGCCAGGGACTAACCTTTCTCTACTCAGCACTTCCCTTCCCCGCTTCTGTATCATTTAAAAAGAAGACACTCTTACCTTCCCACCACTCCCGTATCACCACACATCCACATATATCTCCTTCCTTCCGGTCACTTTTCCTTCCATACAAAGTATATCTGAACCATTCATAGCTCCACCAGTTAGAAACATTTTTTTCTCTCCACTATTTTTCAAGGCCACCCCTGAATGTAGTTGTAGTACAGTAGCCATCATTTTAGAATTTATGCTCACATGTTAGCTGACCCATCCCCATACCAAACTTGGACGTTTTCCTCCTTCTTCAGCTGGTTATACAGGACCTACATATGGCCATATGAGCAAGGTACAGGAGGGACACTGTTGTAACCATGATATCTGACACTAGGCGCTGGGCTACCTGCTCCTGCAGCTTACTCTTCCTTTCTACTCTGGTGTGCTTTTCATCCTGGTGCAAAATTTCCTTCTTATGATTGACTGCTGCTGAGCTTGTTCAACTTCATTACTTGAAAGGTCTGATAAAATGTGCTAACGTAACCATGAGCACTACTGAATGCATGGTCACTTAGTGTCCCAAGTCAAGCATTCCATCTGTACCTGGGCCTAGCAACATATCAGAAGCTGTTTCTTGAAAGGTCTATAATTCTCCTACTAGGGTTTACCATAATTTTGACATTGCATCTTTTTCTACTAACACTTCCTATACCATGATGTCTGCTGGGCCACATGGTCCAAGCAACAAGACTGCTTGCACTGTAGCCTGGACCTGCTTCAGAGCCCTTTCCTACTTTGGGCTCCATTTGAATCTAGCAATCCTCCATGCTATCCATTGTATCAGCCCGAGAAGTATCCCTAGGTGTGGAACATGTTGCCTCAAGAGCCAAAATAAGCCTGTTGGACTTTGTGCTTCCTTATTTGTAGTTGAGGATGCCAAATGCAGCCATTTGTGTTTTACTTTAGAGGGGATGTTTCTGCAACAAGTGCACCCTTGAAAAACTTTACCACGTGGTAGGTCCCTAAATTTTCAAAGAATTAATTTTCCATCATCTTGAGTCCAGATGTCTTACCAAGGTTTCCAGGGCTCTAGACATCTCATGTTCATCCTGCCTGCTAGCTATGAAGTCATTGATATAATGGATCAGTGTGGTTTTCTGTGACATGTTCTGATAGTCCATATGTAATTGGATGATACTATCTATGACAGAAGACAGGGCAGTTATTATATCCTGAGGGTAAAAGTGTATATGAGCATCGTTGTCCATTTCAGGTAAATACAATGGAGTCTGATCCCTTTTCATGACTACAAAAGGCCTTATTATTCAGCTTTAGTAATGAAATTGTGTTTGGCCTTGTGGATATGATCAGGCTACTATGTGGCTGGGCTTCTGGTAGTCTACAGCAGGGTTTCTCAAGCCTTGGGCCATAGACAGGTACTGGTCTGAGACCTGGTAAGAACTGGGCTGCACAGCAGGAGGTGAGTGGCCAGTGAGTGAGCAGAATTACTGCCTGAGCTCCACCTCCTGTCAGATCAGTGGTGGCATTAGAGTCTCATAGGAGTGCAAACCCTATTGTGAACTGCACATGTGAGGGATCTCGATTGTGCACTCCACATGAGAATCTAATGCCTGATGATCTGAGGTGAGTTTCATCACAAAACCACTCCTCCACCCCACCCCCATCTGTGTAAAAATTGCCTTCCATGAAACTGGTCCCTGATGCCTAAAAGGTTGATGATCACTGGTTACAACCATTCTCTCTAATCTATCCAATTTCTGCAGGGGTTAAACTGATGAATTACACAAAGGTATGATAGGGGCTACACTCCTAAAACACTGAGATTTAATCATGCAAGTAGCAATAATCCCTACCATCTTTTCATGATATAATATTGTTTTTGATTTACTATCTTGGATGAAGGGTGTGGATAGATCTAGAGGCTTTCATTCAGCCTTTGCCACTATGATAGTGCTTACCACACCTGGCCATGAACTCTAATTTTGAATATTGACTATACACCCGTGGAAATGACTGCTTGATTTGTCTGTGTACCCAGTGACCCCACTGTGTGTTGGATTTTATCAGTGATTCCCTTTGTTACCTGGATACATTCTAATGATGAGGTTGTTATAATTGCTTGTCTCTGGGTATCAATATCAACTCAGAATGTTATGTCCAATAGTTCTCAAAATGTTAGATAATACCCTTTCTCCTGCCATTATCTGAGTAAATGGCTGCAGGCTTCCCTGTGGAAGAACTAAGTGCTTTTTTCCCACTACCATATAGGCTTTCTCAGGAAATGAGAAAGGAATTATGCCTTTTCAGTGGAGTGACCACTCTAAGCTCTCTGCTCTTTCACTGTTGCTAGATATTAAGCAGCACTCTTATTGTTGTCAGTCTATTCACTAGGATATGACAACTTATTAGCCATATTCACAAGTTCCTGTGGGTTAACTCTTTTGCCAGTCATTATGATAATTGTCTTCTTTGGCTTCTGACAATGAAATGCTACCTCCAAGCCTCTGTTGGCCCCTTGGCTATTCACGGCCCAGGCTTGGCGACCATCTCCCCTGATGTAGCCCTGGCCTGCAGAGGAGCCCCTGCTGCACTTCTTAGTGAGGTTGGTGCCCCTCTCACCAGTGCATTCCTGGTAGCCTAGGGGAATTCTGCATCCTCTGGGACCTCTCGTGGAGCATTATCCTCTGTTGGATGTTCATTCCAGCATGTCTACTTTTTAGAGCCTTTTCATTCCTTCTGCTACTGTCTGCCATGTCAACTCTGGCATTTCAACTTTGTTCAGCATGAGCCACTGCTTTCTCTAAGCTTCTAAAAGTCCCCCTAACAGTGAATTTTGCCCTATTTCCCAGGGCTCTTGCCAGGACATTAAACTCATGTCACAAGTAAATGTCTCCAAATGAATGAATTATTGTTCATCTAGTATTATTTTCAGACTCTCTTGACAAAGCACCCTCAAAATCTAGTCCCAAGATTCTTCCATTGCTTCTGTTGGTTCATGATTTCTACTTCTTGCTTGCTGTTCCTTTGGTGTGTAAAGTCTTTCCTGCCTTATATGGTCCCATACATCCCTGGCTGGATTATACTGGGATTTACCCTCAGGATCAGAATGTCAGCTGAAAGAGCAGTGAGGGCAGCTTCTGAGGGGTTCCTGGTCTCCTGCAGGAGAGAGAGGCCTCTGCAGTGTCTCCTGCATGAGAGGAGTGCCATCTGTTAATGGGGCTGGGGTCACCTCTGCAAACTACATGGTTTCAGGGTAGTCTTCAGAGCCCTAATCCTTAGGGGCATCTACCTAGTTTATCCTCACTGCCCCATACCTTCTTAACCTGAACCTTGACCTTAGTGTACAATATCTGTCTTGGCTGGTCACTTAAATGATTCTGGAGCTCCATGAACCTAATTCTTGGGTCCCGTGCTTGCTCCTTCATTGTGTCTACTTTTGCATTGCACAAAAAGAAAAATATTCAGAAGCCACTAAAAAGGTCCTCTGGCTCTTAAACTCAACATTAGTTCTTCATTAAGTGACTCAAGTTTGTCATTATCTTCCGTAGAGTGTCAGGGAAACTTAGGAATAACTAGCTAATTGTTCTGTCCTTTCATGCATTATTTCACCATAGATTTCAAATGGCTGAATACCAGTGATAGTGTTCCTTCCACTGAGTTGTTTTTTCCAGGTCAACTCTACTAAAATTTTTAGCAGTTGGCCTCTCTCCTTGTGCAGAGACTATCTGTGCCTCCTTCTAGTTGGGCAGTAAGGTATCTGCTATATCAGATCCCTTCTAGTACCAAGTGTCAGCTTACATCCTCTGGGAAGGAAATACAAATGTGGAATTAGATGTGCAAGAAATTTATTGGGAGAAATATCCATAGAGAAAAAAGGAGAGAAGGAGAATATGAGTGTGATATCTGACACCTGTAAAGGGAGATAAGGAAGGAGGATGTGGTGGGCAGAGCTTCAGAATGTAGTGCATCTCTGAGAAGCCCTTTAACAGGTTGATGGGTAGCCCCAGAGAAAAGATTGCCTGTCACAGAAGTCCCCTTTTGGGCAGGGATGTGGCGTCTTTAGAACCACCAATGTACTCTGTCATTGGCTGTGAGCAGTCTGGGTATAGTGTGGCCTCCACATGAATGCTGAGGTGGCTTCATGGTACAGCACCAGAGACTGTCTGCAGAGTATGCTCCTTGAAGTAGATTTTTCCTTCAAGGAGAATCTGAGGAGCACACTCCAAAGGCTGTGCAGCTGTGTTTCAGGTGTGAAGGCACCATCATTTTACAGGAGAGAGAAATATTTTTCATTTTTGCTCATTTTTCCCCTCACATCCTAAAATCGTCCAATTACCTATAATATCTGGATGGCTTTTAAAGCCATGGAGGCCTAATGTGAACAATTTCCTCTCATCATAGGTCCTTTATTCTTGACCGTAACTATTAGCTCAGAACTCTTTATTTTATACTCATAGTTTAAATTATTTATTGCTAAATGCATTACGTTGCTTTCCCATATTAAAATCTATCTAACCAGTTTTCTATATGCTATTATGAGAAATGATCTTTTCATAGGGTATCCCTACCACTATAATTTGTATAATGGGGAACATATTTATAATTTTTCTTTTATAATGAATATTTGCAAGTTTTGATAAATATTTCTCTATTTTGAATCCTAAACATCTCTAAGGAGTTATTTATGGATATGTTTTAGGCCATTTTGAGATGTTTGAGAAGAAACTTCTGAGGATGTCCCTTTACACAGCAGCAGGAGATTTGCTCTCTGTGTCAGCCCTTGCATCTCTGTACTGGAGAGACTAAATGGAGATCCACAAGCTGAAAAGCCTGCAAGGTACGTGCCACCTCTTGGAATTTCTAACATACAGAGTCATTTCTTAAGAAGTAATTTTTTTTAGGTGAAACTGTCTTGCTACCCCAGACTTACTGCACCTGTGATAAGGGAAAAGGCAACAATGCCTGATTATCCATGAGGTACATTCGAAGAGGCTGTGCTTGATATTCTAGATGAACATGGACAAGGTTGATCACTTAAGTCCGGGATGTTATTACAAGCTAAGTAAGACAGCTGTTCTCTTTCTAAGTAATCATTTACATGTACCATGACTCTCTGCGGCATGAGGCAATGCACCCATGCTCATTCCCAACCCATTCCAGGTTGCTAGCAATACAGTCAATATCCAGAGGAAATCTGTGCACGTCCCTTTCTTTAATGCTAAGGAATTTGACCAGCTTGATTACTTTTATTTGACCATATAATGTCTATTTATATCTAAGCTAAAATTTATGACTTCCCTGATCTGTCTCTGGACTTTATGCATATATTTTTGAAAAGTTCTTTATTCCCTCGTCTGACACTTGGGGAGGAAAGAATTTATTCAGAAAACTTGCTCTGGTATCTACTTTTTGATTCTTAGGCCACATTAGTTTCTGGTTTTTTAATTCATGCAATCATTCAGATACCCATCAATCCTTGTGTTTCTTCCATGGTAGAGTTATTACTGGAAGCAGTTGCTTAGTGGGAGGCTATATTTCCCAGCCATGTCAGTAGCCAGATGTGGCCTTGTGACTAGTTCTTGCTAATGAACTGGAGCAGAAATGATGTGTGTTACCCTCCTTTCTGCTGGAAGGATGCACAAAATGATAAAGCTCTCAGGGATGGCACATTCTGAATATAATGGAACACAGGTCTCTGAATTATATGCAAAGAAAATCTGCCCACTCATCTGAAATAACTATGTTGCACTGAAGGAGAAATGAACTTCTATTCCATAGATCACTGGAATTCTAGGGTTTATTTACTGTAGTTACTGACATTACCCTAACTAACGCAAGTCTTTTCAGGCAAAGAAAGACCTGGAGCATAGTTTTAGAAACTATCACTGCATTTACGTTGAGCTTAGGACTATCTCTGGGTATGAATAGGCAGAAGACTTTATAATGTTCTGGAGGAGAGGTAAAGCAAAAAAGGTGTAACTTTTTATTAAAAATGAAATAAGATTGAAATACTTTTGGATAGAAACATCATATTTGATAATGAAAATGATAAGAATATATTATAAACCACTAGACCAAGATAAGTGTGACTGAGGTTCAAACAAACACAAAAAGATTTGGGTGAGCTGCAAATATAGGTCAAGGTATAAGTCCAAAAGCTTCATTTAACAGGAAACAGCTGGTGGAATGTTTTATTAGCCTGAAGATTAGGGAAAGGTTTTCAATAAGATGAAACATTGGCCAAAAGAGGATGTTTAGGAATTCGTGGTTTAGCAGGAACAAATCCAGAAAGGGCCAGTGGGCGAACCCGTAAGAAATGGCAATCATAAACTATTAAATTAGCATCTTAAATGTGGAAAGTAAGCATCACATGTGTTAAATGTGTTCATTTTTCTCGTCTATACACTAGTAAAATCCAGCTAAAAGTAAAGATCTAGAAAGCCCTGGGAGAGGTTAAATGATGTTATTTTCTTAGGTCTTTAAAAGTTATAAAACACTTTTACATACATTATGTCATATGTTTCTTATGATGTCTCTGAGAATCAAAAATGTTGGATATAATTATCAAAGTGATAAAGATGAGGAATTGAGGCTCAGAAAACATAAGCAATTCTCTACACCAAAGGGCTTTCTACTGACAGTAGCAAGGATGGTATTTGAATCCAAGGCTAGTGACTCAAATACTTTCTCCCACCCCACACTTTTGTAATAAAGGCATTCCGGACATATGGGTCTAATCCGAACATGAAGAGCCTCCTGAGAAAACTCATGGAATGATTCAGGGAACTCCTACCCGCTGCCTTGAGGATGCTGGGCTATTTATGGACTAAATTTGTATATGCTTATGAAACTCAGAACTAAATTAGCATGAGCTATGAAGAAAGTTCTATGCAAGCGCCAAAAAGAAGTGTTGAGAACACTTTCTAATCAGATGGGCTGCATGTGTCAGGAGTCTTTGAAGCAAATGTATTTGGTAACTGGCTTTTCAGCTTTATGAATTAAAATATATTTGGAATAATGTCATTTGAAGAGATACCACAATAAACTTTCCTATTTTTAAAATAATGCTTTGCAGTTTTCAAAACATTTATACTACATTTTCCCCCTATTTATTCTGCAAAACTCTCCGCCTGTTTTGACCCCTGGGCAGGTGTTAAGAATATGAATAGGTCAGTCTCTACCCACAAGGAGCTGAGTGAAAGTCCACTAGAAGATCCAGACAAGTGAATGGATGTGACATTTGCATGTAATCAAGTGTCCTGACACATTTGATTGCAAGGAAATACATGGGTTGACCCAGAGACAATAGTAAAAATATTAGAAATTCATGGAGAGTCAGTCACAATTTTATAATGACATCATTACTGAAACATCTAGTTTTGATGACAGGATGTTAGACAGCAGCAGTTGGAATTCTGAATTCTTCTCCAGTTTTCTGATAGTCATCTGTTTTTCCATTAATATTCTCTCCTCTCTTCCAGTCATGTTGTCCTCTCTCTCACTGTCTCTCGTAAGCCTGATCTCATTCCCCTACAGTGCAATGAGAGTTTGAATATCACAGTCTTTGAAGTAAGGCGTCTGGGGTTCAAATCTGGGCTCTGTTACTTACTGCTTGTGTCACAGTCTACCTATAATCTGTGTCTTAATCTTCTTGCCTAGAAAATGTTTTTCACCTTATTAGGCTGTTGTGAAGATTGAATGAGTTTATAAACATGTAGCAGTTAGTGCCTGGCCCATGCAAGTGCTCTGTTGTTATTAGTTCCCTGTTGCAGCTGTAACAAATTATCACATTCTTAGTGACTTAAAACAATACCCACTTATTATCTCTAGATCTAGTTCTCTAGATCAGAACCTTCTGCCAGGTTCTCTGCTTAGGGTCTTACAAAGCAGAAACAAAGGTGTTGGCCAGCCTGGGCTCCTTACCTGGAGCCTCTAAAGAAGGATCTTGCTTGCAGGCTTACTCAGGTGATTGGGCAAAATTCAGCTCTTGTGGTTTTAGGACTGAGGTCGCTGTTTCCTTGACATGTGGGTCCCTCCACTTTTAAGCCATCAATGTCATGTTGAATCCATCTTGTGCTTTGAACCCCTGAGACTTCTGCCTCATCTCTCTATTTTGCCCTCCTCCTATGCGTTTTTGTTTGTTTGTTGTCGTTGTTGTTTTTGAGACAGAGTCTCTCTCTGTCGCCCAGGTTAGAGTGCAGTGGCGTGATCTCGTCTCACTGCAAGCTCCACTTCCCGGGTTCACGTCATTCTCCTGCCTCAACTTCCTGAGTAGCTGGAACTACAGGCGCCCGCCACCACGCCCAGCTAATTTTTTGTATTTTTAGTAGAGATGGGGTTTCACTGTGTTAACCAGGATGGTCTGGATCTCCTGACCTCGTGATCCGCCTGCCTCGGCCTCCCAAAGTGCTGGGATTACAGGCGTGAGCTACCGCGCCTGACCCTTCCTCTGCTTTTAAGGGCTCAGGCTTATGTGAATACAGTGCACCCACTTGGATAAACCAGTCATAAACTATCTTAATTAGTAAGGAGTTCATTAGTAACCTTAATTACATCTGCAAAGTCTCTTTTGCCATGTAATGTCACATTCACAGGCATAACCCGGGGGTTGGGGAGCAAAAGCTGTGGGAACCAAAATTCTGACTACCACAGGTTGTTCACCATTATTATTGTTATTATTTAAATGAATAGGACTAACAGGGCTAGAGAGTAGAATGTTCTGGACAGTTGAGTTTTTTAGTGAATTAGAGGTTATTTCATTGAAAGAGTTGAACTTTACGGGTAAAGGCACTAATACTATGATAAACAAACTCAAATATTAAACTCATATCTGATGGATATATGTAATACTGAGCTCCATATTTGTAAATGTAATGTTCCATCTCTAAATCTTAACACAAATCAGTCAAAACACTTTCAAAACTATTTGTAATATTAAGAACATTCTGATTCAAAAATTGAATAAAATTAGTGAGAAGTCTTTTTACAAAATTCCACTTGGGGAAAGTTTCACAAATCTGAGAAGTTATAGACCTTTCGAATGTAAATTTTATTCTGAAATATAGACTATGACTGATTTCTGATGAAATAACTAGGAATGATGACATATTATTAAGTAATTAGGCTTCAATACACAGTGAAAGCTTTACACTGTAACTACTAGATATTTCACAGTTAGAATAAACCTAATTTAGATCTTGCTAGAAATTGAAAACAGTTTTAATTGATAATGAGAAAGAAAATAAAAAATAAAACAAAGTTTAAGTACTTCTGCATGTCTGCAGTACAAAGCTGGATAACTAGTTCACATGGATAAACTATTTCTGAATATATGTTCTTCTTTCAGTTGTTGGACTTAAGATATGCAGCTTGTAAGTGTAGATATTCAGATCTTCTGGTCATGGTTAATTCTCCCTATGATATGGTTTGGCTGTGTCCCCACCCAAATCTCATCTTGAATTGTAACTCCCACAATTCCCACGTGTCATAGGAGGGACCCAGTGGGAGGCATTGAATCATGGAGGTGAGTCTTTCTCATGTTGTTCTTGAAATAGTGGATAAGTCTCATGAGATTTGATCATTTTTAAAAGAAGGGTTCCTCTGCAAAAATTCTGTCTCTTTGCCTGCTGCCATCCATATAAGACATGACTTGCTCCTCCTTGCCTTCCACCATGATTGTGAGGCCGCCCCAGCCATGTGGAACTGTTAGTCCATTAAAGCTCTTTCTTTTGTAAATTGCCCGGTCTCAGGTATGTCTTTATCAGAAGTGTGAAAACGGACTAACACAACCAAGCATCTGTTCGTGGTTACATATCTCACTGTGGGGCTAGTTATTTGTATACATGTGTAGTACAAGAGACACCTCATATTTTGTTCTGCATGGTGAATCTGTATACCTGTGCATGCATGTATATACACAAGTGCATTTATTTGCGCGCGCGCACACACACACACACACACACACACACAATGATTTACATGATCAACTACATGATTTTGAAATTCTCATTTTTTTTTTTTTTTTTTTTTTTACTTAACTTGTAATCTGCATACTAGTGCCAGCACATCAGCTATCTTTAGAGACATGCCACCGGAAAAGAAATGGATAGAGATAAGTAATGAGTATGTCTAGACCTTATAATGAGTTATACCATAATTTGCAATGTTTTTTCTATTTTGCTCCCATTTCCCATCCCTATATTTTTCCCTATCCATTTTTAGATCTAACTTGTCAAAGTCTCTTTCTATGTATGTTTGCTCATGCAGTTACTGCTTTTCTCTCATGTCCCTTACATTAACCAGATTTCGGCACAATTCAGCCTTTGCCTGGTGTCATGGAATAGGGAGATTTGGACAAAAAATTCCATCTTCTGCTTGATAAAGACAAAATGACATTTAAACATCCAAGGGTTTATTGATGCAAATATCAAATATCAGTAGTGACTATGAGTCACTATGAAATTTCCCAAATCTCCTTTTAGCTATAGTTAATAATTTACAGGTTGAAGGATACATGCTGGATTATGATCAAATCCTTCAGAAGAGAAGATGATGGGATGATGGCCTTTCATTATTTAGCATCCATTTATGTGATATCACCGAGACTTTTGGCATAGTTTTCATGCCCAAAATGTTTTTAACATCTGCATGACTGTTCCTTTTTCAAGACTAAAGATTCAGTATTCATTAATCTCTCAAACCCCAATTGGCCTTCCAAAGCAGCTGAATGCTTTCTTTGAGCAGTGCACAAAATATAATCTCAAAATAAATCACACAAAGTATAAGGTAATGGTTTTTAGTTCTAGGAAATGCAAGAGTTCCTGGTATGCTTAGGGAGTTAAGTTTAATGTGGTGAAATATTTTATGTGGCTTTGCATTATCTTTCACCTAAATCTGTCATGCAAAAAGCAAGAAAAGTTAAGGATCTCAGCAACAATGGGCAGATTAGATTTATCAGGGAATGAATTGATGTTCATTTTTATGATGTATCTACCTAAAGCAGGTTTCCAGATCCTGTGTTGTTTAGAAATGCATAATCCAGGATGGCAGGCACATTAGAGTTGCTTTTGGAAAATGAGGATGACATTTATTTGACATAAGAGGTGCTTAATCTCTGTTAGGTAAACCAGATTTGGAAAAAACAGGTTTTTATTTATTCATTTGGGTCATTTATGTTTTTCATTTATTATTATTATTATTATTATTAATTTTTCTTTTTTTCTTTTTTTTTCTGAGACAGAGTCTCCCTCTGTCACCCAGGCTGGAGTGCAGTGGCATGATCTCGGCTCACTGCAACATCCGCCTCCCAGGTTCAAGCAATTCTCTGCCTCAGCCTCCTGAGTAGCTGGGATTACAGGCACCCGCCACCAGGCCTGGCTTTTTTTTTTTTTTTTTTTTTTTTTTTTTTTTGTATTTTTAGTAGAGATAGGGTTTCACCATCTCGGTCAGGCTGGTCTTGAACTCTTGACCTCATGATCCACCCTCCTGGGCCTCCCAAAGTGCTGGGATTACAGGCTTGAGTCACTGCACCCAGCCTATTTTGCATTTAATAATAATATTTTTTATTGTCTATTGTTTCTGTACCTTTGGTAAGATAATCAAAATGAATGGACCAACTGGACTGCAAGCAAGGAGGCTATGCCCATAGGCATGAAATGAACAGTTTATAAGAGAAATAAGGTATACTGAACTGAACCCAACCCAGAATGCTAATATATATATAAATAGGGTATCAAGATAATTTAGTAAGAGGAATTTTATTTGGGGTGAAATATAAATGCATTCAAAGTAACTCCATAAAAGGTGGCTTTTTGTTTTGTTTGAAGCTGTGATGAATGACAGTTTATGTTATACTCTTTTCCTTTACAGATATTCATTACTTTGGGTATCTTGAGTCCATATGGGTTTTGTGTCCATTATTAATTTAAAGGGAAATATAAGCAAATTCTGATGTTCTGTAGGAGTTTGACCATTTTTTTTATTTGGATTTTAATTTTATGTCAAATACTAACAAAAATTAATTTCAACTAGTAGTTTAGAAATTTTCTTATTTTTAATGTGGATTTTCACTACAATGAAATTTATTTGGAAGCATTCGGTCTGCAAAAAGCATGCATAATTTTTATTAATATTTAAATATTTTTTCACTGTATGATGAACAGATTTTTTTGTGTGTCTTCTGGTGAGGGAAATAAAAACACTTGCTATAAAAAATTACTATGTTAAGAAAAATCTAAAAGCAATATTCACTTTTTTTTTTAATATAAGACAGAATCATAAGGATAATACTGAGAAGATCAAGCAAATTTGTTTGAAGCCCTTAATCATTGATTAAAATGAAAAGAGTCAAGGATCAAACCTTCTTATTCAAATATAATCCAACATTTAGCTGGTTATTATCTGGAAAAATTATTTCTAAAATTTGATGGTCATTAAATATTATGCATGACTTAGCATGCGAAAA
Organism: Chlorocebus sabaeus; assembly: GCF_047675955.1. Taxonomy (NCBI): domain Eukaryota; kingdom Metazoa; phylum Chordata; class Mammalia; order Primates; family Cercopithecidae; genus Chlorocebus; species Chlorocebus sabaeus. The sequence continues at coordinate 83,569,257 of NC_132926.1, forward strand.
ACTAGTTAACTCTAATTATGTTGAAGTAGAATTTTATGGTTTTTCAGCAAAATGTATCTACAATTAGTCTTAAAGTGAGACATGGGGAAAAATGAAATGGGAAAAATGTGATGGAAAGGCTGAACCTATTTGTCAGGTAGGTACAGGGAGCAAAGAGGTGAGCAAAAATCTCTTAAGAGTTAAGGAAATATTTAAAGCCTCAAAGAAATGATCCAGAAGTGTAATTTTCAAGTATATTATCATTATTCTTAGAGGATGGTTTAGAACTTATGAATAACTTTACAATTAGATA